>NC_086179.1:94181823-94484854 GCF_023053635.1 Elgaria multicarinata webbii | reverse complement strand
TGAGTTACTCCTCCTCTTGAATTCCAGTTTAACTAGAATAATTTCTAAAATTAAGTTGCACAGTTGGAGTGTATGCACTTGCCCTAGTTCTTTCAGCTTGTTTGCATCTTGTCCCTCACCCCATATATCCACATTAATGCTTTACCAATGCACATATCTGTGCATTGATAAAACACTCCAAAAAAGCAATTTTGATGTCATTGTATACATATGTTTGCATAACGTTTGCATGTGCGCCCATGCATGCAGTGTTTTTATCGACACTCATGTTTCCTCATGGATGTTGATGAAAAAACACCTAATAAAGTTGGTGCAAGAAAACACAAAAGATTTTTTATGCAACTCTATCAAACTGTATTCTTGGATTGTTTATCAGTGCACCCAATTATACATACATATAGATCAGTAAAACAGCATACATATATACCCCCCCAAAATCCACTATTGATAGTATCATAGATACAATCACAAAGAAGCAATTAATTTATTTTATCCTCTGCCTTTCAACAAATTTACCAGGCCAGCTCACAAAATGTCAATAAAATAGTATAAAGCAAATTTAAAATCTACAAAAATATACTCAGAACTGTAAAATCACAAGGAGCAGCATAAAAATTACCAACCAATTTTATCAATATGGAAGGGGGAAGACACATGAAAGAGCATGCGCAGAGCTCTGTACAAAATTTTGAAACTGAAAAAGGAACAGTAGTGGATTCCTAGTGCATTTTTTCCACTGTGGGAACTATTATATTGTATTTTTTATATTGTATTTTATATTATGGTTTTATACTGTTGTTTTATACTTTGAATGGTTTTAATTTTTGTGAACCGCCCAGAGAGCTCTGGCTATTGGGAGGCATAGAAATGAAATGAAATAAATAAATAATAAATAAATAAACTAAATCAGGTGATTTGACATGCCAAGACCTGGGAGAAATTTGGAGGAGAATTTGAGAAGCATTCCCATTTCTGGCAGGCCTAGTTTAGGTCTAATCCAATTTCAGTCAAAGGAAGCAGGTCATCCCTTTTACAGCAATAAATGTACAGTTGTTACAAACTGGCATGACCAAGAAAGATAATCCAGGAAAGACCTGTGGAAGTAAGGTTAGGAAGACAGGATCGGGCTGGTCACCAAGAGCAGGGAGCAAACTTAGCCCTCACCTCGGCGGGATCCCAAAGTATACCTCTCACATAATGGCTATTCCACCTTCTTTGCATTGCACCCACGGTGCCTGTGGCAAAGTTACAAGGCCAACGTCAGATCACAAAAACAGAGGTGGGACCAAGAAGTGAGTCCAGCACCCATCTCACCCATAAATTCATTGGTTCACTTCAGACAATCCTCCAAGCCATGGTTTCAAAGAAGTGTGCTGCGGGCATGCAGACTTATTTTCCTCCTCCCTTCTTGCCAAGGGATTCACTCTTCCATTCTCATGTCATGGGAACTATAGTTTGTTATGACATCTAAATCAGGGGGTTATGGTTACTGCTCTTCTCCAAACCATGATTTGCAAACCAACATCCAACCATGGCTTCTGATCTTGAGGTTAGTGCTGACCATAGTTTACACAATTCAGAGGTCACAGCAAATTATGGCTAGTCCAACCCAGAAATGGAGGAGTGAATTCATGCCAGGGGAGGGAGCATAGATGCCCATAGCAAGTTCCCGATTTTCCAAAATACAGTTAGGAGGTTCATTTGAGTTTATGAAATCAACATAAGGTTGGTAAAACAGTGTGTGCCCAGAAAACCCCATTTGTCTTTCACCATTTGCAATTAATCCAGATAGTCCCAAATCATTCTGCATAATTTATCCTTATCTTTCCATCGCTGCCAATAGAATTCCTTTTTTTTCCACCTTTGGCTAGAAAAGTACAATTCCCACCTATTGGTTTCTAACAAACAACCTTAATTTAGTATGATGATACAGTATGACTAATCATTGGCCAATGTTGTGAATGCCTCAAGGCCCTAGAAAATATAAAACAGTGATGACAGTTCTTTGGTGTTGAAAGGATGAATTGGCAGTGTTTACTTTGCAGCTAAGTTCCATAGGTTAGGAGCCTGAAGTGAAGAGATCACAAATGATCTATGAGTCTGTATTACTAAAGTACTAGCTGACTGTTCTGCTATGTAGGGGAATTGCAGGCTATTCAGATTATACCTGGCTATTATACCTGTCGCTTTTTGAGATATAATGAAACCCCACAGTTAAGGTTTAACTGGAATTTCAATACCACAACTTCAATTGAAACATTTGTATGAGCAAACTTGCTGTAGACACAATGGGTGCCACCCAAAGAAAGCTAAGGCTGCACCCCTGTTCCCATTTTCCTGGAAGTAAACCCTACTGAACTCCATGGTGCTTACTTCTGAGAAGACCTGTATATGATGCCCTACATGTGTCTGTAACCATGGCCCATCTGTACCCTAACCTTGCATTGGCTAGAATAAGAATTAAACATTCTTAACTTCTTCTGGATTTCATCTAGCGTACATGCGTGTGTGTTTACAACCCACGCACCCACCCGAGTGGGTGACAGCAGGATTGAGAAGGAATCATGTGGATCCAGGCAGTGCAAGCTCTGAAAAAGATGGTTTCCTGTGATGTGATGAGAAACTCTGTGATATTCTCTTTAGAATTTAGCTGATCAGATTATGAATAGCATCAAGGGCAGCCAGATCATGACTGAGACATAGAGGGCCTTGCTAGACCTACCGCCGAATCCAGCGGTGAGGAGGGGCCAGGCCGTGCTAGAAGTTGGCCCTGTCAGCCCTGTCTACACCTGAGGCGTGACGGGGCCAAGGGAAGCCCCATCACGTCCACCATTTCCCCCCCTTAAAGCGGCCACGTGCACAGGAGCACACCAACGGCCAGGTAAGTATATATATATATATTTTAAAAGCCCTCCCCCCCCATGTCCCCACCTGCTGTTTGCCGCCACCGATGTCCCAAGTTGCTCTGTGATGCCTGCAGGCTGGGGGACATGACGAAAGCAGGAAACACTGGCTGGGGACATCGTCGTCATCGACGACGGCACAGAGCGACTTGGGACAGCAGCGGCAGCAGCACAGAGCGGCTTGGGACAGCGGCGGCAGCAGCACAGAGCGGCTTGGGACAGCGGCGGCGGCAGCATAGAGTGGCTTGGGACATCGGCGGCGGCAGCACAGAGCGGCTTGGGACAGCGGCGGCGGCAGCACAGAGCGGCTTGGGACAGCGGCGGCGGCAGCACAGAGCGGCTTGGGACAGCGGCGGCGGCAGCACAGAGTGGCTTGGGACAGCGGCGGCGGCAGCACAGAGTGGCTTGGGACAGCGGCGGCGGCAGCACAGAGCGGCTTGGGACAGCGGCAGCGGCAGCACAGAGCGGCTTGGGACAGCAGCGGCGGCAGCACAGAGCGGCTTGGGACAGCGGCGGCGGCAGCACAGAGCGGCTTGGGACATCGGCGGCAGCAAACAGCAGGTGGGGACATGGTGGGGAAGGAGGGTTCGGAGGCCAGGGGAGGTGGGGGGGAATTGGGGGATGGGGGGCGGGAGTGCTGTGGCCAGGAAAAGCGGTGGAACGGTCCACATGCCCGCGGTTCCAGGCTCAGCCCGATTTAAGGCCGGGACCACAGGAAAAAACGGGCTAAAAGGGGTTTCAATTACCCCGGGCCCAGGGAGGTTTCACCCCTGCCTGACCCCGGGATCATTTGGACGCACAGGGGCGAGCCCAGGGCGAGTACCGGGCTAAACCTCCGTCTAGCAAGGCCCAGAGTGAGAAGGCCTCAAGTGACAGATTTGGGACAGCGGCAACTTCATAGCTGCAAATTCACAGGTATTATGATTATGGTTCTTACACTTATAGAGCAAAATGTTAAAAGTTATATTTCACCTTTCATTCTGTTCTGTAGAATGAATTACTTTGAGCTTATAAAAATAATTTTGAATGTGCACAGATGATGGCGAAGTTGTGTAGTGTAAACAAATTATGACAGCCAAAAGACTTATACTATTATATTGGAAGGACAAATTCACACCTCCCATAATGCAATGGATCAAGGACCTAATAACATTATCAACTTTTAAACAAGTTTTATATAGACACAACTTGCAAGTGGATAAATATATGGATATCTGGTCGGCTTTTAAGTTGAAACCATTGTATAATTCTCTCTCTTTTTAAAAAAATAGTACATATGATGGAAAATGACTATATATATATATATATATATATATATATATATATATTATGGTTCCCCCCCCATTTTCACAAGGTATTTTTTCTTTTGTTTGTTGATATTCACAATAAAAATAGAATTTAAAAAAACAAAAACAAATTATGTACTCTGTTACAGCAAATGATGGATTTATTTGGCATGTGGAAACTTCTCTTGAGTGAAATCCAAACTCTGGAACTTCCTGCCTCAGAGGATCCATAATAGACAGAATAGCTATTTTATTTGAATGAACCTGTGATCATGTTTTCCTCAGCAACGTTCATTTTTCTGCTTACTTTACACTGTATTTCATTTCATTTTGGGTTTCCAGCTATTGTGATTGTAACCCACTTTGGTCCTTGCTATATGCAATGGAAAATGAGGTATAAGTGATCATCATCATTTCTCGCCTGCCCAAGGGCCTCCACTTCCCTTGCTCGGCTCCGTCCATTTTCTTCTGCTGCCCCTTACGCCTGGAACGCTCTTCCAGAACATTTGAGAACTACAACTTCAATCGCAGCTTTTAAAGCTCAACTAAAAACTTTTCTTTTTCCTAAAGCTTTTAAAACTTGATGTTGTGCAGACTTTATACTGTTAGTTTTACCCTACCCAGTGCCTGTTTACCCTACCCTGTACCTGTTTGCATTCTCTTCCCCTCCTTATTGTTTTACTATGATTTTATTAGATTGTAAGCCTATGCGGCAGGGTCTTGCTATTTACTGTTTTACTCTGTACAGCACCATGTACGTTGATGGTGCTATATAAATAAATAATAATAATAATCAACAACAACAACTTTGTTGTCCACACTACCTTTGGGAAGGAATGCACATGTTCCATGGGAGGTACACAGTTTGTATTTTTGCGCCCAGGCCTTCATTCCTACCTAAAAAATATCATTTGCATACAGCAGCCTTCAATGGAGGCTGGTGGCTCTGATTTTGGTGGGCCTGTGATTCCACTCTGGTTTTCAATCAGAACCACCCAGAACTCTAAAAGAGCTGTCCAATGTGCTGAACCTATTTTGGGAATAGGGTTACCTTGGATCGTTCCTTTGCCATTCTGGCAGATTCCGATTAAAACCCAAAAGTGGAATCACAGGCTATACTTCCTAGGGCGCCAGGTGGGGACGGCTGGCCGAGAGCCTAAGCTACACCTGTGCACCTGCTTGTATGTATGAACCCCCTTTGCAGTAGATGCAGAAAAAACGTCATCTACATATATCACTCGTTGTGCTCATTCCAAAAACATTTGGCAAGATTGCCAGGGTTTCCCCTGGAGCCTCTGCATTTTTTCCTGTTTGCCAAAATTGTCCATCTTCTGCTTTCTCATATGGAACATTTCTCCCGGAATACTGCTTCCTTCCTGAATGTGGAAAGAACAAAAGGTGCATTGCTGGTTCTCCTGTGTGATAACACTGTTGTCATATATTGATCTTATTTGCCTGTTCTTTAAAGACCAATTCTGCTTTCTTTAGAACTGGCAATTTCTAAAACTGCCAACCTTTGTCTGTCTGTTTGACATAGATAAGAGTGTCTTCAGACTGTTTGCCCTCCTACTTATAAGATCCTTCAACTTCTCCGTTTCCTCAGTTGAGCACCTCTAACGAGTCCTTCAGAAATATTTTGAAAGTCTTTGCCTCTAACACAGCTATGGGAAATGACACCTAGGCTTTAGCAGTGTTCATTCGAAGGTTATCCTTGAGAATATGTCTATTTGACAAACCAGTCCTTGGCCAAACTACATGGTACAGCCAACCCAGGGCTACTGTAAAAATTGCATCACAATATCATCTTCTCCACACACCCACACCCGTAACATTTAGTAATGCAAAATGCATGGTGTAAGATCACTATATTATTTTATTTATTTATTTATTTATTTATTTATTACATTTTTATACCGCCCAATAGCTGAAGCTCTCTGGGCGGTTCACAAAATTTAAAACCATAATAAAACAACCGACAGGTTAAAAACATGAATACAAAATACAGTATAAAAAGCACCACCAGGATAAAACCACGCAGCAAAAACTGATATAAGATTAAAATACAGAGTTAGAACAGTAAAATTTAAATTTAAGTTAAAATTAAATGTTAAAATACTGAGAGAATAAAAAGGTCTTCAGCTGGTGACAAAAAGAGTACAGTGTAGGCGCCAGGCGGACCTCTCTGGGGAGCTCATTCCACAGCCGGGGTGCCACAGCGGAGAAAGCCCTCCTCCTAGTAGCCACCAAGGGTTGCCATATTCTGAATCCACAAAACTGGGACAATTTGTGGGGGAGGGGCTAGGATTTTTTAAAAAACTTAGCAATATATAAAGGTCTAGGGAAAGCCCAATTTTTGCAAAGCCCAATTTTTCAATTAAAACAACTGTAAAACCAGACATCTTAAATGCACTGCAGCTTCCTTCCAAGTAACAGATTTGAGGCTTGCAACCCAAATCCAAGGAGGTGGATTTTTGAAGGGTGATTTTGGGGAGGAGTGACTTTCCTTTCCTTTCTCCCCTCTCTCCTTTCCTCTCCTTCACTCCCTCATCCCCCACACGCTCCCTCCCTCCTGTCCCCCACAAAACTCTTTTTCTTCCCCCACAAATAACCCAGCAACTCCGCCCCGCACTTACCCAAAAGGTCTGACCACAACCAGCCAAGCTCACCAAACTCCTTTGCATGGCCTGGGACTCAGGTAGCCTGAGGAGAGCACGTGCGCCTTTCCTCGCTGTTGTTCCTCTTCTACGCAGCCGCAGGCGCAATGAGGTGAGTCACGGTGAGTGACTCAGGTGAGCCTGTGGAGGAGCGGTGATCCTCTGGAAAAGGTGCCAGATCGATGCATCTTTTTCTCTGCTGCTGCCACTCTACTGAGCAGGCTCAAGGCACCATTTTGGAAGTCAGAATTTCTCCAGCCAGCTGGACCAGGAATCCGGGATTCTTGCCCAGCTGGTTGGGACATTTCAGAATCTTCTGGAAATCGGGACATTCCTGGTTTTCCGGGACGTATGGCAACCCTTGAAATTTTTCAATGGGGAGCGGTATATAAATATTCTAAATAAATAAAATAAATAAAAATCCTACTCCCACTCCACTTCCAGTCCACCAGGCAGAGAAAATCACAAGGCAATGACATCACATTGCCCATTTGTGAGGCTTGACCTCCTCGAGGTTCCCTGAATTCCACCTCAAACCTTGTTCAAACTCATGCCCGTATCAGATTACGAGCTCTTTTTGGTCCTTTCACATAAAAATTGCATGGATTTCCATGTGCCTTTTCCCTAACGTATGCATCAATCGTGCACATAATTTTTGTTTTTTAAAAAAGAAATGCATTTTTCTCCCATTGATTAAAGCATGTTTGTGCACATTTGTCAAAAGTACACATTCTTTTATGCACATGTTTCAGACATATTTTTGTGGCATGAATCGTATCAGAACTCGGAGATATATGGACCAACCATAGATTCCATTTGGGTCCACGCTTCATTCCGAGGGGTGAGGACTGGGTAAACTCTTGTCAAAAATGAACTGAAAGGAATTTCCCATGCATCCATAACGTTACATCACTAACAGAGCAATCCTACAGATGTCTACTCAGAAATAAGTCCCATTTAGTTAAATGGCATTTACTCCTAAGTAAGTGGGTAGATGATTGCAGTTTACTTAGAGATAGTGAAGAAAGAGAAAGAAGGTTGTGGACATGCATAAAATAGCCATGTAAGAAAACAGGCTTTAAAGACGCCATGCTTTGAAAGATTGATAACATTTTGATACCACAACAATCCTGAATAAATGAATAGCTGCTGCTTTTCCTCTTCATGATTAACTAATCAGAAGCAGGAAGAACTCTTCACTTATTCAGGATCACTGTGAAAGCAAAATAAACAAAGCCCATCAACATTTATGTTCAATCAATCAAATTTGATTTGCACCAAGCCATTGGCCATTGCAGTTTAGAACAATTAACTGAACATAAGGCATAAAACAGACAATAAATGTCCAGAGTTCAAGAAAAAACAAAGTCCTTAACATATAAAACTCAGCATCTCCAAACAAATAAAACATTAAATACAGTTAAAGCTAAAATTGTATAATTTAAAACTCAGGGTGCAATTGCAGCCCTCATTTTAATAGCAATTGCTAAAAATTTCGCCGTTTTTTGCTGTAACCATCCTGTTGCAATCCTCAAGAAGAAAGTTCACATACTGATCAGTTGAACGCCCTGGATAAGGCGTTTATGTTTATTTTGTATGGTTTGAAGACATTGTCCTATTCTGCGCGCTGGTGTGCATTCTGCCAAACCACTTCTGGTCACTCTGACCAAGCCAAAACAGCAGAGGCTCCCGACAATGATCAACGCGTTAAAATCCAAGGAGTTTGTGATCCACAAATCAGCCAAGCTAAAATCATTTGGTCTACTCATACTGATTAAGAATCCTACAGGTGTTGTCTAGATGAAATGCATGTCTGAACAGGATTTGCGCGCACAGCCTCTTGGGGCAGTTGTTGGGGCAGTGTACACAGAGCCCCATTTGGAAAACTGGCCACAGAGATTTGAGAAAGGCAGTCTCCTCCCCCCACCCCCAAACTGCTGAATGGGACAATGAGCATCATCACAAAGAGGAAAATCGTGTTTGTTTACCATCGCTTCTCCGCCCGCGCTTTTGTCCCTCATTACTTCCTCTTTTGAAAGACGAAGTAAACAACTTGCATGTGGCCCATTCAGTGGGACGTTTTGATCCCGCTGCTTCTCCTGCACACAGCAGGAGATAGCAGCAACTTCTGGCTTTAAAAATAAGTTGGACTTACCGGGATTTTTTTTGTTTTTGCACAAAGAAGTCTAGAAGGGGCAGGAGGCACGCAGGAGGCAGAAGTCATCGTGAGCGGCACACAAAAATCTGTGAGTGCCCAGTAAAAACCGTGCAATAAGACACTCATTTGATGGTGCTCAACGGCAGATATTTTAATAGAACTATGGTCAGTTGGATTGGAGATTCCTGTCTTTTATCTGCCTTCTGCTTTTGTTGTTCTATTTTACAAGTGCGTGTCTTAATTTAACTTCTGACCTCTAATCATGATTTTGGAGATGAAAATACGTTTTTGGAGCCTCAGCATGCACGAGTCCTTATTGTAAGTGCCATGATAATTTTACCAGTACAAAATGAATGTACATTCAAACAATGGAAGACACACTGTAGAGTTGTAGAGTTTATCAAAAATTCAGGTTTTTTTTTAAATGCAGCATTTTTCCACAATGGAATGGCAAAACATTCTGTTCTAATTTCTAAATGACATACAGCTGGCCACAGTGAAGACACCATCTAGTACTTTCTGGTTAGCCTTGCTTAAACACATATTGGTAATTTTCAAAACCTAAACTGTAGTTATGGAGTTATGAGGATATCCATTACACTGATGCCTTTTTGTCATCATTACAGCTTCTGCCCCCAAACATTGGCAGTCTTAGAACAACTCAATTGCCCCCATCCAAGGACAGGGTGGTCTTTCAGATCGGGTCTGAGGTCAACAATGGGGCAGTTTGGGGGAAATTCTCATGGGCATTGATAGTGTCATGTCTGACCAATATGGAGAGTCTTTGAGCTCATGAATAATGAGCTGGATTAGTGAATGAAAGAGTGAGATTCTCATTGATTGTGAAAATCTTATCTATAGCACATAAGTAGTATTATAGCCTCTGTGGGTCAAGAGAATATTTACCAGAAATCCAGCTATGGGATTTCTAACCTCAGGAGCAATCAGGATGGCTTCAGCACCTGGCATGCCAGCCAGTTATTCAGAGTGGTGGGATCAGTCCCAGCAAGAATCTATATATATGAAACGCTTAGGTATATTTCTGTACAGGCTTCAGTTGATACATGTTGCTAAGCAACAGTAATAACGTGTAACGTCAGCTGATACAGGTTGCTAAGCCCCTCGCCTGACTCCTCCGGGCTTTCCAAGGTAATCCTACCCCCCTTCCTGCCTCTTCGCTCCCCCCCCCACAAAGGGGGCAGCACCGCTGTCCGGATCATGAGCAAGGCACGGCCAGGGCCCTTGGTGGCCGGGTGAGAGGCCACTCGCCTGCTGCGAGCCCAGGCCCTGGCCTAAACTCATGCGAGCTGGGTGGGCGGCCCAAGGCTGACAGGAACCCCAGGGAGAGGGGGACACCTGCCCCCCTTCCTCCCTGCCCCCCAGGTCTGCTAGGCGGCGCTGTATCGGTGGCCTCCAAGCAGCCCCCGCGATGATATTTAATTAATAAACTTTAAGATATGCTACAACGGCGTATGTTATGCCGGGTACAGCTAGTAGTATTATGTTTACCCTGTGCTTCTTTGAGCTCATGGGGGGGGGGGGGGAGAAGGATGTCCATCAGGAGTACAAAAGGAAAAAGAAATGAGAAGAGTTTCTAAGAAAAGGGGGCAGTTGAGAATTTCACCTGGGGACAACCGAGAAGCCCTGCAGAGTCTGTCCTATGAGAGAAGGAATTTGAGAGGTTTATAGCCAAGAAAAGGAGATCGTTACCTTGTCATGGTGCTGGAGCTTGAGCACCTCAAGGATGCCATGAGCTAAACCGTGAAGGGACACCCAAGACGGGAAGGTCATGGTAGAGAGGTCAGACTAAATACGATCCCTGGGGAAGGTAATGGCAACCCACCCCAGTATTCTTGCCATGAAAACTAAATGGATCAGTACAACCAGAGATATGTCGGTATACCATCGGAAGATGGGACCCCCAGGTCGGAAGATGGTCAAAATGCTACTGGGGAGGAACAGAGGTTAAGTTCAACTAGCCCCAGATGTGATGACGCAGCTAGCTCAAAGCCAAAAGGACAGCTAGCGGCCGACGGTGCTGGTGGTGAACGACGAATCTGATGTTCTAAAGATCAACAGACCATAGGAACCTGGAATGTAAGATCTATGAGCCAGGGCAAATTGGATGTTGTTATTGGTGAGATGTCAAGATTAAATATAGATATATTGGGTGTCAGTGAACTGAAATGGACTGGAATGGGCCACTTCACATCAGATCACCACCAGATCTACTACTGTGGACAAGAGGATCACAGAAGAAATGGAGTAGCCTTCATAATTAATAATAAAGTGGCTAAAGCAGTGCTTGGATACAATCCAAAAAATGATAGAATGATCTCAATTCAAATTCATGGCAAGCCATTTAACATCACAGTGATCCAAATATATGCCCCAACCACAGATGCTGAAGAAGCAGAAGTAGATCAGTTCTATGAGGATCTGCAGCAGCTACTGGATAATACACCAAAAAGAGATGTTATTTTCATTACAGGAGACTGGAACGCTAAGGTGGGCAGTCAAATGACATCTGGAATTACAGGTAAGCATGGTCTAGGAGAACAAAATGAAGCGGGACATAGGCTGATAGAATTCTGCCAGGACAACTCACTGTGCATAACAAACACTCTCTTCCAACAACCGAAAAGACGGCTTTATAAATGGACTTCACCAGATGGCCAACACCAAAATCAGATTGACTACATCTTTTGCAGCCAAAGGTGGCGGACATCTATACAGACAGTAAAAACAAGACCTGGAGCTGACTGTAGTTCAGATCACGAGCTTCTTATTGCACAATTTAGAATCAAACTAAAGAGAATAGGGAAGACCCACAGATCAGTTAGATATGAGCTCACTAATATTCCTAATGAATATGCAGTGGAAGTGAAGAATAGATTTAAGGGACTAGATTTAGTAGACAGGGTCCCAGAAGAACTATGGACAGAAGTTCGCAACATTGTCCAAGAGGTGGCAACAAAAACCGTCCCAAAGAAAAAGAAAAGCAAGAAGGCAAGATGGTTGTCTGCTGAGACACTGGAAGTAGCCCAAGAAAGAAGGAAAGCAAAAGGCAACAGTGATAGGGGGAGATATGCCCAATTAAATGCAAAATTCCAGAGATTAGCCAGAAGAGATAAGGAATTATTTTTAAACAAGCAATGTGCGGAAGTGGAAGAAGACAATAGAATAGGAAGGACAAGAGACTTCTTCCAGAAAATTAGAAACATCGGAGGTAAATTCCAGGCAAAAATGGGTATGATCAAAAACAAAGATGGCAAGGACCTAACAGAAACAGAAGAGATCAAGAAAAGGTGGCAAGAATATATGGAAGATCTGTATAGGAAGGATAATAATATCGGGGATAGCTCAGACGGTGTGGTCAGTGAGCTAGAACCAGACATCCTGAAGAGTGAGGTTGAATGGGCCTTAAGAAGCATTGCTAATAACAAGGCAGCAGGAGACGACGGTATCCCAGCTGAACTGTTTAAAATATTGCAAGATGTTGCTGTCAAGGTAATGCATGCCATATGCCAGCAAATTTGGAAAACACAAGAATGGCCATCAGACTGGAAAAAATCAACTTATATCCCCATACCAAAAAAGGGAAACACTAAAGAATGTTCCAACTATCGGACAGTGGCACTTATTTCACATGCCAGCAAGGTAATGCTCAAGATCCTGCAAGGGAGACTCCAGCAATTCATGGAGCGAGAATTGCCAGATGTACAAGCTGGGTTTAGAAAAGGCAGAGGAACTAGAGACCAAATTGCCAATATCTGCTGGATAATGGAGAAAGCCAGGGAGTTCCAGAAAAACATCTATTTCTGTTTTATTGACTATTCTAAAGCCTTTGACTGTGTGGATCATAACAAACTGTGGCAAGTTCTTGGTGGTATAGGGATACCAAGTCATCTTGTCTGCCTCCTGAGGAATCTGTATAACAAACAAGTAGCAATGGTAAGAACAGACCACGAAACAACGGACTGGTTTAAGATTGGGAAAGGACTACGGCAGGGCTGTATACTCTCACCTTACCTATTCAACTTGTATGCAGAACACATCATGCGACGTGCTGGGCTTGACGAATCCAAGGCTGGAGTTAAAATTGCAGGAAGAAACATTAACAATCTCAGATATGCAGATGACACCACTTTGATGGCTGAAAGCGAGGAGGAGCTGAGGAGCCTTATGACGAAGGTGAAAGAAGAAAGTGCAAAAGCTGGGTTGCAGTTAAACCTCAAAAAAACCAAGATTATGGCAACCAGCTTGATTGATAACTGGCAAATAGAGGGAGAAAACATGGAGGCAGTGACAGACTTTGTATTTCTGGGCGCAAAGATGACTGCAGACGCTGACTGCAGCCAGGAAATCAGAAGACGTTTACTTCTTGGGAGGAGAGCAATGACAAATCTTGATAAAATAGTTAAGAGCAGAGACACCACACTGACAACAAAGGTCCGCTTAGTTAAAGCAATGGTATTCCCCGTAGTAACCTATGGCTGCGAGAGCTGGACCATAAGGAAAGCTGAGCGAAGGAAGATAGATGCTTTTGAACTGTGGTGTTGGAGGGAAATTCTGAGAGTGCCTTGGACTGCAAGAAGATCAAACCAGTCCATGCTCCAGGAAATAAAGCCAGACTGCTCACTTGAGGGAATGGTGTTAAAGGCAAAACTGAAGTACTTTGGCCACATAATGAGAAGACAGGATACCCTGGAAAGAGGCTGATGCTAGGGAAAGTGGAAGGCAAAAGGAAGAGGGGCCGACCAAGGGCAAGATGGAGGGATGATATTCTGGAGGTGACAGACTTGACCTTGGGGGAGCTAGGGGTGGCAACGGCTGACAGAAAGCTCTGGCGTGGGCTGGTCCATGAAATCACGAAGAGTCGGAAGCGACTGAACGAATAAACAACAACAATAGCCAAGTCAAGCCTATGCCTTTAAGAAGAGCTGGGGCTTCTCCATATGACTGGTTTATCCCGCCACTGGTCCTCTGTTTCTAATCCTTATTCAAGCACATGTCTCTGAGCATGGTTGTAAATATCTTGCTATATTCTGGTTATTATCCTTTCACCGGGTGGCAGAGCCTCTTGGAGCTTTTCTGGTACAAATCATTACATACAGCAGGGGTATTGTGCAATTTCCTCCCATGTACCTGCCCCTTTCCCTCCACTCACAGATGACTGGTCGGTGAGTTGTGATTGACACAATGCAGTTGGACAGCAACCCCACCGACCCCGACCCCAAAAAACACAGCTCTCAGTTGCCCAGCAAACGTCTGGAATGGGTTCCGTGTTGCACCAACTTTTACTCCTGACTCTGGCTTTTTGTTCACAGCAGGACTGCATGTCAGTAGGTCAGTATACTGCCATGTTCTCAAGCTTCCATTCTGTAGGTGACATGCCTACCACCCTGGGTTTTTTGCACTAGAGAAGAAGTACACAGACAGGAGATGGCGCTTTAATGGTGCAGGTTGGAAAAATACCACATTTTTCCTGTTTGGAAATAACATGAGAGAAGCAGGAGGAAACAGCAGGAGAACTACTGGAGGAGCACAGCATCATGTAATACTACACATGAGGAATGACAGTCGCATTGTAAAACACTGGTGTAGAGATGCCCTTTAAAGAAAGAGTCTCAAATTCTGACCTCTACAACAATGCCCATTTAACAAATGGTGTATCTGATCAGATCCATGCATGTAAATAAATCACATCATGTACCAATGTTGTGAAATGGGCTACAAATAATTTTTTAAAAGATATCCAACAGATGCTCCTTGCCTGGGACACCATTTGGCCTAGGTCCTACTTTTGAGAATGAGGCTTTGGGGAGGGTTGTGTTCAGCTGATTTGACACAATCTCCCCCTAGAGATCTGAGAATGATTGCTACCTGCATGCCTCCAGATCCTGGCAGCTAGAAAGAAATGCCCGTGTCCTGCCAATGTACTTTCTTTCCCTACCTTTGACCATTGGCTTTTCATCCATCTGCTACCCAATGTGCCTTTTGATAATATATGTATAAAAATCAGTGTGAGGCTCTGGGCTGCTCCTAAAATGCAAGACATACGGATCAGAATTACATTTCTGGAGCCTTTTTTTAAAAAAATCCCATACTGATCTCTTTCCTCCCCACTTCAAAATTACTAGAGCAGTGACCTGTAGCAAAATGCTCGGTTAAGTTGAGGAAAATAGCCCAGATTTAAAGGTAAATGAAACAGGACTATAACTGCTGGCAATATTACTTGCCTTTTGTTGTAGTTTGACTTTGGCAATATATGATATGCCATTGGCCCTGATCCAACCGGGCACATGAAGAACAGCTTGGGATGTAAGCTAAAGGAAGGGGTGCTTGGGAGAGAAGAAATGGATCCAACCCCCCAACCCCACCCCCACCTCTGCATTTAGTGATAAGCATTATATTTTCTGTTTTCTGCTAAGGCCTTTTACTAATATAGTTGTTAAGCCAATCCAGTAATTCAGGCTGTCCTACTGTGGTGCCTTCATTTTTGGGAGGCCTAACCAACAGAGCCTTTTGACAGAATAATATGGAGCATAGTATTAACAGAAAAACAAGCTCAAATGGTAATGATCAAAATGGTGAGTTAAATTACATGGGCAAATTTGTGGCTACAAAAAATCCCGATTTAAATGACTGGCATTTGTCAATAACAACTACAAATAATCTCAATTGGCTTTGTGGAATTTGCAGTTATTCTAATTCAAAGATGAACTTGAAACAGATTAATATTAATTAACTAATATTTTCCCCTTCTAAGAATTTTTAAATATCCTAATTTACTTTCCGGCATGCTATAAAGGCACAACTCACCAGATTCAAACTTTAAAACTTTAAATCAGCCTCTATTCCTAGGATATCAGATTAAAGCGGTTCGTAATTGTAAAATAATATTTTAAAACTATATTTACTTTCCAGCAACATGTTATTTGCAATGCCCTTTCCCATCTCCTATATTTAATATTTGAACGAAAAAGAAGAGAAAGCTGTAAATTAATTGATTGTGATTGATCCCCAAATGCTATAAATGTTCTATCCTCAAATCCCTCCCACATCAAGCAAGTTCACATATCAAAAAGAATGTGTAGATAGGGAAGTTGCAATTCAGAACAAAAAATTAATGAAACAAGTAGGAGTCCTGTTCCTGAGGTGCTTTTAACTGGAGAGGCAATAGCTTTGCTTATTCATTACAGTGGTGGCCAAAATTGTGGACACTTTTTGAAATTTTCATGTTTTGCAACTTCGCATGCTTATAGTAAATGTCCTGTTTCACAAAATTCAAATGTTTATATATCAATTGAAAGACCTGATCCACATAATACAACAATCCTGCTTCTTTTCCTGGGTGTCCAATCAACGTTTTTCTTTGGTGCCACTGCTCTATTTATGACGTACGTTCGCACACTTTTAATTTGAGAAACACTTCAAATATTCACACAATCTCCAGTTGTGCTTCAATTACAGAACAAACAGCAAAACTGGCTTTCTCCAACTTGAAACATGATGTATCGCAGCTACTGCCATGTGATTGGTCCCCAGAGCAAGGACTGTGATTGGCCAGTAGGGTTTGCAATTCCAATCCGCTTCTTCACTCAATCACACCTGTGTTTGTTTTTAGACTAAAGTAAGCATAACTTTTTTTGTACTGCAGATATTTGCATTCTGTTTTTTGTATTGATTTCAGCATTAAATTCTCTTTCAATTGATATATAAACATTTGAATGTCGTGAAACAGAACATTTTCTATAAGCATGCAAAGCTGCAAAACATGAAAATTTCAAAAAGTGTCCACAATTTTGGTTACCACTGTACATTATATGGCTAATAATGTATGTTATAAATGTTGTTACTGTAAAAAAAAGAAAGAAAGAAGAAGAAGAACCCCAAAGGGTAAACAATTGTTAAAAATGAAATGAAATGAAAAATGAAATAGTTTATTTTCATATTTTTTTGGAATAATAACGATGCTTCATTGCAAGAAACTGTAGATACATACAACACTTGTTTATTGAAGGGAGGTTCAGTACAGTATTGGCTCACACTTAAGTTTGATACACAGAAAAACTCGCATACTCTGGAACTACTGGAACACGGTAGTTCCAGAGTTCTGTGGAGGAACATTCTGTGAGGGAAGCTAAGGGATTTCTATCAGATAATTTTCAGCACCCTTGTCAAACTACAAAGCTCAAGTTTGTTTGGGCAAAGCCATGCCAGTTAAACTGGTATGAAACACCTATAATTTTATAGTATAGACATAAACTCTGTCTGGTTCAGCACCACCATCACCACCTGTTTACTGTTCAATGTAAACTCCAAATTCTGTTCTTCCCTTTATGTTTCTGTATAGGGCATGCCCTCTTCTAGCAATGCTTCTTAACTCATTTCTTCAAACTGAGTTTTCGTCACTGTCAACTATCAACTCTAAAGGTAGACTATGCTTCTTTTTCCAGCAAGTTGATGACAGTGTGATAGAGGTATTTCCCATGGCATTCCAAATTTTCTCTATTCACAAATTGTGCAGATTTTTGAATTGTTCCATTAACCTGCAAATCCTGTTTGACTAGAGATACAGTGGGACAAAAAAAAATATCTGTGCACTCTCTGGGCAATGCCAATGATGGTTCTATTATATCACCTACCACTTTCCCAAAACCACAATTCATTTCAAGCCTGTAAAAGTTTACCCTTTCTGCTCTCTTAACCTTCCCTGTGCTTGTAGAAACTACATTACCAATCTGATATTAAATCAGTTCTATAAAGAAAACAAGATGTCTGAAATGTTTAACATAAAAACATGGAACTATATTAAGGTTTACTATTTAGGACAAAAGGGTACATCTATATGGGGATGGTATCTGGAGTCCTTAATGCCATGCATTTTAATTCCTGTAGGTCTCACGGATACAGAATACCTAATTCAGACATTTCTCCCCTTTAATTCTAAAATGTTAGGACATATAACGTTAAAGAAGACCCAGAAGAGGGTTTGGTAGTGTTCTTATTGTTGTTTGCTTTTACCCTTTGAACTGCAGACTCCCATGCCATATCACTAGGGTGACCCTATGGAAAGGAGGACAGGGCTCCTGTATCTTTCACAGTTGTACAGAAAAGGGAATGTCAGCAGGTGTCATTTGTATGAATGCAAAACCTGGTGAAATTTCCCCTTCATCACAACAGTTAAAGATGCATGGGGCCGTTCCTGCTTTTGTATCTGGTATCTCTATCAAAGAGGGCAGGGCTCCTGCAATTTTAACTGTTCTGATGAAGAGGGAATTTTTCTAGGTGCTGCAGGCATACAAATAGCCCTGTTGAAATTCCCTTTTCTAAACAGCTGTTAAGGACACAGGACCCCTGTCCTCCTTTTCATATGGTCACCTTACATATCACCTCCCTTGGTTTCAAAAAGGGCTTGCCAAATGACATGAGATGATACTGTTTGGGAAAGGTCCAAAGCTCCATTGGGCAACTGCTGAACTAGCCATGCAGTTCTTTTGATCCAGGCCACTGAATTTTTATGGAGTTTTGGATTTGGTGCCTCAAAACCTTGGTTGGACATACAAAGTTAAATTTCCCACCATTCTTTTAATTCAAGGGTAACTTGTGGCCCTCCAGATGTTTTGGCCTACAACTCCCAGGAACCCTAGTCAGCATAGTCAATGGTGAGGGATCAAGGGCGTTTTAGAAGAAAACATATTGAGGTCAACATGTTGTCCACCCTGGCTTTAACTCGTGTTTTCCTGACCCGATGGGCTTTAAATGAAAATCTCAAATAAAAAAACGACATAGACACACACAATGGAAAGAAAGGATGGCTTGAAACACCATGAGACAACCCACCACCGCCATTGTAGGAGAATATATAGAGTATCAAATGATGGTGGGGTGGGACATTTTACATATTTGTTAATACCAGCTTGAGTTAGTTATGACCCAAATGCATAAAAGGTTTAAGTGAGCTTCTGGTCTTTACAATGAAAAAAGTTAATTTAAAAGCCATTCTAAGGGTAAGGCTCTGATCCTGCAAATCCTCACATGAAGTACCCTGTCTCAAGGACCTCTACAAAACCATTAGCAAGTTTAAAACTCAGATGGAGGTCAGAGGGAACCAGTCATACTATATATACACACACATTACAACTAGACTGGATTCAAGGACATTGCTCCATTCTACTTCTACTTTAGACAGCTTGCTTTAATTATACTATAAACCAGATACATTCATTGAAAGGAAAGTTATTTGGCCACTACCTCCTACCCACCCTGCCTGACCAACCCAAAAGGGTGCACCACTTTGTATGCATTTGTAGTGGAGTTTCAATTCGGAGCTCTCCTGCTTCCATCCAAACGGCAAGGTGAATCAAAACCAGTATTCCGAAACAAAGATGTGCACGTTGACAACGTTACGGTGTGAGACGACCCCTCCCACAACGTAGTTCATCTCTAGCCTCAGGGTGGCATAGAACGGGCCAATGATGGGCTTCACCTGACGAACGACACCTATGGATAGAAGAAGAAGAAGAAGAAGAAGAAGAAGAAGAAGAAGAAGAAGAAGAAGAAGAAGAAGAAGAAGAAGAAGAAGAAGAAGAAGAAGAAGAAGAAGAAGATTAGTGCCATGTGTATAAATGGCCTTAGCTCTCCCATCATCAGTGATGGCTTTGGTCATTCCTGTTAGGTAATTTCTAGAAGGTGGCGTTGGGAGCCACCCAATCCTGTGGCTTTTGTATGATGGGGCACCAAAAGCTTTCATCTAGATTGGCCCTGTTCAGACAACATGCTAAACCATGCTGCTTAACCACAAAATGGTTAACGGAACCATTTTGTGTTTAAGCAACATGGTTTAACATGTTGTCTGACCGGGGCCTTCCTCATTCTGCTTAACGTGCACCTGGTTCCAACCTTCCTCCTGAAAGTCTTGATGATATGTGTTGCTAGAAGTCACTTTTACTACCTTTAGCTAGTATGCTAACTGTACCCTATTCCTTGAGAAGTTGGAACTGGCCATGGTCACCTCCAAGTTAGATTACCGCAATATTCTCTACATGGGCCTGCTTTTGAAGACAGCTTGGAAGCTTCATTTGGCCCAAAATGTATCTGCCTCGATGATAACTGAAACTGGCAGATCAGAATACTAGACCAATACTAGACCAACTCCACTGCTTACTAATCTGTTCCTGGGATCAATTCAAAGGGCTGGTTTTGACCTTTAAGGCTCTAAACAGACTGGGACAGAGTGGGCTTGTTCACATGTTTCCATAGCAAATTGTGAGTTAATTAAACCATGATTTGCCACAGTCCATGCTGGGCATGTTCCATGGCTATTTTGACTATTTAACCTGTTGGTTGTCTTACTATGGTTTTAATTTTTGTGAACCGCCCAGGGAGCTTCGGCTATTGGGCGGTATAGAAATGTAATAAATAAACAAACAAATAAATAAATAAATATTCATCCTCCAATCAGACCAATCGGAGGTTGCTACATGAGGCTGCTACTGACTGTATGCTAACTGTGGGTTATTTAATCCATGATTAACCTATAGTGTACAGTTTCGGATAACAAGTAACAATTTACGATCAGCCCAATCCTAGGCTGCATATTCAAAATGGTCATCGAATACACCCAAAACATGCCACAGCAATGCTTTTTTATATAAATTTGACACTGTTAGGTGTCTATAATTTGACACCTATAATTTGACAGCCTATAATTTGACACTGTTAGGTGTGAACTGGGTCAGTGTCTTAACAATTGCCCCAACCATATGAAATTATTTGTTTATCCACTGAGGCCCTGCTTTGTGTCTTCTGGCCCACCACTGGATGTCTAGTGAGTGGCCACAAGAAACAGGATCTTTCCCGTAGTTTCAGCCTTGCAACCAACCTAAATCTTTTGGGGAGGCTGCCCAAAAAAAAGTAGTGGGGCAGTTTAAGACAAAGTTGAAAACTGTTTTTATTTAACCCTTCTTTTGTGACTGTACTGCAATTGATATACATTCAAACATTTTCATTAAGCAACTTCGACAATTGTTAGTTCTTACTGCCAATTAACAAAAAAGATTTTTAAAAATCAAGAATAACTCACTAGAAGAATAACAAGAATGAGCTTTAACAATTCTTATCATAGAATCATAGAGTTGGGAAGGGGCCATTTAGGCCATCAATGCCAACCTCTTGCTCAGTCCAGGCATCCAGTTTAAAGCATTCCTGACAGATGACTGACCAGAATTTGCTGGAATACCTCCAGTGATGGAGAGCCCACCCACCACCCCTAAGCAGTCGGTTCCATGGTATGACTGCTCTGACCATTAGGACGTAATTCCTGATGTTCAGCTGAAATTGCCTTCCTGTAATTTAAGCTTGTTATTTCGTGTCCCACAGTTTTGGATGATGGAGAACAGGTTGTGACCCTCTTCTGTGTGACAACCCTTTAGGTAATTGAAAAATGCTATCACATCCCCCTAAGCTGGCATAAATGTGGGATCACCAGGAAACTCAGGATCACTCAGGCCTCCCCAGGAAACAGAAGAGCCTTGGTCACTTCCATCCATTTTGGGTCCTACTATTGGTGGTAAACGTGCTGGTGGCACAATTATCTCTACGGAAAGTAAGAGGGATCCCAGGGATGAACATGGCTTACTGAAATGTACCTACTTCTCTTTGTCTACTGAACGGCACCTCTGCCCCATCCAACCCTCTACCCTGATAGCCGCGTAAAGGGGTTTAATGGCTTTTTGCTCCAGCTTACATAAAGGCTAAGTAGGTGTAACTCCATCTGCACATATCCATCTTTCCTCCTGCCCCTTGTTCTCTCCTTCACTGGGAAATTTCAGATTGTGAGGTCACTAGGGTAGAGACCTTTTTTGTTTTTATTCTGTAAAGAATTACATAATGGGCCTGTTCAGACAATACACTATGCCATGGTTAGGTGCTAACCCTTTTGAAGCAAATAGTGAGTGTGTTTAAACTGTGGTTATCTTCTAGCCAGTAGCCACCATGGTTAGGAATGGTTCACACGACACTATGGGCCCATTAAGAAGACACCTTAAACCATGGATTTAACCATGGTGGTTAAGCCAGAAAGCCAGGCCGTATTCAGAAGACCATGACTTTAACCACGGTGAATAAGGCTTCTTGCTTTCTTCACCATGGTTAAAGCTGTGGTTTAAGGTGACTTCTGAACAGAGCTCAGCTTTCTGACTTAACCACTGTGGTTAAAGCCACGGTTTAAGGTGTCTTCTGAATGGGGCCTCTAAGTCAAGGTTCACATGACACACTAAGCCATAATGTTTAGCTCAAAATGCTTAGCCACCATGGCTCAGCATGTCATCGGAACAGGGTCACTATCTATACGACAACAGCCAAAATAACTATTACAAACTAGTTTTAGATATTTATGGCTGATGACTGTTTTGCACTATATTGTATTTTATTGCGTTGTACTTTAGATTTTGAACTGTTCTATGACATTTTAGTTTTTTAACAGTTTATAATTGGCCCAGAGAACATTACCTATTGGGCAGAATAGAAATGTAATCCATCACTCATACGATGTGTGTACATTTTAAATGCGCCTCTTCATGTATGGTTTCGATGCACATGGCACTTCGGAGCAGCCTAGCAAGAGACAGTCTAGTCGCTGCCCCAAGGAACAGTGAGGCTGAACACAAAGCCAATTTCTTGGAGGTTTGAAACATGTGAAAAATAAGGTTTCTTTTCAGAATTGCCATTCTTTTTTAAAAAGACCGGCTTATTTTAATTTTTGTTATGTAAATAAGAATTTGATTATGTTTGTTTCCTGGATCTTGCAGAATAAGAAAGAGCCTCTTCCACAAGTGATGGGAGGCTCCCAAAGGCAGTGTTACAGGTTTTCGTTCTCCTCAGAGGAGAGGGGACTGGAGACATTTTGCGGTCTCTGTAATATTTGCTTTATTTACAGTACATAAGCACAGCACACTGGAGGCAAATCCATGCCTTTAAGAAGAATGTGTAGCAACTAATCCCTGCACCGGGTTCTTAACAAAACCATTGCACCCAAGAATGCTTCAGCTGCAGCCAATTTGCAGCCCTGGCGCTTCACCGTTTCCTTTCCCCTCAATTCAGACTATTTCTCTGCCTCTCCCCTTAGCTTTGAAGGGTGTCACCTTCCTAAATGGTGGCAGATACCACATTTCCAGCTACCAGTAAATATTTGAACTATTTTATTAAAACCATAGCGATAGACTCAGCTCGCAGTACTCTGCTCGCACCTTTCTATTTAGGCAATTCTTTGAAAACGTTTGCACCTTTTCTTTTGGAGGGAGACTCTATGGCCCTTTCTACACCTAAGGATTATCCCAGGAAAATGGAGGGTTTGTCCCTGGCTGCTCCCAGGATCCCCTGTGTGTCATTTGGCTGCACAGGGATGATCCCGGGATGATCCCGGGGGAAAAGGCAGGTGTAGAAACAGCCTATGAGCATTTATGTCAACCACTTCTTACGCGTTTCAAAATCTGTGCTTTTCTCTAGGGTTAAATTACTGTTCGCAATGGAAATCAGCCACAAACCTAGGAATAAAGCTGCAGACAGCTTTGCCTCCCATGCTGAACACAAGCATTCCTTTTGTCCCAATGTCGCCTTTGGATAAAGAGGTTTTTCAGGTTTTCAAAAGAAGATAAAAAACCTGCAAAGCCTATTTACCAGCAGCAATAATGAAATGAATGTACACACTATGAACAGAAACGCCTCTTTCAAATTGCCTTTTGCTCTGAAGAGCAAAACCCGTTTCTAGCTTATGACTCATGGATAGTGTCCTGGCCAATGTTCTTTTTTTTCATGCAGTTCGTTGCCCTCCACAGTACACAGAATATGTGGCTACTGTACTATTCACTTCTGAAAATGCACAGGATAACGAAGGCTCGCCCAAATTCAAAACTCCTGCTGAACTGAATATTTTGGTGTAGAATTCCTTCCTTCAGTTATTGGAATCTGACAGTGGCATTTGATTTGGAAATAAATACACAGTTTAAGGAAGGATTATTTGATATGTTTCCCATTTAGATCTTAGTTGAGGTCATGTTTCAGAAGTGGAGAGGGCTCAACAGCATATACGGAATTCCAGAAGCAGCATTCTCCTAGCAGTTCCCTAAGAACATGTTGGCTTTGGATCTGATGGGAGAGATAAACGTTTGCTTATGCCAGCTGTCAGCACCCTTTTTTTCGAATGCTGTGATGACCTTAGAGTTCTGTCCTATTTAAATACTGGGTAATATCTTCAGCATGCGGTGAAATAGCAAACTTTTCACCACACTCATTTCGCTTGCCAGATTTCATGAAAGTGCCCCTCTCTTTCCACTCTCCAAAATGTTACATATAAGATTCATCTTCTTGGATTGATTCCCCTGCCTTACAAAACTGACTTGTATTGCCAGTAGCTGAGATGGGGGAAATTCCCTGGAATACAGCCTTTGCTGTGGAAGAAAGTATTTGAAATGGTTTCTTTTCGGCATTACCTTTGACCTACAACCACATCTATAAATAGGATGGATCTATTTAGTTCAGACCATTTCTTTCGCACTCTTCCTACTCCCTCGGCGAGGAATTAGGGTGTGGCCTGACATTTCATGGTTTAGCGCAAGACACTCAACAATGCCAAGTCCATGACAATAATTTCCAGCATACAGAGAAATTAATAAAGAACTGGTGGTGAGCACCCCAACATCGGCTTTCATAATTAACCACAAATCATATGCCCACACTTCCAGTATGCTTCACTGTGTCTTGCACCCAACTGAAGCACTGGGCCAGGAGTGATGCTACAGGGTCTCACAGAGGACACTTTCCAGGAAATCTGGGTGTATGGTGTGTGGTTACCCAAAGTTAGTTGTTGTTGTTGATATTATTATATTTATATCCTGCCTTTTTCTCAATATTGGGACGCAAGGCAGTTTACAAGATTAAAAATATAGAATTAAAATATATAAATATAAATTTACAGAAGTTAAAATAGAATTAAACCGACTACAATATTAAAAACATTTTTTAAAAAAGAAAGCAAATAACATTTTTTTAAAAAATCAATACATTAACACAGGTCAGGAGTATTCCCAAAGGCCTGCCAGAACAAAAAGGGTTTTGACTTCCTCCAAAAGTGCAACAAGGAGGGAGCCAGTCTAGCCTCCCTGGAGCAGCCACTAAGAAGGCCCTCTCCTGCGTTCCCATCAGCATGCCTGTGATGATGTTGGAACCAAGAGAAAGGCCTCCCCAGATCTCAAAGCATGGGCAGGCTCATAAGAGAAAATACGGCCTTTCAGATAACCTGAACCCCAGCCATATAAGGCTTTATAGGTCATAACCATCACTTTGAATTGTGCCTGGAAACAGACTGGAAGCCAGTGGAGCTGTTTTAACAGGGGAGGTGTGTGCTCCCTGTAACCAGCCCTGGTCAACACTCTGGCTGTAGCTCTTTGAACCAGCTGAAGTTTCCGAACACTCTTCAAAGGCAGCCCCATGTAGAGTGTGTTACAGTAATCCAAATGGGATGTAACTAAGGTATGTGTCACCGTGGCCAGGTCAGACATCTCTAGGAAGAGGTGCAGCTGGCACACTAGCTTTAACTGTGCAAATGCACTCCTGGCCATCACTGAGACTTGGCCATCCAGGCTCAGGGCTGAATCCAGAAGTACACCCAAGCTACGAACCTGTGTCTTCAGGAGGAGTGTAACCCCATCCAGCACATGCTGAATCCCTATTCCCTGATCTGCCTTTCAACTGACCAGGAGCACCTCTGACTTGTCTGGATTAAGCTTCAATTTGCTTGCCCTCATCTAATCCATTACTGCCAACAGACACTGGTTTAGCACCAAAACAGCTTCCTTGGAATCAAATGGAAACAAGAAGTAGAGTTCTGTGTCATCAGCGTACTGGTAGTACTGCACCCCAAAACTCCAGACAACCTCTCCCAATGGTTTTATGTATATATTAAATAGCATGGGGAGCACAACAGAGCCCTGAGGGACTCCACAGCAATGGCCAAGGAGTCGAACAGGAGTCCTCCAGCACCACCTTTTCGGTCCGCCCCTCCAGGAAGGAACGGAGCCACTGTAAAACAGTGCCTCCAAGTCCCATCCCAGCAAGGCAGACCAGAAGGATACCATGGTCAATGGTATAGAACACTGCTGAGGACCAGCAGAATCAACAGGGACACTCTCCCCCTGTCCAGTTCCCAGCATAGGTCACCAACCAAGGCAACCAAGGCTGTTTCTGTCCCATAATCAGGCCTGAAGCCAGATTGAAATGGATCTACATAATCCATCTCATCCAGGAATCCCAGGAGTTGGGAGGCCACCACATGCTCCAATACCTTGCCAAGAAATGGAGTATTGCAGGCTGGCTGGTAATTCTGGGTTTCAAGGAGGGCTTTTTCACTGTGAGTCTTGCCCCTGCCTCCTTCAAGCAGGCTGGCACCTGCCTTGGTGAAGGGAGGCATTGACCACTCCACTTACCCATTCGGCCAGTCCCCCTCTGGCTGCTTTTATGAGCTAGGAAGGGCAAGGCTCTAACACAGACGGCGTGGCGGCTCTCATCTCTCCAAGGATCCTGTCCACATCATCGGGCTGTAGAAATTGAAAGGTATCCAATAACACTGGACAAGCAGCCAAAGTTACATCCACTGGATCTGGATCAATTATAGCATCCAAGTCAGAGCAGATCCGAGCGATTTTGTCTGTAAAGTGCTGAGCAAATTGTTCACAGAGGGCTGTCAAAAGATCCAAATTCTCCTCTTGGGGGGTAGTGTGTAAAAGGCCCTCGAAAAGTTTGGGATTCTGGATTGAGATGCTGCCTCTGCCATCACTGCTGACCCAGGAAAGCCAGCAAACCACACGCAAAAGGGCAAGTCAAAGGCTCCTGGGACCCGGGCTCACACTTCAGAGGCTCACTCCTCCATGAACCATACCAGATGGTCTGGGGCCAGTCAGCATCTCTCAGCCTGATCTGCCTCAGAGGGCGGTTGTGAGGATAAGGGGGTGGGAATCCTATTTACTTTCTTTGAAATTACAGCAAGGCTATGTTTTCCAGGGACAGTTCTAAGTTAGTGGTCCCTTGCCCTGGGAAACCATTGCCCCTCATGGTGTCGTTTGGGGAAAGGTTTTGGAGATGCCTCATTAGCACAAGTTGCCATTGTCCCCTCTAGAAGATAACAGTGCAAACCTACACATTTGTGCTCAGATATAAGCCTTATTTCGTTCAATGGGACTTACTCCCATGCGAGAGTGTATGGGACATCCGATTGGGGTCAGATGCAGCTTGACTGTAGTTTATAGGTATGTAAATGCATGCGTATGGAAACTCTGACTGGGTTTGCACAATTGCTGCAGCTCATCGTGGCCTATTTAAGCTACAACAAGACCCAGCACCCACAGGTACCATCTTCAATGTTCAAGCTGCAGCCATGCTTGTTGTATTGGCTGAACCTGGGGACCATGGGTTATGCGAAGGTTAAACAACCCTCACAGAAATGTTGGCCTGTTTTAGGGTTATGGAAGGGTTCTTTAACCCTGATATAATCCATGGTCCCAGGCTGAGACCACATGGCAAGCCACAGTTGTGGCCTGAATATTCCAAATGACCGCCATGGAGCAGACTGGCCACTGTGACAGTAACTGACTTCCCTTCCATCCTTCCTATGTACCTTCAGACCATTCAGACTATTTTGAACTACAACTCCCAGAATTCCTGACCATTGGCCATGCTGGCTGGGGCTCATAGGAGCTGAAGTCCAACACATCCGGAGGGCGCAAGTTGGGGAAGGCTGTTCCAGGCTTCATAGGGGTGTCATAAGTATTGCAGGCATAATGTGCCTGATGTGGTTTGGACACCTAGGAAAAGCACAGTGGCGTGCTTTTAAGCAGTATTGTTGTTCTTAAGCAGTATACTTGTCCATATATTATATCGTAATATAGCCAATAATTTAGGAGAGCCTGCCCTCACTAAAAAACGGGTCAGAAACATTACTCGGTCAGCACAGATGCCAGGATACTGCTGGTGTTAAACTTAATATCGTTAATCTCCTCAATCCTCTCCTCATCGGAGTTTCTGGTAGTGGAATCAGGTGCTGAAGGTATTCTTTTGGCACGTCTACGTTGCTGTGAGATATAATTACATTTCCCTCCCCCTTGCCCCCCTTTGAAATATGTAAACTCCTCAGGCAGTTCACCTTCATGTCTGGTTTCTGCTTGTATTTTGTATCACATAGCCAGCTTGCTAATAACTCTGCATTTTGAATTTGAAAAAGCCATTCCGGGATTTAACCCATTCCTTGCAATTACCCCTAGAACTCACAATATTCCTTTGCGTTAGCACAGTCAGGGACGGGCTGGGTGAAGCCAGACCCGATTAGAGACCTGGGATTCAGCTCAGGGTCTCTGAGGTCAATGGCCTGTAGATGGGGCCCAGAAGCTGGGCCCCATCTACACGAGGGATTGACTCCGGAGCTCCTATGCCTCACACACAGTCGGGACACGTGATGCCCCCCCCTTCCTGCAGCAACTGTGGGTTTTCACGTCATAAAACCCGCATTTTTGCAAAGTTGCTTTGTGACGAGTTTTCCGACTTCAGTGCGGTTTGGGGGTCTGTGTGACCTCAGCTTCAGGGAGCAACCTGATAGGACGAAGGGAAAGTTGTACCATTAAAGGGTAGACACAGGGGGAGAAGTTGGCTTCACCCTCCACTGATCACGTTTAGTCCCACCCACCCCATGAACCTTACTCCCAAGAAACTCAGCACATTCCTTTGGGTTGACTTTTCTTTGTTTAAATCACTTCTGCACTGAAAACACCCCACTAAGCATTTCTGCTTGTCTTCTATTACTCTTAGCACAGGAGCAGAGAGAAGGCCGGGGAAGTAAATTGCTTTGCCTTTTATTTTAAATCTCACTTACCCGGAGGAGTAGACCTGCTCATAAAGTCAATGACTTTCTTTTTTTAAAAAAAGGGAGCTAGTTGATGCTGTGAGACTTCACCTACATATGCCCGAACTAATTCAGTTTCTCACGCAGTCTACCACGCAAAAGCAGGTATTTTTTGTTGCTGTTGTATATGACACTTCAATGGGCTGCATGTGCCATGGGAGAAGCAATTCTGATTTGACGAAAATGAGATTTTTAACTGACGTGTTGAAAAGCGTTTCTGTGCAGGTGGGACCCTGACATGAACAGCCAGAAATTCAAACTAAGGGCTAAACTTTCCTACACACTATGTTAAATGCAGGGCATACGGTTGATCCTAACTCCTTTTTCTTATTCATTTTTTTTTTACTTTAGTGTAAACATGCAGGCCTCCTGATTTGGATTGGGACCACTGGATGTTCGGTTGGGGGTGGGGTGTCAAATCTTTCTACCCAGCCACTTTCCTCCCCTAAATTCCCCACCCACATGGGAGCTAAAGAAAACTTTAAAGAGTCCATTGGCACTAATGGAGTTGTTTTTCTTTTTTTAGCTGCTACGTGCAGAACTGTGAAATTAGTGGGGAGGTGGCTAGGTGAAAAGGTTTAACACACACACACCCAACTGCACATGCTGGACCCAATTCATATAGGAGTCTTGCATACCTACACTAAAGTAAAAACCACATCAGCTACTTGCCATGCATTTAACATCATTTGGTTTAGCTACGGTGACCATATGAAAAGGAGGACAGGGCTCCTGTATCGTTAACAGTTGCATAGAAAAGGGAAGTTCAGCAGGGATCATTTGTATATATGGGGAACCTGGTGAAATTCCCTCTTCCTCACAACAGTTAAAGTGCAGGAGCTATACTAGAGTGACCAGATTTAAAAGAGGGCAGGGCACCTGCAGCTTTAACTTTTCTTTTTTTCTTTTTTCTAAAAACTTGATTAAACTTTTATACTGTTAGTTTTACTCTACCCTGTGCCTGTTTGGTGCATTCTCTTCCCCTTCTTATTATTTTATTATGATTTTATTAGAATGTAAGCCTATGCGGCAGGGTTTTGCTATTTTATTGTTTTACTCTGTACAGCACCATGTACACTGATGGTGTTATATAAATAAATAAATAAATAAATAAATAATAACTGTTGTGATGAAGAGGAAATTTCACCAGGTTCTCCATATATACAAAGGACACCTGCTGAAATTCCCTTTTCAATACAACTGCTAAAGATACAGGAGCCCTGTCCTCCTTTTCATAGGGTCACCCTAGTTTAGCTCTAAATCTGCCCAATTCAGAGGAGCACCACACAGCCTGCCAATTGCAGGGGCTTGATGTTAAATACCGTGTTCTCCTTCCATGCCTTAAGTGAACTTGAGGCCAAAGTGCACACAATCCGTATTAGCTCAATCAGTACGTTAGGGTCTCCCTGCTTCAGACCACAAGGCCTCTGATTTAAGTCTTGGTGCCCCTGACAAGAAGTGAGCTTATGCCAATTAAACTGGGCTATCTTATTAATGTTATATTGTTATATTGATTTTCTATTTATGTCTGGCCTAGCTTTGTGGGATTCTATACATTTCACTGTACAATGAAATATTCTACAACGGATAGCTGTTTCTTGGATCTAAGCCACACCATGGCACATCGCATGCCATGTCTGTGTGATTCAAATTCCCAAGGAAAAGGAAGACCCTAATCCAGAGGATTTGGCCTGCAAGCTGTTGCACACTCAATCCATCATCACCTTGAGATGAGAGCCTGGTTGCTATTTTAAGCAGAATTTCTGAAGAATGACACCTTCCGAGCTGTAATATATTCCAATCCCTGACCAAATTCTAAGAATGAGGCTGGAATAAGGGGGTCACTTAAACCCTTTATAATGAAGAGGGGAGATGGGCTTTCCCCCCCTCCAAAGATCATGTTATCTGAAGAAATGGACAGCTAGGCAGTTAACAACATGTGCTGAGTTTGTTTGTTTTTAACTGACCCCAGAAATAGATGTTTTAAAAGGATATTGTTGTTTCTATGCTTTTGATGGTTTTAAATTTTGTGTATTTGTTTTTAATGTTCACTGTTTTTAACTTTTGTAAACTGCCCAGAGAGCTTCAGCTATGGGGTGGTATATAAATGTAATAAATGAATAAATAAAATAAATAAATGGATCGTTAAATACCAACAGCATCCAGCTGCTATCAGAAACAAATGTTGCAGCAACCAAATCCTGGCAGTAGGCATTCAAAATTATAATAGAACAAGGTTAGCTCAAAGCAAGAGAAATTATTTCCTATTTGGTATTTCTTTTGTTCTAATTCTTTTATTTATTTATTTATTTATTTATTTATTACACTTTTATACCGCCCAATAGCTGAAGCTCTCTTGGTGGTTCACAAAAAATTATATCATGAAAACCATGATTGGTATTGTTCTGCCAAAGGTATTTGAGAATCTCTTCCCCAACACACACACTGTTTTTCATACCTGATCATTGTTTTCCTGATCATGGTTGAGTCCTTGTTGCTCTGATCTACTGCTGTTTCAGCATCATTTTTAAAGCATCCCAAGTAAATTTATTATTGATTTGATTTGTAGCATGCCCTTCCTCATAAAGAGTCATGACTCTAAAATCACAAATATATCATAAAATACAATAAAAAACATCCACACAAATCAATAATGAGAGATTAAATTGACAATAGTGATGTAACAGAACCAATCAGTCCCTATCTCAGGCGAATTCAGCTCTAACTTTGCATCCAATTCAATGTTCTATACTTTATAGTGTTGTGTCATACACACAGGTCTGGTAACACAAGTGTAAAAAATAATAATAGTGTTTTACTATGTGTTTTCATAAAACGTATTACAGGACATAATTTGTGCCAGATCACACCACGCATCTGTTCTCAATGCCGAAACTGAACCTGGAACAATATGAACCAAGATCTGACAAAAGTGCCCCTGAATAAATGCAGAATTTAGTTCTCTTGCAATTAACTATGCATGTTTTCAATTAATCTTTCCTTCATACAGATTTTGAAGCAAGGGCTTCCAGATCAGAGAGTGGTTTTTTAAAAAAACATACTTGAACCCAGACATCTCTTTTTCATAGTGATTAAGTCCTGTCTGCCTCAAATTAGGCCTATGACCACCCAACCCTGCCATACTTTAAATAAGGAATCCCCACCATAATGCCATGTGTTGATTTCAGAAACGGATTAATAGTGACATTGATTTTTAAGGGCAAAGGATGCATTTTCTTTGCATCACTGTGCAAGTGCTCACTTTCAGCTACATTAAAAGCTTGGACTTGGGGAAGGAGGAGGAGGGGGAGAAAAAACACCCACAGTTGGCAGTATTACATGAATACAGGTGGTATTACAGAACTCTAACATAGAGCACAGCAAAAAGCTTTATAGTGCTTTATAATACCCCAGGCTTTAATAGGACCTTTTCCTACAGACTAAAATTGAATTCTTCACTGACAGCTGGGTAAAGGAAAACAAAACAAAACAAAATGGTATGTAGCAGAAAGTCTGTAAAAAGGCTTACAGAGAACAAGCCGAGGCTTTACTTCTGTTTACCCGTTCTCCTAGTTCAGCTGAGATTGAAGGCCGCGAGTGATTCCTTGAAGACTGAACTGCAAAATAGTGAGGCTATCCAAGGGTTCACATTTTGCAGATCCATTCCTAAGGCCCAGGTCAGGCTACTCTTTGAAACCCAGGTTTAAGGGTCAGATGGAGTATTGAGTACGCCCCCCCCCCCCACTGTCCAGCTCCTTTCAAGACAGGTTCAGACAGAATTATTGAGACCATCACCAAACTAGGGCCCAATCTACATGGGAACGCATTCAGAAGCCTTTCTGGTTTTATCCAAATTTTCATGAAATCAGCTTTGATCCGTCAGTGTGACACAAAGCAAGAAGAGCAGAGTATACACTACCTAAAAGCCCATTTTTACAGGTCAAACATAATAATAATAATAATAATAATAATAATAATAATAATAATAATAATAATAATAATGAATTTTATTTCTAACCCACCTCTCCATTTTGATCGAGGCGGGAACAACGGTAAATATAATATACACAAAACTGAAAAACTGAATTAAAACATAATATACATTGTTAAAACATCCTAAAAACATTCTAAAACATCTTAAATTCCACTGGATAGGCCTGCCAGAAGAGATCTGTCAGGGATGCTTTAGGGTGGATTCCTGCACTTATCAGGGGGTTGGACTTGATGGCCTTGTAGGCCCCTTCCAACTCTGCTATTCTATGATTCTATGATCAATCTTTATAGCTTTCTTGAATGCTAATAGACTGTTAAGTTGACGAGTCTCCTCCGGCAGGCCATTCCACAGTCTGGGAGCAGCAGAAGAGAAGATCCTCCGAGTAATATTTGTCAGCCTAGTTTTGGTTGACTGAAGTAGATCCTTCCCAGAGGACCTGAGTGCGCAGGGCGGATTGTACGGGAGAAGGCGATCCCGCAGGTAGCCCGGACCTAAACCATGTAGGGCTTTAAAGGGAATAACCAAGACTTTATACTTCGCCCGGAAACTAATTGGCAGCCAGTGAAGAGATTTTAAAACTGGTGTAATGTGGTCACCCCTAGGTGTAATCCACCTTACTTTGGGGTTGAGTGGGCAGAGTCCCACCAGTTGAACTAAACGTCATCAACAGCGTAGATGCTGCTCAACCAATGAGAGAGGCTTGTTCCCCGCCCCTGTCCATGCTCCCCCTCTTCAGGGAAGTTTACCGAAAGTGCTGAATAAAGCTGTTCTTGTTCACCATTGGGATATTGTGAAAGATTAAAAGAGCACTACTGAAATATTTGTGAAAGTTTAAAAGAGTGCTACTAGGCTATCACGAATGGGAAAAGGAGGGTAGATATTGTGAATGGGAGAACAGGCTAGTGCACTATTGTGAATGCTTGAGACAACACTACTGTGATATTGTGAATAGGAAAAAGAGGCTAGCTTTTGTGAATGGGAGAACAGGCTACTGCAAACTTCAAAAACAATCAGGACACACAACGCTCTTTCTACCAACTAAAAAAGATGCAAACCTAAAAATATGTTTTCAAAATATACCCAGCATTGCCCAGATATAGTATGGAAGTGGATCAATCACCTTAATGTAGCAGGCCGGTGCTAGGCCTGTGAGTTAACCTTTAAACAAATTAAATTCATTTCCCCCCTCTCTCACCCTCATGACAGCCCTGCAAGGTAGGCCTGTCCTAGGCCTGTGGGGTAACTTTAAAACAAATTAAATTAATTTCTTTTCCTTCCCTCTCTCTCAATGCTTAGCCAGGGCCACCTTGAAGTTGTCGTCATGATTTTCCTTGTCCCCACAGAAAACAAAAACTACAACTCCCAGCATGCCTTTTGCCCAGAGCTGCGCCCGCCTTCCCTTCTGCTCCTCATGGGGTCTAGTAACTGAAGCAGCCAACCCAGGCGCTCTCCCTTCAGGCCCAGGATGGCGAGCCACTTCCAGATGATGACTGCCACAGCCTGATAAATCTTCCCTCCCACCCAAGGCTATTGAAACAGAAGAGTGAATGGAGGAATGACTGACAGCTAAGGCTAGAATGAAATGGTGGGCGGGGCTAGTGGCAGTTAGGAAAGTCAGTGGGGGCTGAGTTTGGGCTGAGAGATAGTGATGCCAGTACTACAACTCTCAGCATGCCTTTGGTGGCCCTCAGATGCCCATGTCCTCTGAGAGGCGCTTTCCTCCTCTCATGGCTGATACTGCTCCTTGACAGAGCATCAAGGAGTAGCATCGCCAAGGAGGGGAGGTAAGCGGCTGTCAGTGGACATGCACAACTCCGGCCAAGTCCTGCTGGGACTGCCTCAGCCTTCACATCTCACCCATGAAGTGCTCCATCAGGAAGAGCCTGTACTGAAGGGGCGAGGCTGGGCTGGGCACTTGTTCCCCTTCGTCAAGCCTGTTTCTGGGCATGCACAGAGTGCTTCCCTTTCCTCCTTCCCTCCCTCTTAAGGGTGAAAACCTGATATCAGCATGGGGTGCCTTTGAGCATGTCCAGAGTTTGGCTTCTCAAAGACATGCTGTTGTATGTACATATGATTTTAAAACCCCACATGGCAGGTGGGAGGAGGCACCGCAAATGGATGCAGCCCATTTATGTGGGTTGTTTCCTTTTATGTGGAGTTGGGTCGGCTGACTTTAGGAATCACAATGGCCGCCAAAGGCCAGTAAGTCTTTGTCTCCCACCCTAAGGCATGCTGGGAGTTCCGCCCAAGGCATGCTGGGAGTTGTAGATGTAAACCTAGTTTTTTATTAAATTCATTAAAAATACTTAAAACCCCAAAATTCATATTTTTAGTTTTTTTCTGATCCATGTACACGAAGACCTGTCTGGGTGAACAGCATTAAGGCAGTACCATATGTGGAAGCGGGTAAACATTTAGGCACATACGTGACACACACATACTTTCCGCTTTATAGGTAGAGATAAGTGAATGGTTGCCATTCACTCCTATGGGAAAAAACTAAGGTGCTGGGCTGTGATGCTGCTTTAGGGGGCAGGGATCTCTCTGCAACCCAGCACATATTATTATTGTATTATCATCATCATCATCATCAGTTATATTTCTATACTGCCTAATAGCCAAAGTTCTCTGGGCAGTTCCAAAAACTAAAACCATAAAACACAGTATGATAAAATATAATATAAAGCAATGCATTTTAAAAATAAAACTGGAGAACTAAAAAATTTTTACTGACAGAGAGAGAGAGAGAGACCCCGCAGGGGGGATGCAATGCATGGATTGCCTAGAGACCTATTCCATTCCCGGGGCTCCCCTTGAGACCTGCAAGTTCTCCCTCTGCCTACGCAAACAGCCTCCCCTGTCACAATGACAGGCATTTTGGTAGCATATAAATAATACAAATAAATCAACCACGCAGTCCATCATCTTCAGCCTCAACACAAAATCATCCCCCACGTATTTAACTGCTGTTTTCCTAAACGTCTCTATTTAAGACTGGGAGGCTTACAAGCCTGCATTAACAAGTTCTCTCTTGGCACTCAAATTCACATTTATGCTTGATAAATTATGAAATGAGCCTAGACTGTTGGTTTGATCTGAGTAGCTGCAAAACATTAAGACAATAGCACCACCTTCAGGCAAAGCTATGATGGGTTATCTAATTTTATATGCAGGAGCAATTCCCCCCGCCCTCCCCTAGCTTTTTAAAACAACATCAACAACAAACAATACGGATATGCAAGTTCATGGAAGTTCATCAAGACGAGTCCTGCTAGTCTACAAAAGTAACCATCTGGTTTGCCCAGCTTTCTAATTTATCCTTATATTTCCCAGGCCACACCACCAGCTGGATCAGAATCTTAAGTCCATGTCTATTCCAAACATCTGTTCCCATTTCAGCTGAAGAGAATTAAGTAACTTGCTTAAAACTATTTAACTTTGGGTGGTTTGTGACTCATCTGTACTCTATCCTCCTGCCTCCTTGCAACAAACACACACTATTTCTAAAAAAAAATAAATGCTGACGGTTTGCTTTTTCTAGAGGAATACTGGACAATTTGAGAGGGGAGGTTAAGGGATGAATCCACCTAAAGGTAAGGAATTTTTGAAACTTCTGATTTAAATGGGAGAGATTTAAGTTTGCGTTTAACTCTTCAACTAAAATCAATGGGACTTTAAAGTGCTTGACTTTCACAGGATCACACCCCAAATGTTTGTGGCTCAATATGGAACTTTGATATATTGTCTTAGTTCAATAATAATAATAGTAACAGGACTTGTTGAGAAAGAGAAGCACCTGCTTTAAAATCTTTATCTTTGGCTGGGCCATATGCCCATATGTTATCCAATTCTCTCCCCACACAAGCTGGAATTATACAACTTCTAAAATCTTGCTCATACGGAAGAAGAAAAACGCTTGTTTTTTCAGACAAAAAGGCATTTTATGGGAACAACAAAAAAAAAAAACTTGTTATATTATATGTTTCTTATTGAGATTTTCTTATTGTATTTTTATTTTACTTGTAAGCTTCCTTGTATACTTAATGGTGGGGAATACATAATATAAATAAATGAATAAATAAATAAATATCAGGCTCTCCTAGTGAACCTGGTTATTCCCTTGGGCGCAGTAATAATGACTAAAAGAGGGAACGTTTCTCACCCACAGTCATGCCATCCATGTAGCGCTTGATGATATCAAAGGAATCCCGTAGATTTCCTTCGGTGATGTCAAAGATGATGTCTGCCTGGTTGGCTGGGTAGGCTGGTGTGACGGCACGAAGGAAAATGATCTCTGAGAGGAAAGATATCGAAAGCAAGCTGAACGTGGCAATGGAGAAAAACCCATTGAAATCAGCACGATGCAATCTACTTCAGTAACTACAGGTAGGAAAAATTTAGCAGAACAACAGCAAAGCAACAGTGTCTTTCAGATTGTCTTATGGATGGTGTCTGGTTTTGTTTGTATTTATGCTTTTTATGGTTTAAAATTTTGTATATTTGTTTTTAATGTTCACTGTTTTTAACCTTTGTAAACCGCCCAGAGAGCTTCAGCTATCGGGCGGTATATAAATATCATCATCATCATCTTTCATCCTGAAGTGCTTCCTCAGGAAGAGCAGGGAAGCATTTCCTCAGAATTGCAATTGAAGTCCTGAGAACCTGTGATTTCAGAACCTTGTTCTGGAACCTGCACAGCAACTACACATTTGTTATCTAGAAGGAAACAATATTTGCATATGCTCCTTTTTGTGTGAGTGCTATTCTACACTATGGCACCATGGAAACATTATTCTTTTTCTTTTCTTTTTCCCCCCGTAGCAGATGGTCGCTTGACTCTAAGCAATGATTTCTTTTGGCGGACCTTCCCTGGTGTTTAGGTTACGGGCTAATTCTACAGAGTAAGGAAAACTGTTTACCTTCAGGCCTCGTAAATTCCCTGAACGTAGGCAGTGAAATGACCGTGTGGGAAATGGTGTGAATTGGATCTAACACGCAGTTGACATCGTTCTGCCGGCAGGACTTAATGCATCGAACAGTATCTGTCTTCTCATGCCTGACACTAAGAGGAAGAAAGGGGGGAATATTGAGCTTGAAATGGACTGTATTGTATTGCAAGGATTAGGGCTGGCCTAATCCAAATCTGGGAGAGCCCTTGGGCAAGACACCCTCAGCAAAAGCCCTCCCTCAGTAAGTCTACTTTATCCTCACTATTGTCACCAGCTGCTATTTCTCCTCATCCTCTTTCTTATTTGTTTGCTTGACAGAGAAAGAGTCACTGAGCAAGCAAGGGGTAGCATCAAGGGGTACCTCCCAGAGTGCAGGACACAGAATAATGGGCTCAAGTTAAAGGAAGCCAGATTCCAGCTGGACATCAGGAAAAACTTCCAGACTGTTAGAGCAGTACAACAATGGAATCAGTTACCTAGGGAGTTGGTGGACTCTCCCACACTAGAGGCCTTCAAGAGGCAGCTGGACAGCCATCTGTCAGGGATGCTTTAGGGTGGATTCCTGCATTGAACAGGGGGTTGGACTCGATGGCCTTGTAGGCCCCTTCCAACTCTGCTATTCTATGATTCTATGATCTACTTAGGCCCAGCCCAAGGTAGGTTGCAGCTTGAAGCAGGGAACCAGCACCACTGCCACCCATTTCTTGATGTGCTCACTTCTCCGAAGTCACGAGTTTGTGGGTCCTTTTTATGACATCATCAACCTCCAATGCCTCTCCTGCTATTTTCAAGTGGGAATCTGCCATTTTATATTTTTAAAAAACCAAAATGCGGTAATAAATGGAAATCAAGCTACAAAACAGCGCCATCTCCTAGTGGTAAAATTGAAACATATGGGAAGGAACTGGCAAAAACAGGGGTGGGGAGAACACACATTGTGGTGATTGTTAAAGCCGCAAAGACTCCAGAAATCAAAGCTCTGGTAAGTCTGCAGGATTTTTGCTAACTGTGGAGAAGGCCTAAGTGTTCACAGGTCAACTTTACCAAATTCTTGCCTCTCAAAATGTGAACACAAAGAAGAGGGAGAAAGATCTGAGGGGACTGCAATTCCATCACATCCGAGGCAACGACCAGGTTTTGGATAAACCTTATTGCTATAAATTGGAGGAAAACCCTAGTCAAAATATGGTATCAACGGTAACATGAGTTGAATTAAACCCATTTAGAGTCCAGAAGTCGTTGTTGAGTTGCAACTGCCTTCAGCCCTAGCCATGACTGGCAGGGGCAAGGGATGATGGGAGCTATAGTCCAACATTGTCTGAGGCCCACAAGTTGCCCACTCCTGCTCAAAGTCCCAACTACTGTTGTCATCAGACATTTTGTGTGGATTTTCTACATGTTTTTTGACATGTGAAAGATTTCATAAGATTGTCCTGTTTAACAAATTGTAGGAGATAAAATTCCAGTTGATCCATTATGTGTTCTTCAACTTCCTCTATTTACTCACAGAGGAAACTGATACAGAAATGGCTATTGATTGCTGCTAAGCTATTACTCATTACTGGTGATGAGATCTATTTCACTCCCCACCCCCACTCTAGTTTCACAGAGTGGAATACCGTATTTCTTCGATTGTAAGACGCCATCGATTGTAAGACGCACATTAATTTCAGTACCACCAACAGAAAAAACACACACCTAAGACACACCCGCGATTCTAAGACGCAGCCCATTCTTAGAGATGTTTATATGGGGGGGGAAGTGTGTCTTAGAATTGAAGAAATACGGTAATATCTATCTATCCATCTAATTTGGGAAGAAAATACTAAAGACCATAGTTTTGTACAGAAATGTTCACTATTACTTTGAATGACAGCTGATCTACTATAGTAGCTGAAGGACTGATCTATGAATCAGGTTGACACCTTGCAGGGTAATGTCCTCCGCAGCCACCTGCATGTATACTATTGAGACAGGAAGGAACAATGGATGTTGGCACAGTGATACAGCAACTTGGCAGTGGCAGCTATGGTGGCTATTTTGACACCCAGTTTCCTGTGCAGCTCCTTTCCACTGCACTAAAATCCAGCAAACATATCTGCCAGCATCAACTGTGAGAGCAAACACAAAAATTTTAAGACTACTGACACTTTTCTTGAGGTCTACTGGGCTTTGACTTGACTTCGGCTCCCTGTCCAGGTACCAGAATTTTTTGAAACCCCAAGTTGGCAACTACAGGTGTTGGGGATGGATGATTTATAAGCATCTCTGCAGCTGGTGAAATCAAGGGGGAAGATGATTGGCTTTGTCCCATTTAGATCAAAAGACTTCAGACTAGAAACACTTTTCACATTTTATACTATTATAGCTCTTTGGCGAGGGGAAGCTATAACAGCTTAATGGAATGAAGCTACTTAGAGAACCATGTGATTATGAAATGGCAACAACCAAAATGGCTGAAATAGTTTCCCTTCTGTTCCCTCTCAAAATGGCTCTGCTACATTGGACTTGGCAACACTCAGTCCTGGATTGGTGGCAAGATCAGAATAAGATCTCTTGTTATTTACCAAGGCTAAAAGAAAAGTCATGGCTGAATACCAGCAGGAAGCAACCATTTCTTCAAAGGAACCATAGCTGATATTTGGGGGAAGGGTGGGAGATGGAGAATAAGTTAAAGATGTCAAGTGAACCCAGTGCCTTGGGGCGGGGAATGACTCCGGGTAAAAGCCCCAAATCCAACATAGTAGTTGCTTTGGGGGTTGAGCTTTAGATTTTATCTAACTCTTTGGTATTACAAGTTGAACTTTTTCCAGGTAATCAAGTGGGTAGCATGAAAAATAACAACTGAGCAGGTGTTAGCAGGGAGCCAAGAGGAATGAATTAACTGTATAACTAATATGCAACCATTTAATTTCAATTACCATTTCCCCCCTTCAGAACAGATTTTTTATTACAATTGTGTGTGTGTGTTGCCAGCATTATTCAACCATAACCTAAAGCCAACGTGCATGAAAAACTACTTAGGATGGATTCCCATGAACAATGGTTTATCTGAATTCTAGGCACATTGAGTCCCCACCCCTACCCCAGGGTTTCATGCCACGTTGAACCAGTCTTGCAATTACGTTTTCAACATTTGTCCAGATCATGGCCAAGTTAAAATCAATTTCTTTCCAATAAAGTTTTTACAGGGTTGATTGAATTGTGCTCTGAAGAAAACAAATGGAAGGCAGCACCCATGCGCAGAGGAAACAAGAGACGAGAGGGCCGTTGGGGAAGGTTTGGAACCAGGAAAGGAAAATAAGTGACTACGCTATTGAGACAACACTGCTTGAAGTCCTGTGGAGGCTTCCTCCTGCCTGTGCCCATCACCCAGTGGCTCCTGTTGTGTTTATTTTTCATTTATTTTTATTTTATTTGCAAGATTTACAGGCCACCTTTATGGGTGCAAACCCACTGAAGGTGGATGCAGAGGCAAAATATAAATAGGAATCAATTTAAAACATTAGTAACAACCAACAACAATAACAAAATCCAAAAACATTCAGCCCAGAAAGGTACAAAACCCCAATAAATATGAACAGCTAAAACCAACAGCAATCCAATAAAACTTACTCCTTCTAAGATAGGGTGACCATATTTGGGAAACCAAAAAAGAGGACACCTAGTGTGTGTGTGTGTGGGGGGGGAAGCAGCTTTCTGAGTCCTGCAAAAAATATGTTATTCCCCCGCCACCTTAAAGAACCCGATTGGAGTGGAGGAGGGGAAAGGATTTCATTCTGCACCACCACCATCCACTCCAATTGGGGCCTTTTCTATAATGTCCATGAATGACCCACTTTCCCCTTTAAGACCTCAATTGGAGCTCAGGGTGGGGGAATGATGTGCCTCAAGAAAGCATGTCACTCCCTCCTGCCATGCTAATGGCAGCCTTAAAGAGGAAGGTGTGTCATTCCTGGACATTATTGAAAATTATAGAAAATCCCCCCTGACACCATGGAAAGAACAAAAACCAGGACAAATCCGGGGAAATCCTGACAGTTGGTCACCCTATTCTAAGAGAATGCAACAACATCTAAGGCCAGCTGTATTCCTCCATCCAGAGGTACCCACAACATCTTAAGTTTATCTGGATTAAGCCTCTGGTTGTTCACCCTTACCCACCCCATAACTACTTCCAGACAATGGTCTAAGGTTTTCACTGCCTCCCTAGGATGATCAGATGGAAATAAGAGGCAGAGCTAAGTAACATACACATAATGATGGCACTTCAGCCCAAATCCCCAATTAACATCCCCCAGCAGTTTTATGTAGGCCAAACTTCTATTGCTTATGGCCAAAGTCCATTGCAAAAAATCAAAATGTAGTTGTTAAAAAGCATGGGGGACAAGACAGAACCTTGAAGCATCCCACAATGGCCATGGGGTGGAACTTCTAATGCTTAGACTTTCCCAAACTCCCAAAATCTACAGTTGTAGATCACAAGCTGAATATGAGCCAACAGTGCGATATGGCTGCAAGAAAGGCAAATGCTATTTTGGGCTGCATTAATAGAAGTATAGCTTCCAAATCGCATGAGGTACTTGTTCTTCTCTATTCAGCCCTGGTCAGGCCTCAGCTGGAGCATTGCATCTGGGCACCACACTTCAAGAAGGACGCAGACAAGCTGGAGTGTGTTCAGAGGAGGGCAACCAGGATGATCAGGGGTCTGGAAACAAAGCCCTATGAAGAGAGACTGAAAGAACTGGGCATAAAGGGCATAAACATAAAGAACATGTTTAGCCTGGAGAAGAGAAGATTGAGGGGAGACATGATAGCACTCTTCAAATACTTAAAACGTTGTCACACAGAGGAGGGCCAGGATCTCTTCTTGATCCTCTCAGAGTGCAGGACATGGAATAATGGGCTCAAGTTACAGGAAGTCAGATTCCGGCTGGACATCAGGAAAAACTTCCTAACTGTTAAAGCAGTGCGATAATGGAACCAGTTACCAAGGGAGGTTGTGGGCTCTCCCACACTAGAGGCCTTCAAGAGGCAGCTGGACAACCATCTGTCAGGGATGCTTTAGGGTGGATTCCTGCTTTGAGCAGGGGGTTGGACTCTATGGCCTTATAGGCTCCTTCCACTCAACTATTCTATGATTCTATGAAGTTAGCAGGCTCAGGAAACTTGAGCCGGAACATCTAAGCTGCTTACAGCCCCAACCTGAACATCACACTCAACCTGCAAGTAGCAATATTGCCCTGGGAGGGAACCATATCACACCTTAACAACTTAGTTTCTCCTTACAGACAATACCAGATTCAGCTGTGCAGATGTAGCTCCCCGGCTAGTCCAGTAATCTGTGGATTGATCGAGTCCATTTTCCTATAAAATTCACATGAGCTCAGCTCATGTGCTCCCCCCCCCGCCCCAGATTTGGTCAAGATTAGAGAACAAATAATTTTATTTTTGATTCTGGAACATGGTAATTTCCAATATTTAACTTTCCTTCCCAGCATTTGTTTGCCATTTCATTTTGTTGTTGCTTCTGCCATCTGTCCAATTTAATTTGCGAGCCTCTCATGTGAAGAACCTTATATTAATTCTCCGCCGGAAAGCACCTCAATGGTGCTGTATTGTTATGCCTATTTAAACATTCCGGTTTTTTGTAACATAGAATTATCTGTCTGTGATTTAATCTGGGCTTCAGTGTGTTTTTAAAGTGCTAGATTCATACATGCACTCAGTGAAATACTACAATGCATCAAGGCAATGGGCCGAAGTCTTGTGTTCCTTATTTTGTAGCTGGAATATTTTATTTAAGACTTTGAAGCCGAACTAAGCTTTTGTTCTCGTCTCTAGCATGCTGGGCCCTCATGTGTAGTTGACTGTGTCGTGAACCTGCTACTACATCTATGCATCAATGCACATTGTCCTTGGAGTGAAAAGACTGTGTTTGCCACTGAGTGTGCACTTGACAGAGAGGTGCTGTTCACTCAACACAATAACCCGTACTCATGGCTGAGTGTGGGTGTGGCGTTACACCCCACAAGTCAGTTCCCAAATGTATGTCTGCAGTTTGTAAGTCTGTGGTTTTTAGAATGTTGGCCTGAGTGGGCGGAGTTAGAATGTCTTGGGAGGGGGGAGGAGTGATATATAAGGGAAGGACGGAGGGGATTGCGGGGGACTTTTCAGGTCCTCTTAGAGTCTTTAGCACTCTCTGAATGTTAGCTCTTGGTGTTCAGAGTACTTGGGTCTGGAGAATTTGAGGTTCAGGGTAGAGAGTGGTGTCTTTGGAGTGTGGTGTGCACATAGTTGATGTATATTAATCAATACAGATAATAAAGCAAGCTCAAGAGTGATTGTGTGAGAGAAAGGAAAGTGCGTATGTGAATGAGTGAAAGGATTGGATGAAAGGTTTCAAAAAGGGTTTTAAATGTTTTATTTGAAACAAAGCTTTTGAACTTTTAAAAATAAATTTTGATTGTTTTGTTTTTAAATTACCACAAAAATCCCACGTGTCTGTTTGGCATTTATCATCTGAAGTTTACACATTTAGCACCCACTCTGACAATAATTCACCTCAGCACATATAACTCACAGTGTTTTATTTTATATATTGAAATCCTTCTCCATTTAACCCCTTTCTCCATATAGTTTGGAGGAAGGTGATTTTTATCCCTTGCCTCAGGCATATCAAGCGGTGGTGCTTGGCTTGAGCAGGGAGTAGCCGCGGCTGGGCCTGGTGTTCAGAGCCCGTGTCGTGGATAAATCAGCGGTAGTACCCTGCCGTTGGCAGGAAGGCATGCACTTGCTTCTTAGCAGTGGGAATGGGCCAGCTATTAATTGCCTCTACTTTGCTGATTATTGGGGCAAGGGTCCCACTCCCCACTCAATGACCTAGGTAAGTCACCTGAGGTTTCCCAAACTGGCACTTGGTAGCTTTTAAAGTAAGACCTGCTACCTCTATAGCATCTAGCACCTTCCTTAGATGGATTAAATGATCGGGAAGGGATTGACTAAATACGGCAATATCATCAATGTAAAGTAGCGAAAACTCGGAACCTGCTACTACATCTATGCATCTATGCACATTGTCCTTGGAGTGAAAGGACTGAGTTTGCCACTGAGTGTGCACTTGACAGAGAGGTGCTGTTCACTCAACACAATAACCCGTACTCATGGCTGAGTGTGGGTTGTTTTGAACTGTAGGTTGTTTGTTGAACCATAGGTTAGCCTTTTGTCTGAACAGGCTTTCCAGAGGGTGGTTGATTGTGTTGTCTGAACACAGCAGGGTTAGCTTGTTGCACTGTGGCTTGTTAACCACTCTGAACAACCCAACAACAAACCATGGGTTTTCAAGGTAGCTTGTTGAAAAAATAAAATAAGCCACACTGCATAGTTAACAAGCCATCCTGGATGCATTCAGACCAAATGAAAACCCACAGTTCAACAAACAACCCACAGCTCAAAGCAACCCACACACTCAACCACTGGCTCCCTGGCAAGTGTACCTGGGTCATCAATGTGTTTACAAATACATCTGTTGCAATGTTACTTTATATTTATATATACACATCTTAAAAGTAGGCTGCAATCTTAAGAACAGTGCAACTACTTTTGGACTTGCAAATCCCTGTTGAAACTGAGAATTTCAAACAGCATGCTGTGATATGACAACATACACATAAATCCCACGAGACATGCCCGAGCCTTTGGCACACCTAAAGCCTACTGGATAGGCCGGTATGGGGAAATATTTTCAATGTTCTGTGCCCTCCAAATGTCATGATAGTATAGATGCTATTGACAAGCACATGGAGTGAATAAAAACAACTAAGAAATATTACACATGCACAAGGCAAATTAGAACAAGAGGTGTTTACATGCTAAAACTAAAAGCCCCAAATAAAGATGAATGAATTAACTAACAAAGACTAAAGACAGGAAACAAAGTGCAAACCTCCATGTATTGGTCATAAACCAAATCAGTACTCTTAAATTCACATAATTCTGTGTTGGATTGTAGTAGATTTTTTTTTTTTTTTAATAGGGAGGGACAGTTTCCCTCCATTCTCTCTCATTATCCTTCCATGGTTGGCTCTGCTTCATGTTCTGTTCCATTCATCTTCCAATTTTACATGGAAACATTTCTGTAGTTAATCTAAAGTTTGGCATATGCACATTTTGTTCTGGCCAGTTGCCCGATTCCTTCCATTTGTTCACATGATTTTATTCCACTCCAGGTAGCGATGAATTAGAGTGATTATGCACATTAAATTAAAACACTACTTGGAGTGCAGAGCCTTCTCCACACTTTTATTATTTATTTAATGTATTTAATATATTAAATGCCTCATAAAATAAATTACTCTGTTGTTGTTGTTCTCCAGGTCCGATTCAAAGTGCTGGTATTAACATTTAAACGGCTTGGGGCCAGGTCATCTTCAGGGGTCCTTCTCCGTGAGCCCCTGCCAAAGGAAGTGAGGCAGGTGGCTACCAGGAGGAAGGCCTTCTCTGCTGTGGCACCCCGGCTGTGGAATGAGCTCCCTAAGGAGGTTCGCCTGGCACCTACACTATAATCTTTCATACGCCAGGTACTAAGACCTTTTTATTCTCTCAGCATTTTAACAGTCTATAAAATTAATTTTAACTTTGCTGTTTTAAATTTGAATTTTAAATTTGTATTTCTGCACTGTTGCTGTTTTTATCCTGGTTGTGCTTTTATATTGTATTTTATATCATGCTTTTATACTGTTTGTTTTATACTTTGAATGGTTTTAATTTTTGTGAACTGCCCAGAGAGCTTTGGCTATTGGGCAGTATAAAAATGAAATAAATAAATTATTATTATTATTACTACTACTACTACTACTATTTACATTTCTATACCACCCCATAGTCAAAGCTCTCTGGGCAGTTTACGAAAGATTAAAAAATTCAAAATTTAAAACCATGAAAACATACAACAGACACAAAGATAGCATATGTATAAAAACAACTTTGAGCTATCAGCCAAACCTAAAAAACAGATCCGCCATTGATTAAAATCTTATCACATGCTGCTAATGCCCGGAAAAAGAGAAAAGTCTTGACCTGGTGCCAAAAAGATAGCAATGTAGGTGCCAGGCAGGCCTTGTTGGGAAGATCATTCCATAATTGGGGAGCCACAACCAAGAAGGCCCTTGTTGCGGCCTTCTGAGCCTCCCTCGTAGTAGGCACCTGGACAAGGACCTTAGATGTTGTGTGTAGTGTATGGACAGCTTCATGCCAGGATAGGCATTCTGTTAGGTATTGCAATCCTGAGCTGTGTAAGGCTTTAGAACCAGTGCCTTGAATTGGGCTCGGAAACATACAGTCAGCCAATGCAAGCGGGCCAGAGTCAATCTTATATGTTCGTACCTCCTGGTTCCTGTTAACAATCTAGCTACCACATTTTGCACAAGCTGCAGCTTCTGAACCATCTTCAAAGGCAGCCCCACATAGAGTGAATTGCAGTACTCTAACTTAGAAGTTACCAGAGCTTAGACAACTGAAACCAGGTTATCCCTGCCTATATAGGGGTGTAGCTGAGCCATCAAACAAAGTTGGTAGAAGGAACTCCATGGCACTGAAGCCACCTGAGCCTCAAGTGACAGAGATGGTTTTAGGAGAACCCCCAAGCTATGAACTTGCTCCTTAAGGGGGAGAGTAACCCCAACCAGAACAGAGCATCCTCCATCTGGTCAGAAGAATCACCCACTAATAGCATCTCAGGGCTCATCTACACCAAGCAAATATTCCACTATGAAAGTGGTATAAAAGCAATATATAAGAGGTAGGAGCCACACTACTGCTTTATAGCGGTATTGAAGTGCACTGACAACGGTTGGGGCCCACTAACACATACCATATACCACTTTCATAGTGTAGATGTGTCATGGGCCCAACCATTGTCAGCTATGTACCACTATAAAGCAGTAGTGTAGATTCTGCAGTGCACTTCAATATCACTATAAAGCAGTAGTGTGGCTCCTGCCTTTTATATACTGCTTTCATACCGCTTTCATAGTGGAATATCCTGCTTGGTGTAGATGAGCCCATAGTCTTGTCTGGATTGAGTTTCAGTGTGTTAGCCCTCATCCAATCCACTGCTGCAGCCAGGCACTGGTTTAGCACACCCACAGCCTCACCTGATGAAGATAAGGAGAGCTGTGTGTTATCAGCATACTAATGACAGCACACTCCAAAACTCCAGATGACTGCACTCAGTGGTTTCGTGTAGATGTTGAACAGCATAGGGAACAAAAGTGATTTTTATCTAGAACAAATGACATTTATTGAAAATTGTGGACTTCCAGATAACCTTGTCTGAAGCCATTTAAGGTTTAACCCTATGCATTTTTAGGATTACTAATATTAAGGGCTTTGTGTCCATTGTTTCAAATCTGAGAACAATTCTTAAGACAATGTGTGTAAATATTGACTATTTGTATTCATGAGATTATGAGATACCATACAACTGTGAATTATATGCACATCCACACACCATGAACTCTCTAATATGTGGTGAGAAGCAAAACAACAACTAACTAGAGTGACTAAGAAGAGACTGATCAAGATACCCTCCTTTTGCCTCAAAGGCCTTAGTTAGACCTAAGGATTATCCCAGGCAAATGGAGGGGTCGTCCCTGCCTGCTCCTGGGATTCCCTGTGTGTCATTTGGATACACAGGGATGATGTGGACAACCATCTGCCAGAGATGCTTTCCTGCATTGAGCTGGCAGTTGGACTCAATGGCCTTATAGGCCCCTTTCCAACTCTACTATTCTATGATTCTATGATCCCGGGACGATCCCGGGATATAGGCCTGGTCTAGCCATGGCCTCAGTCTCATCTTGGTCATTGCCAGCAAGTCAGGAGTTAGAGCAAAATAGAAATTGCACTGGTCATTCCAGTAGTAAGACACATACTCACTTCCCTAGTAGACGTTTCTGGGTGCCTAAGAACTTTTGGGTATGAGTGGAGTCTCTTGAGGTGTGCAGAGGAGTGTAGCCTGCTTCCCTTTGAACTCTGGGTGCATTTCGCAGATATGTGCAAGAGCCAGCTTGGTTTCCTCCAACAGAAACAGAATTTAGCAGTGAAATCTAAATGGCTCTGTCATAGCCATTCTGCATACAGGGTGCATTGCAGTTAATGAGAGTTTAATCTTCTATTCCTGGGAATAGAGACTGTGAAGATTCTACAAAAACTGCATCTTTGATCTGCAGACTACATAATTTTGATTTCTGTTGAATTTGGATTTGTAGAGGAAGAGGGGAGAGGTTTCACAGCCCTGATTAGAAGGTGCACAATTTTGTATGGGCTAACCTGAGACAAGATTGAAAAGAATTCCTTTTTAGGGGGTGTCAAGGGAAGAAAAAGACATTAGATTTCTCTAACAGAATGTCATGTGTTCAATAGAATTATATGTGGGAGTGTGCATGTGCACTACAAACCAATCCTAAAACATGAATATATTTGGATTTGCCCAGAAAAAATAGTAATGAAAGAATTCCCACTCCTTGGTCATGCACTGGCTGGATTACTAGTTACATTTAGTGGGACGTATCCAAATGTGCAAGACGTTCAAGAAGTGCCAACAAAATATACACAGAGGCACTATGTATAAGTAATAATAAATGAGGGTGTTCCCTGGTGCGCTCTTTCTCTGTCTTTTTTATGTACAGAACACTCCGGAAAGTTTCCCAGCACATCTATGATCTGCATAAATCACATTCATGCCAAAATAACTTCTGCAGATGTTCCTAGTATATATTGTAGTACATTCTGCTCAAGTGGATTCCCAGCAGATTTACCTTGAGTAGAGCCAGCCACAAGATTTCAAGGCCACTTACCTAATTCCAAAACAGACTTTGTCTGGTTTTGAAGCACCCCGGAAACAGCTGTCAAGATCTGGACCATCCCGCAGACACACCCCGGATCCCAGCTACCTGGGGTAGCAGAGAGCCATTGGTTTCATACAACATCCATGGTGCCTTGAATACTTTCCCGTTTTTCAAGGTACATTCTGAATTGCACTGTGCATTGTAACTACAGTTATGCTGCTGTATATCTCAAAATCTGCATAAAGGGGAAATTGATTTTAAGTGTGAAATTATCCTGCATTTCATCCATGGCTAACTGTAATTGGATGTGGAAATTGGATGTGGAAATTAAACAAGTTTATGAACTTCTCCATGTCTTATAGCCCAACAACTTGATTTCTAAGCAGCCTTTGACTCAATTAATAGAAACAGGTTATGGGCAAAACTGGAAGAGTTAAACTTAGATCGACGTCTCTTGATTTTGTTAAGTCTGCTGCACGAAAACTTGAACATCCAAGTGAGATTTTCTCCTGCTGAATGCATGACAGATAATATCCCAGTATCTCGAGGAGTCAAACAAGGGTGTGTCCTGGCCCCTCTTCTCTTTAATCTATTTGTAAATGATATAGCTCTTTATTTGACTGGTGATTCTTTTCCCCCAGTAAAATTAGAAGGATACTGTCCTTTCTTCTCTATGCTGATGACCTGCTCCTCATTTCACACACCCAGATTGGCCTACGTAGTTTAGTATCAACATCGGCTGATTAATCCCAAAAAAACTTACTATCAACTATGGGAAAATGAAAGTTATGGCTTTTGGACACAGATCTCCATTGCACAAATGGAGATTAAATACTCATACGATCGAGCAAGTATCATCATATCGCTATCTGGGTGTTCTTTTCTCAGCTTCAGGAGGCTGGGATGCCCATTTTAAATCCTTGAAATTAAAGACAAACCAGCAATTAAATGGACTATTGAAGTTCTGGCGCACAAGGGGAGGTTGCCTGTGGCTTGGCCTGAACAGCATAATTAAGGGAGGTCCTTCATTAGTAAGGGAAGAACCTCTAGGACTGCCCTAAGTGCCTCCCAGGAGCGCTGCTGGAAGACAGGAATGCCTTAGAGCCTGGATTGACACCCGTATCTCACCCTAGATAGTCAGGTTGCTTACCTGTAACTGAAGTTCTTCGAGTGGTCATCTGTGCATTCACACTGATGGGCTCTGCGCCTGCGCGGAGTCTCATCCAGAAACTTCCATAGCCTAGAGTTTTGGCGGGAACCCTATGCGTACTGCGCATGTCCTAAGGGGTTCCCGCCCAAGACCCTCAGTTCCTAAGTGACCGACGTTGTGGCCAAAAAGTACTGAGAGCAATATTTACACATATATAACATTATGCATTATATACCCACAACACCAAGAAGGGAAAGGCGGGTGGGTTGTGTGAATGCACAAATGACCACTCGAAGAACTTCAGTTACAGGTAAGCAACCTGACTTTCTTCTTCGTGGTCTCTGTGCATCACACTGATGGGCGAGTAGCAAGCTAACCTACCTTGGAGGTGGGGTGGGGTTGTCATCGTAGAATTTCAGAGAGGACGGCTCGACCAAATGTGCAGTCTTGCCTGGCACGTACGTCGAGACGATAATGTTAGATAAATGTAGAGGGTTTTGCCCAAGTTGCCGCTCTACAAAGTGTCATCAGTGGAATGCCTTTCCCAAAGGCGACGGACGTAGCTATAGCCCTTGTTGAGTGTGCTCGGACTTGTGCTGGAATTGGAAGCTTTTCAATCTCGTAAGCTAGTTTGATAGTTTGTACCACCCAAGAAGAAAGTCTTTGAGTAGAGATGGCTAGTCCCTTAGACTTGCCAGAGTAAGATATAAATAATCTGGGTGTAAGTCTGATTGATTCTGTTCTGGCTTTGTAGAAGGCTAAGGCTCTTTGTACATCGAGTGAGTGCATAGTGCGTTCAATTGGTGTTGATGGCATTGGAAAGAAGGAGGGAAGGATGATGTCCTGACCAAGATGAAAGTCGGAAACCACCTTTGGAAGGAAATTGACATCAGGATGTAAGACAGCTTTGTCCTTGTGGAAAGCTAGATATGGAGGATCAACCCCTTAGTGCTGCAAGCTCTCCCGCCCTTCTGGCTGAAGTAATGGCGATTAAAAAGGTGAGCTTGAGAGTCAAAAGTCTCAGGTCAATGGTTGCTAAGGGCTCGAACGGAGGTTTGGTGAGCGCGTGTAGGACGACGGAAAGACTCCACGTAGGGACTATGGATCGTGCTGAGGTTGAAGTATTTCGTAGACCCTTTAAGAAACTCTTCACAAGAGGGTGTGAAGAAATCGGACATGAATTGGTGTGTCCTTGATATGCCGCAATGGCTGCTATGTATACCTTTATGGATGTTGGTTTTAGGCCTGATTGGTGTAATGAGTAGAGAAATTGTAGTACTTGAGGTACTGATGCAGATAGAGGATTAAAATGGGTGTTTTGAGCGAAGATTGTGAATCTTTTCCACTTTGAATTCCTAGATTCAAGAATGATATGTCGAATAGGTTCTGGCAGAGACTGTGGGTCTAGGATATGATCCTCCAGGCTGTTAGTCGTAGTGTTGTGACATTGGGGTGTCTGACTCTGCCCTGATGGGTCGACAGTAGGTCTGGCAGGTGAGGTAGTTTGTAGAATTGGTTATTTGAGAGAAGTAGCTTGGTGAACCAGGATTGGTGGGGCCACCATGGGGCTATGAGGATACAGTTGGTGTTGTCGTCCTCTATTTTCGCCAATACCTTGGTTATTAATGGAAATGGAGGGAAAAGGTAGAAGAGGATCCCGTTCCATGGAAGGCTGAACGCATCTCCTAGGGAGTCTGGGCCGTTGCCCGCTCTGCTGCAAAAAGCTGGGCATACGGAGTTGAGATGGGTGGCGAATAGATCTACCGTTGGAGGTCCCCAACGGGTAAAGAGATGAGTGATGACTTGATGATGAAGTTGCCACTCGTGTGTATTGTGTTTGGTGCGGCTCAGAATGTCGGCGATGGTGTTGTCTTGACCGGCGACATGTATTGCTGTCAGGTGTATGTGGTGTGATATGCACCATTTCCATATAGCTTTGGTGAGGTGAACGAGGCGGTTGGAGTGTGTTCCTCCTTGTTTGTTGAGATAAAAAACTGCGGTGGTATTGTCTGATGCTACTGTTATGTGTTGATGTTGGAGAGCGATGGTGAAGGATTGGAGGGCTTTTTGTATGGCGAGAAGCTCTAAATAGTTGATGTGGTTGGCTGCTTCTGTCCTTGTCCAGAGAGCCTGTATTTTGAGTGGGCCGCAGTGAGCTCCCCAGCCGGAGAGTGAGGCATCTGTTGTCACAGTCATGGTTGAGGGTGGTATGCGAAACGGGATGCCCTTGGTGAGGTTGCTTGTATTTTCCCACCACCGTAGTGAGTTCTTGATTTTTTGTGGTACGTGAAGTATTGTGCGATGGTTGTCGGATTGAGTGCTGAAAACGCATATGAACCAGTTTTGGAGGTCTCTCATGTAAAGTCGGGCATGAGCAACTACGGCTGTGGTTGATGCCTTTTAGCCCAATAGTCTTTGGATTGTATGAGCAGAGACAGCGTTGCGTTGTCTTACCCTTCTTGCAAGAGAGGATAGTACGGTTGCTCTTTGAAGAGGAAGGAAAGATCTGTTTAATATGGAATTTATGTTGATTCCTATGAATTTGATTATGTGTGTGGGTTGTAATGCTGATTTTTCAGTGTTTACACACAGGCCAAGGTTGTATAGTGTCTGTAAAGCGATGAATAGATGAACTTGAAGCTGTTGGCAGGACCTTGCGACGAACAGCCAGTCGTCTATGTAGGGATAGACTTGTATACCAAGAGTCCTCAGATGGGCGCATACAACTGCCATGCATTTGGTAAATACACGGGGCACCGTGGCTAACCCGAATGGGAGTACTGTAAACTAGTAAGGCTGGGTTCCGATTAGAAAACGGAGGTATTGTTGGCTGTTTTGGTGTATAGCGATATGAAAATAAGCGTCTCTTAAGTCTATCGTGGCGAACCAATCGTTTTGCATTAAGAGTGGGGTGATATTTGAAAGGGTTACCATTCTGAACTTTGTTGTTATTATGAAGTGGTTTAGATCTCGTAGATCTAAAATGGGTCTTAGTCCTCCATCTTTTTTGGGTACTGTGAAGTAGCGGGAATAAAAACCGCTGAGTATTTCGTGTTTTAGTAGTGGGCGAATGGCACCCTTGGATAAGAGGGATTTTATTTCATTTTCTAGGACTTCTGATGGCTTTGTTATTTTTAGTCCTGAGAAGGGTGGGGAGGTGTCGAATTCTATTGCATAACCTGTTTGAATTATCGAAAGTACCCACTTGTCTGTCGTGATGCTTTCCCAAGCGTGGAAAAAATAGGAGAGATGCTGATCGAAGAAGATGGTGTTTGCGTTGTGTATGCTTTGGTGATAGTCAAAGATGCTTATTCTTTGTGGGTTCCTGGCGCTTACGGTAGGCAGGAAACTTTGTAGATCCATATTGAGGGCGTCTTGGTTGAGATTGTTGTTGTTGGCGCCGAAAGGGTCGGTCTGTTTGGAAACGGTTAGAAGGTTGGTACTGTTGTCGGTACCATCGTTTTTGCCTAAAGGGTTGTTGGAGTGGTACCAAGCCCATCTTTTTGGCATTGGTTCTAGCCTTTTGTACAGAGTCCATGGTGTCGTCAGTTGTAGCATTAAATAGTCCAATGCCGTCAAAAGGGAGGTCTTCTATTCTTGTTTTTGCTTCCTGTGAAAGGGCTGTAGAGCGGAGCCATGCATGTCTTCTGAGAGCGATCGCAGCCATCATTGTTCGAGTGCCGCAATCGGTTTGATGTCTGGCTGAAAGTATTTGTTGTTTTGCAATGTTAGATGCCTCAGATTGAAAAATCCTGGCTAAGTCTCTACGATCGTCTGGGAGGTAGTCGCATAATGTTCCTACCTTTTCCCACAGGAAAAGTTGATACCGGGCCATAGCCGCTTGGTAGTTGGCAACTCGCATGGTAAGGGATGCTGAGGTATATACTCTGCGCCCCATGAGGTCAAGTCGTCTTCCCTCCTTGTCTACGGGGGATGCATGAAGTCGGTGAGATTTGCCCTGGGATGATTCTACTATTATGGAATTGAGGGGCGGGTGTTTAGTAAGAAAAGATACTTCTCCTTCTTGAACTTTGTACATGTTGTCTAATCGCTTAGAAGCTGGGATCATCAAGGATGGATTGGTCCATGCCTGTTGAGCTGTTTGTAACAGAGTAGGCAGGTACGGTATCGAGACTTGTGTAGGATTTTCAGTGGTCACGGCATCGAAAACGGGATCTTTTCGGCGTTCTATTTGTTGTTGTGTTTCTAATCCTAGTGTTCTAGCCATTCGAAGAATGTGCTCAGAAAAATTTGCTACGTCTTCAGGTGGAAAAGGAGGCCGGCGGGATCCTACGATTGAATCTGGCGATGGTGTTGATGGTGCACGGGACTGCAAGGAGGAGGAGTCGGACTTGTAGTCATCTGAGGAGTCGCGAGATCGAGGATGTGGATGCCGTGACGAAAGGTTAGTATCCGTTACGGGAGATGGTGGGCGGCTCGGTATCGAGGGCGCTTCTCTGTGTCTTGTCGGTACCGGAGATTGGCGCGTAGTGTGATCTCGAGTGTCGTATCTTGAGGTCGGTGGGGACCGACGTTGGTTGCAAGGAAAATCGAGTTGGTGTTGGTGTCTCGGTAGCGGAGGTGATCTGGCTCGGTATGGAGCATGATGTCGGTACGGATCGCGCTCGTAGTGAGGAGGACGATAATACTCCCAGTCCGAGTATTCTGGTCTCCTTCCTCGTGAATATTGAGAAGATGCATCCCAGTGAGGGGATCTAGATCTATCTCTTCTGTGTTGAGCTTGGTCGGCTCGAGTTTGAGTTGGACTCGGGACCAGAGGCTGTATTTGGCTAGGGGAGGCTGGTAAAATAGCCTGTCCTGCCGTGATAGGAGGTGACGGCTCCACTAACTCTCCATCTGAGACCAAGGGTATCATTCTTGATGTCGGTACCAGCAGGGGTGAATGAGGCGGAGTTAGTGATCTCCTCGGTACCGGGATTGGTGTTCGTCTCGGTACAGGCATGGGCATTCTCCTCGGTACCGATGCTTGCCCTTCCACTGATGGCGAGGGCGGTGCCGACGTCGGTATCAAGCGGTGAGGAGATGCTTGCTCCCTGCGTTTCTTTTTCTTTTGTGGGTCAATGTGCTTGGTCTTTTTAACCCTTTTGGCACGTTGTTTAGCCGGAGGTGGTTGTGGAGGCTCAGGCATCACGAAAGTCGACTTTGTTGGGGATATCTGAACAAGGTCTAGCCCGCTGGTGTCCTGAGTTTGAGTAGGTGTGTGTTTGCTGGTATGAGATGGAGTCTCAACCGCTCTTAGTGCCTTATCCCAGAGTAGGGATCTGAGGCGATCTGCTCTGTGTTTACGTGTTTGTTTGGTAAAGGACATACAGTGGTGGCAGGTTTCTACCTTATGTCCTTCGCCTAAGCACAAAACACAGAGTGAGTGTCCGTCAGTGGGTGGAAGTTTTCCCCCACAACGAACACACTTTCGGAAGGGGGCCTTAATGGCCATACGCCAAAATGTAGCGATCAAAGATCGCGAAAATAATCCGAGGAAAGAAAAAAACGCAAAGATAAAGATTGAATAACAAGACGATAGTAAAGATAGAATAAACTAAGAAATAATAAACTTTTTTTTACTCTAGGTAGTTCGACGAACGGAGAAGTCGGAGGTGAGTGTTGCCACAATGGCGGTAAATGAAGAACTGAGGGTCTTGGGCAGGAACCCCTTAGGACATGCGCAGTACACATAGGGTTCCCGCCAAAACTCTAGGCTATGGAAGTTTCCGGATGAGACTCCGTGCAGGCGCAGAGCCCATCAGTGTGATGCACAGAGACCACGAAGAAGAACACTTGTTATCTATCCTGGTCTTAACGGCTTGGGCACTCACCAGAAAAAGTTGCTCTCTTTCCTCTTAGACACAGGGATGATCTAATTGGTGCTGCCCTTGAAGACGACTTGGAAGTTTCAGCTAGTGCAAACTCCAGCAGCCAGACTGCTGACCTGTACATCCCACCAAGACCACTTAAAGGAATTGCATGGGCTGCCTATATGCTTCCGGTCGGAATTCAAGGTGTTGGCAATGATAAATGGCTTGGGACCTCGATACTTGAGGGAACGCCTCTCCCTATAGATGCCTGCCCAAGGGAACAGCCCTCCTCCACATCCCACCAACGTGAAACATATGCTATGGTGGGACATGGGAGGGGGCTTTCTCTGTGGTGGCACCCCGGCTGTGGAATGCCCTCCCCTTGGAGGCCCAATTGCCATCAGTGCTGGCCTCAGTTCACCGGCAAGTTAAAGCATGGCTTTTTCACAAAGCCTTTGATGGCTAAATTCACCAAAGTTGCATATAGTTTTCATAGTTTTTAAATTCTATACCAGTTTTAGCTTAATTAATGGTTTGTTTTTAGCTATGTATATTATTGCTTTTTACCATTTGTATTATTTTATCTGTATGCTGCCCTGAGATCCTAGCGATACAGGGTGGGATATAAATCTTTTAATAAATAAAATAAATAAATTTGAGGGGGGGGAAGCAGGTAAGGAGGAATGTTAAAAAAAAAAAAAGGTTATAAACAGATAACGATAAATAAAATGCAAATGCAGCATGCAGGAACTGATTTCTCATTCAAACTTTATTTTTTTAAAAAATGGTGAGAAGGAAGCCGCTGCCGAGGGTGAGATCAACGGATGCCAACATGCAAGCGATCAGAGTTGTGCAGAGATAAAGACGTATAGCTTGGCTAAGAAGGTGCTGACAGTTCCACGACGGAAGAGTTGCATCTCAATCGTCAGGAGGTGGTCTCTGGGCTCTGGGTTCTGCTTCTGCATGGACACTACACCACTGTAGCTGCTCACCATTTTGGTGGTGAAAATACCCTCCTCATTCCCGCTGATGATGGAGAGCTGAATTTTATCCCCAGCAACAGTACTGGTGGGGCCCATACGGAAAATATCAATGGGAACTTGAATGTTGGTAGGAAAAAAGAGGTGATAAGAAGTTATTCTCAAGGGCAGCCTCTGGCATTCCTTATTTTCGTGACAGGGCAAGCGCTCACAACGACTGCAAGAAAAGGGAGAAGACAAGACAAGGGAGGGGGGATTAGCAACCATTGCACAAGGAGGAGAGGAAAAGAGAAGGAAGTGAAAAGGAGAAGCCAAGGCTATTTTGACTCAGTACGTCTTCAAGGCAATTGCCCACATAGAATCATAGATTAGCAGAGTTGGAAGGGACCTACAAGGCCATCAAGTCCAACCCCCTGCTCAATGCAGGAATCCACCCTAAAGCATCCCTGACAGATGCTTGTCCAGCTGCCTCTTGAATGCCTCCAGTGTGGGAGAGCCCACAACCTCCCTAGGTAACTGGATCCATTGTCGTATTGCTCTAACAGTCCGGGAGTTTTTCCTGATGTCCAGCTGGAATCTGGCTTCCTTTAACTTGAGCCCGTTATTCCGTGTCCTGCACTTTGGGAGGATCGAGAAGAGATCCTGGCCCTCCTCTGTGTGACAACCTTTTAAGTATTTGAAGAGTGCTGTCATGTCTCCCCTCAATCTTAACTAACATAACTAAGGTGGGTGCATAGCTCAGTGGCAGAGTTCAGACTTTGCATAAAGAAGGTCCCAGGTTTCTCCAGTGGAAGGAGCAGCAAGGTTGGCAGAGCCCAGCAAGGAGCTCATTCAAGAGCCAAGGATGATAGAATTCCAATGGCGCCAGGCTGGTCTTGAAATTCCACATGAGGAACACAGAACCCCTCATCCCAGATTTACAACACGTTCTAAACTGTGACGCTTCCTTGACCCCATCTTCCTTGAGCGTAGTCCTTCTTCTTTCATTCCACAGGTGAATGCAGTGAAGCACACTTCTTGTTACTTCATTCATTCATACATATGGAATAAGCAATAGAAGCTTCATCTTGCGATGTATTACTTCAACAGCCCTCCTCCCGCGAAGTACTGGAGAACCCCGGTTAAAACTATTCACTATAATAAGAAGCTAGAGCTGCCAGCAAAAAAACCACACCCCTTTTCCCTAAGGAGAAGCTATTCTTCCAAGGCAGATGGTAAGGTGCTGAAGCTGTCCTGTGTTTGGGCTCCTCGCTTTTGGGAAATTAAGGGCTGCCCCATTCTTCTCCTTAGACAGAATTCCAAGAACGTCATACTTCTCTTAAAAGCAAAACAAAAAACTTCAAAGCGCATAGTTTCTAATGATACCCACTAAATGTTTTGCCAGTATTGAGTTCCTGATCATCTCTGCTTGCTCGACTTCACCACTGACCAAGACCTTTGCCTACTCACTGCTACACAATGTTTCTCTCTGACATATTGAGCCAGCTTGCTACCATATAGGCATTTTGAACTTAACCCCTGCAATCCACAGGCATTGGCCATGCCGGATGGGAGATGTAGCCCAAAATAGGGCCGGCCCTCCTATGAGGTGGGGGTAAGCCCCTGCCTTAGGCAGCGACAAAGCAGGAGGAGCAATGAATTGCATCACGCCCCACCCACCCTATATAGGATAAAAACCCACCGCCTATCATTCAATGACTGAAAATCTTACTGCTCTTGCTGCATTTGAATGTATGGAATTCAAATGCAGCAAGAGCTGCATTACAACAGTCAGTTTAGTCTCTATGCTTATATTAATGTATATATTTGAAACGTAACTGTTGAATCTTTTTTCTCATTTTAAAATTAAATTCGTTCAATAGTTATTGTGAACAGATATGTTGGATATGTTTGAATATGTTTCTTTTTGGGGGGTTGTTTTCTCCTTTTTTGTTTTGTTTTGTCATAACTGCATTTTTTAAAAAATAAACACACACACACACACACACACACACACACCTTTGCCCATGCACTTGAAGTTCAGGGATTGGACGGTGTTTTCTGAACAACGATTTCCTTGCACCATATTTATGAAGAGGTGTGAAAATACAAAGAAATGCATCAAGTATCCTCTCTCTCCATGCATGCAGTTTAGAATAATGTTGGAAAGAAAAGTGAGGGGGAAATGAAAAAGTGCTGATTCCGAAATATATTGTTGGATGCAGATAGAGCTGTGGCTGGGAAGTTAGAATTGTTTAGAAATCATCAATCTCTTTATCTTATTTTTTAGTACCCCACAATATCCACCACACATTTCATTATGGGTTTACTTAAATGTGTGCTAATGATTCCACCCTATAGCCACAAAGGGGTAGCTTCGAGATACTACTGGTTTTGACGTCCAAAGTTCAGCCATGGGTCATGCACCACAAATGACTGTGTGCAATTAGATTCGAAATACCAATCTACCCTTCAGGGCTCAATTTTAAGTTGCTCTTACTTATGTGGGTAGAGGTAAGTATTCAGGGCAGACCTTCCGCTTATTACTGGGGACCCAACAAACTGAAACCGCTCAGGCGAATCCAAATCCACTACGTTCTCTTATGGATTTGCCTAGCACGTTGTTAGTCCATTTGCTTATCTGTAGGTGTCACTGTGGAAGAAATCCAAGGGGCTGGAGGAAGGGTGCTATGGGGTAGGGGGAGAGAAACCGTTGGGCAGGATAAGATTTCCTGTAGCACTAGAGTTCTGAAGAAGTCTTTCCGTAATCCCTTCAGCACTCTGTAATTATATTAGCCACATAAACCTGAAAAATAAATAGTATTACCAAAAAGCAAAACACACACACACACACACACACACACACACTTTTGGCTCTAATTTTATTATTTTAACTTACCATTTGGGGATGGGTTTCTTTTTACTCCTTTTTTCATCCGTGGTTATATTTGGCTTAATTCCAAAGCCACAGAGTTTAGAGGCTGTTGTTTTTTACATGTTAAATATTGGGTTAAATATTGGGTTACATATTGGGTTATTTATAAAGAACAAAAACCTGGTCAAAACACCAATTCCAGGGGGTGGGGGAATGAAGATTTAACATTCATACACACACACACACACACATAATGATTAAGGCAATCTAAAGTGTTACTTTACATAGGGAGTGTTTTGGAAATACCTGCTATAGTGAAAGTCAACGATGACCCCAGCCTCCAGTTTCTGCTTCACTTGGCTTAGGGTTCATTTGTATCATGATTTAGTATTTCCTACCCTGGCTTCAGAACAGTGTCAGTACCAGTCTTAACCAGTCTTCTTTCTCAAAGAGAGGAACTGGAATACGTGGAATGGAGCAATAAGGTGTCTTGTTTGCAGTTTTATGAGTCTTGAACCTAATTTCATGTTTGTGAATTGTCTGAGAGCATCTGATCCTGCAGCACTATTGAAAAGTAGGGTGTGGGAGCTAAATGAGTGCTCTGGAGGGACGTCCACTGGCAGCACCATGTATTACACCTCTGGGGAGTTTTCTGAGGATGCCTATGGCCACCACAGTTGGGGCCCCTTTGTGGGAGCCACTGGAAATGCTGACAGGCACCCCATTGTGGGGAGGTTGTATTAAGGGCTCTCCTCTTTGGTAACTGACATGCATCAGTATTTCAGTTAGCTCATTGTATCCCCAACTGGCTGCTGTTTGAGTGCTTTTGTTTCAAATTGATGGCCTTCTTCCCATCAACAGAGATATCACTTGGTCAATCAAATGATTAAGGGTGCAGTTGTGCGTATGTATAGACAGGAAAAACTCGTACAACTGCCAGCATTAAAGAACATCAGAAGCGCCCTGATGCTGGGTCAGACCGAGGGTCCGTCTAGTCCAGCACTCTGCTCACACAGTGGCCAGTCAGCCGTCGGCCAGGGACCCACAAGCAGGACACGAGTGCAACAGCACCCTCCCACCCAAGTTCCCCAGCAACTGATGTGCCAGCCTTGCACCCTAAGTCACTGAGTTCTAACGAAGCTAGTTCATAGCAAAGACAAGGCCCTCCATGGTGTGGCCATGTAGCCAAATCTGGAAGAAAAAGGCACAGAAGCAGCAGCTGACTGGGGTATTGAGCAACAGCAGAACAGCACAAGCAAAGTAAGATGTGAGGAAATTTCCAGGGACTATTTCAGGTTTTTCAAATCTCCTTTTTTTTACATCAGACATATTTATGCCTCCCCAAATGCAGTATAGTGCTAAACAAATTAAAGCACAGAAAATGACTGACAGAAAAGTGTTTTTTTTTTTACGACTTGCCTCCCAAATAACATAAACATGGCCAAGGCCGAACATGAATCCAGGTTGCAGAGTTTGATATGTCCCTCATCATTGGCTGTGAGAGCACTGGTTTCACAACCCAATCATTGGTTCAATGCCTGAGCTGTTCTGGAAAGCTTATGACCCACAGTGCACTTGCGTGGCTCTGGTGCATTTCAGCAAGGCTTGTGCAGAAGGACCTCCCAATGGACGGTGCTTCATGAAGCCCAACTCCTTTCCGTTCTGCCATCAGCAACCTAATATAGCCTTCCCCAACCTCCAGATGTGTTGGAATACAACTCCCACCATCCCACCAGCACAGTTAACACCACAATGGCTGGGGATAATGGGAGTTGTAGACCAAACACATCTGGAGGGTGCTAGGTTGAGGAAGTCAGGTATAATTTGCCTGCTTCCCCTCAGCTCCTAGTAGAGCTGCTGCTTCTGTGAAGGCCCGGCGTTCTACACCTTCGCCCACAGTGCACCACAGGTGACAAGGCCCGGCTCTAACTCCAGGTGCATTCTCTGCAAAGCCAGCCCCAGAGTTGTCCCAGGAGGACAAGAAATGAACAGCCATGAATCGTTCTTATTCTTTCTTTGCTTTAAAACTCTCTTGGTGCCCATAATTTCTAACATTAGCCCAGTGCAACAAACCAATCGTAAATTTACATCTAGAAACAAGGAACTACAACCAGGCAATGATTTTATAGTGGATCATGATGGGGAAAAAACTCCTTTTGGCTGGTATAAGAGATGGACAGTATACAGAGTAGTTGTACCCATTGCCAGTCCTTCCCATCGATGACCTATGATGGCCTTCTTTTGTCTTGATTTAAGATGCATATCATTGACTTATAGAATAAACTACCTCAAGAGGGCACCATACACCAAGAGGTATGAAATGGGAGGAGGCTCACTGCTGTAGCTTGGTTTGTCAGGTTTGGTCCTAGTACCACTATCAAAGGAATAAAGAAATGTTCTTACGTATCTCCAGATTTGCGATAATTTTCTGGGCATTCTAAAGAAAGACAGCGGAAACCACCCTGAATATTAAAGCAGGTCTCGTTGTATGAGCAGGTATGCGTTTCTGTCACACACTCATCGATATCTGTAAAATGAGAAGCAGCAAAGAGAGAGAAGTATGCTTACTGTGGGTGTACACATTTGGCAGTAGCCTGGTTCACACTCAGGCAGCATACCCATGTCTGACAGCTGTACTGCTTCAGATGGCAATGTGGAGTTCACACAATTGACTAATCTTCCAAATAGGAAAAAAATCCCTCAACATATAAAACTAGCACATCAGGCAGAATAATAGTGAGAGCTCTTTTCCCTGACATACTTGATTTCTGCCTGAGGGGGATTCGTGGGGAGCATTCAGTCATGTAAGCCCCCACCTGCAGTTTGAAGTGGTACAATCCAGACATAGGTTTACTGCACCAGAGAGAGAGAGAGAACGAGCGCTGGGCCAATATCCACACTCCACAGCATAAGTAAAATTAACACAGTGCCAGTTTTATTGGGGTTTTGTAAAAAAATGAGACATGTAGGGCTCTCCCACTACACTTCCCATTGCAGTTTATAATAAGTTTGTAAACGAGGTATCAAAGAAGGTGGTCAGTTCATACGCCACCTTGTCAGCCCAATTTAAAGCACTGTTTTAACCTTTAAAGTCTGAAACAGTTTGGGACTAAATTACTTGAAGGACCACCTCGACTAGCATCAGCCTGCCCACACTTTAACAACAGTAACAGAAGCCTTTCTCCAATGCCCACCTTTGATGACAGTTAGGTAACGAGATAGGGCCTTTTCCACAGTGGCCCCACACTTCTATAATGGGTTGCCATTAGCAGTCCATCAAGTCTCAACATTGCAGACATTTAGGAAGGCTCCGAAAAACTACTTGTTTACGCTGGCCTTCCACTGCTTGTGTGTGTGTTCATTGGGCTCTAGATTTTATGAAATTGTATCAGTCCATCTTACTTTTGTAAGACGTGTTATGTCATTACATAAATTAATCTGCTCCACACGTAGCAACTTGACAAAACTTTTATAGCCAGCTTTCCCATATACGTTTCACTTTGTAACAGAACATTGCAATGGCTCCATAATTCTTCTTTTTCTAGACCACAAACGCTGGCTCTTTATGCTTACGAATGTCACATGTTATATTTTCAACATACCTTGACAGTTCCGGGCATTGGAGGCCAATTTATAACCAGAAGAGGGGCATGTACATTGAAAACTCCCTGGAACATTAATGCATCGATAGGCACAGATATGTCCTCCAGTGGGTAAAGCACATTCATCAATATCTGAAAAGCATATTCGAAAATCAGCAAGCACAACATAGGCAATTCACTGCCTCGTTGCAAGAGCCTTTCACTTAACCAGAATGATTGACTTAGAGCTTGAGTACGTGTAGCATTTCACCTTAGAATCTCCACTGACAAATAGTCTTGGTTCTGGATAAGAGCAAGTCAACATGGTTCCAGATTCTAGGGGTGATGGAGAATCTCCTATCGCCTGGTCAGTTCTATTTTTCCTGCTCCCAATCTTTCCTCTTCCTCCTCCTTCCCTGCCCCCGCAGCAGTGCCACGCAGTGAGGGAGCAAGTAACCATATCTCATGCCTTCACTTACTTACACTCACACACCCAGCTTTAGTGGGTGCTTGTGGTTAACCCATGTTACATAGCCTTCTCTGATGATGTGCATAAAAGGACAAATAAACTAAGTTTAACTTCTTAACTGGCGCTAGCCTGCATTTATTGCCTCAAATACTAAATGCTGTGTTGCTCTGCTTTCTCAGTAAGTCACTCTCCTGTAAGTCACACCAGACTTTTCAACACTAGTGCCACACAATGCCAAGATACTATGAGCTTTATCACACCAGCGTTATGCTGTGCAATCACTGTGAATTAGGGATGTGCTCCGCTTCTAATCGGACCGGCGAATTAGAAGCGGAGCGGGGTGCATCGCCTCCCCTTAAGGTGGAGGCGAAGAGGATTGGGGGGCCGGCAGAGCGTGGCAAAGAGGATCGAGGTGAAGGCGGATTCTTCGCCTCGATCCGGAGCTCCGCCGGAAAGGTAAGTGGGGTTTACCGGGCCCTGCCGCTGTCGCCCATGCGGCCCGGTAAACCCCCCCTCCTCTCCCTTACCTGCCTCCGTCCGCGGTCCCTCGGCTTCTTCAATTGAGCCCGCGGTTCAACCAGGAAGTCTAGGCCGCACTTCCTGGCTGAACCGCGGGCTCAACTGAAGAAGCCGACGAACCGCGGATGGAGGCAGGTAAGGCCCCCCTCCCCCTTGGTCCCTTACCGGGCTCTGCCGCCAACGCCGCACGACAGTAACACACACACACACGCCCTCCTCTCCCGGCCTTACCTGGCACCACTCCCCTCCACTGCGAAGCTCCGATTCGGAGTCGGAGCTCCGCGGTGAAGAGGAGCGGAGTATGGGCGGCGCGGAGCGGATCGGCCCACGGGGCGGAGCGGGGGGGGGTCTGTGCACACCCCTACTGTGAATTGCATGCAAAGGACTCAGAAGTTTTCCACCTTATAATCTGCTTTGATTGTGAAGTACTCCCATGCATCCTGCCTTAATTGTGCTATAAAGCCAAAAGATTCGCCGTATTTAGCCCCTACTTTTTGAGCATATCTTCTGAGCCGCCGCTGGGACGCAGGACCAGGATTTTAAACAAATGCTTACATCTGTGTAAGCTTTAAAGATATAGACACAAAAATTGGCACAGTAATAGATATTAGAGAGAGCTTTAAGCATACCAAATGTGAATTGAATTGGGTCATCCATTGATTTTTTAATGATTTTTTTTACATTTCCCCCCTTAAACTCACTTCCTGGTATGCAAAGGATCGCTGTCGTAGCAAAAACAACTACGGGAAAATCCCAGGGAAGCAGGTACGTGGGATGAAGCTGTGAGGGAGCGCCAGAAATTTCAGGAAGAAATTTCATCCCTGTTTGCTTCCCCCCCCCCCCAAGCTCCAGTATGTGAGATTTAAGACTTCTTTGCAGGTATTGGCTAAGCACAAGGTGCATAGCCTGAGCTTTCCAAAATCTTTGACAGAGACACCCAACATCTCATGCCTGAATTCTCCAAACCAGCAGTGAATGTTGGTGAAGTCTCAGAGAAATCCCACTAGGAGGAACTTGAACACTCCACTGGCCCAATTCCACTCAGAGCAAAACCTGGTGGCTACTTGCACTTTAACTTAACTGGCACCAGTGTTTAAAAACACAAGACAAGCTTGTAAATAACCTCTGCAGACATTGTTATGACCCTCTGAAAAAGGTCTAATAAAGCAAAAGGCCAAAATGCTTTTCACCAATACATTTGTTCACAGCCCCCGAGATTGTTCATATTGAGAGCAGGCATAACGACGGCTACTCACCCTCACAATTGATCCCATCTATGTCACTAAGCTGGTAGCCCCTCCGACAGTAGCACTGATAGGAGCCATATACGTTAGCACACTCTTGGCTACAGGGATTACTTTCGCATTCATTCAGGTCTAGAATCAAGAAAAATGCATGAATGCAAACCGATGTCATTGACCTTACTTTGATCCTATTCATTGTGAACAGAACTACATTCATTTCATTTCATTCTATTCATATCCTGTCTTTCCTCCAAGTTGCTCAAGGCGTGGTTCTCCCCAGGCTCCCACCCATTTGATTCTCACAACAACCCTATGGGGTAGGTTAAGCTGAGAAATACCACAGTCTTATCTGACACTCTGGGCAGTATCCAATGGTGTCATTCTGCAAACTCAAATAGTGCCAGCAGAGCTTTGCCAAATCTTTTTGTTATGCAAACACTTGTTTAACTGGTTGCACACAACCGCAGCTGTGCAAACATAACTTTAGTTGAATTCTCCTCTTCTGCATAGTTTGGAACCTGGTTTCCGCTAGCGCAATATCATGACATAGCAGGATACTGCCCTCCATCTATTACACCACACTGGCTCTCTAAGCTTGCAGTCCTAGACAGGCTTCCTTGGATACAAGTCCCATTTAACTCAATGGGGCTTGCTTCAGAGTAAACATGTACAGGATTGCACTCTAAAGGCTGCAACTAGGATGAACTTGTGACGGAGAACATCTCACCTTCACATGACCGCCCATCAGTTGAAAGTTTGAAACCCATTGTACAGCTACAATAATAAGAACCAGCAGTGTTTTCACATTTGTGAGCACACAAACGACCAGGGTATCGGCGACATTCATTAACATCTATGGAAATAAATAAGTCACTATAAAGATTTCTGCTTACACTCACAGGGAAAGACATAAAACAGGTGCTAGAAAATATATATTTGTCAACATCATCTGAATGATACAAACAGCATTATGGCTTCAGATTGATCATTTTACCCTACCTTCAACCTAGTTCATACTGTACTAACAGTGTGATAGCGGCTTAATAAATATGTTCCTAAATTTGGCCCCATACCTGATTTGTATTGTAGTAAACTTGGGTCACATCAGGCCACAATAACAGGGCACTCATTCTTGTGCCAGCCCCAGTATCCAGTGCCAGTATGGGAAGGAATGACATGATCAGCATAGCCCCACATGACCAGAGCATCATATGTTACAGAAGCAACATGGGACCAAACCGTAAGAACATGAGAAGAACTGGGTGGATCAGAAGCTTATCCAGTCCAGCATTCTGTTCCCACAGTGGCCAAGCAGATGTCCATGGGAAGCCCAAATGAGTATGCTCATGGTCCTCAGCAACTGGTATACTGGAGGTAATATATAGCTATCATGTCTAGTAGCCATTGATAACTTTTCCTCCATGGAATACCAGAGCTTTTTTGCCAGCGATTGCTCCCCCTCCAATTTTCCACCCCATTCACAGCTAGAACATTTTGCAGGGCCATTTTGGAGATTTTTTCAGAGGGGCAATTTTTTAAAGGGTTTATGGGGTTAGCAGGCTAACCATGGCTAGCAGGGACATAGTGGTCTCCTCCTCCACCACCCCTTTTTATTTTAAAACAACAAAGAGGTCCTCTCAGTAACTGCTACCTCCTCCTGCCCCCAGAATACTCGATATGCAACATCATTCCAGGCTACTACCATTCCAGGAAAAATTGTAGCTACTACCAAAAATGCCATTCAATAGTGAGGACTGCCATTATTTTTAATGGTAGCTGCCATTTCTTCCTGTGGAATACCCTGGGACAATGCAGTGTTTGGGGTATTCTGAGGAGAAATGACAGCTAACAGCCGGTGGCCGCTGAGAGGAACTCTGTGTCATAATAATTTAGAATTTTAAAGATAAAAAAGACATTGTTGCCACAGTCACAAACCCTTTAAAACTCCTTCCAAAAAATAAATAAAAATACTCCAGTTTTGGGGTCCCATTTTCAGCCTCTTTTCTCACTAGAATCTTATAAGCCTAACATGTTCTGATAAAGAGATATTCCCAAAGTGTTAATGTTATGTGCCATTGTGAGACTTTAGGATACAGAAGGTTAAAAAAAAACAAAGTAAAATAGAAAAATGTTTTAAATGTATTTAGCACCATTTTAAACAAACACAAAAAGCGAAAGCAAATTAATACTGGAATCCTATACACGTCTATTCAGCAGTAAGGTCATGAGTTCGATTCAGATGACATGGTTCGCCATGTCTTATTTAACCCATGATGAGCCTGTGGGTACCAGTTTGCATATGCAACCCCAGTGTGGAGGTCGTCATGTAAACCCGGTGAGTGTGGGTTATGCAAAGGTTGTTTAACACTCGCTGGGTCCTCATGACACAACAACCCCCAAGTGGTGGTTACAGGTTCAGAATGGTGGCTGCACATTACAGCCTTACCATGGCTGCCGCAATGTGTGAACGGGTAAGTTACTCCCAGGTAAGTGTTTATAGGGTTGAAACCTATCTGCACACTTTCTATCATTCCCACCTATCATTAAAATCAGGAAAAATGACCATCTTTGAAAGAAAAGCTATTTCCATTAAAATGTATAATGAATGGAACTGCAATGCCTAAACCAAAAGCCTTGAGAAGATGGGTCGGCTGGCTATTGCTAAGGAGTTTTAAATTGCCAAACTATCATCTATTTAAACTGTGGCCTAATACAAGTCATATTACAAATCAAATGATCTGTTGATTAAATAAGCACAGCTGAACATACATCCTTATGAACAAATATAAAAAAAAACAAATGCCTCTGTATTGCCTTTTGTCAAAGGGTTGGAAAACTGGAGTAAAGAAAGGGTGTGAAACTGTTGTATTAAGGCAGAGCCAATACCACGTCACTTACCAGAGCAAGATCTCGTAATTGTATCAAAATAGTAGCCAGCTCGGCACTCACAACGGTAGGTGCCAGGAGAATTGATGCAAGTGTGGCCTTCTCCGCAAGGCTGATTGGGTGACAAACATTCGTCTACATCTTGGGGAAGAGGAAAGATTAAAAAAACAGTTACAGATAGAAGCATAATATGAGAAGATCAGCAAAAACGACTGGCAGGTATTCAGTTCAACAATGTAAAATTAGGTTAGTAATTAGGGCTGTGCACGGACCCCCCAATTCGCTTTGAATTGATTCGGGACCCAGTCCGCCTCACCTCGGATCCGAATCTGAATTGAGATTCAGATGTCTGAATTATTTGGATTTTTCATTTCCCCATAGACTTGCATTGGGGGGGAAAATGCCTATAACTTCTGTTGGTGACTTTACAGATACGCTGGAGGTACTCATATGTGCCAAATTTCAGACACATCTGTTTAGAGGTTTTCCTGTAATCCACTGCTAAAAATGTGATTTTTCGGGCAAACCAGTCAAAGCAAAGTGTTATACCTTTTTTATTTTTCAATTTAGAAACATGGAAGTTGGTGACCTTACATATGCCCAGGAGGTGCTCATGTGTGCCAAGTTTCAGACACTTCTGTGCAGTGGTTTTCCTGTAATCCACTGCTAAAAATGTGATTTTTCAAGGAAACAATTAAAGCAGCCACTCAAAGCAAAGAGTGATTTGAGAAGGTGTGTATTCATTCAAGCTCACACAATCCCTTCAAGTGCAAATCTCCCCTACTTTTCTTTTGTTTGTTCTGAAGCTGACACATCCTCAGGCTCTTCCCATCCAGAGAGAAACAGGAAAGTAGGTTGCCTGCAATATACACATTACCTGGCTGGGAGCAATGTGTCTTAGAAACTGAGTCAAAGCAAAGCCAGAAACACAAACCAGCCCTGCAAGGCAGGACCAGACAGATCATATTAGAGAAGTGTGCAGGTGCTCAGGCAGGCAGGCATAGAGGCAAAGAGGCAGCTATGCGGGCAGACACAGAGAGGCCAGCAGAAAGCAAACAAACCAGCCCTGTGAAGCGGGCACAGAGAAGAAGAGGCAGCAATGGCCATGGAGCACTGGGACCAAGTATGCCATCTCCCAGGCACCAGGAGGGCAGAGAGGCAGGTTGGCCCAGAGAGGCTGGCAGAAAGAAAGAAACCAGCCCTGCGAGTGGTTGGAAATATGAACAGTGAGAGATGCTTTGGCATCCCCTTAATAGGAGGGTAAGAGGAGGATTGTTTCAGGGTCCATCTTATTGCACTGCAAGCAGCACAGCCAATAATAATAACAACAACAACAACAACAACAACAACAACTATCCTCTGTGAGTTCTGTGTTGTTTAGTCTCTCAGTGTTTTCTGCTTTGTTTGTGTGTCTCTGCTGTGTGTTGTGCACAAGCTGTACACAATAATAAAGCACACATTTATAAAATTCCATCAAAAGACAAGGGTTGAACTGATCTGCTTCAAACTTGGCATGGCTGAAGGCTTACCATGGTGCTAATTTTCATGTCTTTATCTGTAATTTCATTCCCCCCCCCGAAACTTGGTTACTTCTCAAGGTGCTAGAACCCAATGAGGAGGTCTGAGTTTGAACTTTAAGAATTCCCCCCGAAACAAGGGATGAACTGATATGCTTCAACCTTGGCATGCCTAAAGCCCTACTTAAGAACTATCTTGGTGCTAAGTTTCATCTCTTTAACTTTAAAAATGACAGCGTATTTTTAAAATAATAATTTTAAAAACCTATTTTTTTAAAAAAAAATCCTAAGAATCAGGAGATAAACCAATGTGTTTCAAACTTGGCAGGTCTAAAGCCCTACTGATGCCCTATCATGGTGCCAATTTTCATGTATCTGTGCTTGAAAAAAGGTCAGAATCAATCCAAATTGATTCAGATCATACCGATTCGCTTCGTACTGATTCGGACTTGTTTCGATTCGATTTGGATCTGTTTCAAAGCCCTCCAAATCACTCCTATTTGCCTCGGATTTGGGATTTGGTAATTTTGCAGACTGAGCTATTCCATAGGGCACAGCTCAGGGAAACTCTAGAGCCCCTAGAACAAGGGTGCTATGCAATCATTGAGCTGGAAGCTTACCAACCAGGTTCAACTAAAGCTTAGGGAGTGATTATTCATATACTCTCTCTATACCCTCTGTGAGCCAGCCCAGTCCATGTAACCGTAGGCAGAGATGTTATTGGTCACTTAGGCTAGAGGAAGGCTTACTGAGAGTATATAAAAGGGGATCCTGCCTAAGATTTAGCTGAGTCAAGCTTGGATATTTCCTGGAGCTTGGTCAGAAAAGCAGAGGTATTTACATATCTTTTGCTCCCATGGCCCAGAAGCGAAATAGCTCAGGTATTATGACATTTTAGATTAAATATTACATAGCCTTAAAAACCAGACTTTGGGCCTTTTGAACATTTCCTTCTAATATTCAGGATTAAAATGAAAAAGTGAAGTAATTTTAAGATAAGCAGTCAAAAACATACCCAAGATTGAAGTTTTTTTTTAGAAAATAACAGAAGAAAAAGTGAGACTAAACAGACCGTTGTGGCTCAACTTTAATCTATAAATATGAGAATAAACAATAAATTAAATGGGGAAAGTATGAGCTTTACTTCTTGTACAATTAAGTACCTCTTCATTCAACATGTAATTAACATGACATTCACTGCCTGTTGTGGTGCTAACTATAAGGGCAGCTTAAAATAGGTTTATTGACAGCTAACAAATGTGATAGATTGTGGAATTTCCATATTCAGAAGCACCATATGCCCCTTAACACCACTGAGGTATTGGGGAGTAAAAACAGGGGAGGCCATCACCACCAGTGGTTAGAGTGTTGGACTGAGATGACTGGGGAGACCCAGGTTCAAATCCCTATGAATCTCCCAAGGTGCTCTTGGGCCAGTCACTGTATCTCAGCTTAATCTACCTTGCAGAGATGTCATGAGGATAAAATGTGTGTTGTCGGGGTGGTGTGGTAAGACCCATGCATACTCACTGAAGGGAAGATGGGATATAAATGTAATGATCGATCAATCAATCTACCTGAGACAGAATACTGGAGTAAATGGACACTTGGTACTGACCTACACATCTTGTTCCTTCTTCATTAAGGTGGTAGCCTCGCCCACAGTTTGGCACATTCCTATGGCAAGTGTAAGAGCCATCTGTGTTGATACATGTCTGCCCAGTGGGACAAGGAGTATTAGCACTCAGGCATTCATTAATATCTGTAACAGAACAAAAATTAAATTAAAAAGGAAATGCTTCTCAATGCATAAACGCTTAAGGGGAGAAACATTACCCTTAAAATTATAACTGAAAATGTTCCTTGGGAAAAGCACAGCGACCGCAGCAGCAGCAGCAACATAAACTGAGAACATTCTCAAGAGACAAAATGGAGGCAGCTGTTCTCTCAGTATTGACTGGGAGGCTCAAGCAGATCCAATTCAATGCTAACTAGCTTCCAGGTGCAACGTGCCTTACCAATACAGTTGCCTAGCGCATCTTGTATGAAGCCGCTCCTGCACTGTTGCTTGGGTCGACAGCGGAAGGATCCTGGAGTATTCTGACAGATAAAATCGGGGAGGCAGTTATGGGTACCAGTCTCACACTCGTCAATATCTGGTACATCACAAAAGAAAGAATTTGTTAGCAGAAGGTCTTTGGAGCTGTCTTGTCATGCTTCAGACACAAGCAACATTTAAGCAGGTCAGACCCAATTTGTTTGCATTCAAAGGCTATCACTACCCTGCACCTAATTTTTATTGATTCCGCCCCACCTACTGCCGTTTTTTGCCGCAATTCCCATACTGTTCCAGAGGGTCCCCCAACCCACGAGAACAACGCTTGGGGGGGTGGTGTTTGTAGTGAATTAGGGGATTTGCAAAAAATGGCATCCACTTTGCATGAACAGGGGTTTCCACTAGTGCAAAGACACAAATGGATACAGCAATAGCCTATTTAGACATGCCCAAGAGCTCCGGCTATTGGGCGGTATAGAAATGTAATAAATAAATAAATAAATAAAAATAACTTGTATGTCATTGATCCAGACAAAAACAAATAATGTGAAGTTGGTCCCTGTTATACAAATATTAAAGAAGCAGAGATGCAAGAAATGATCCAGCTAAAATTCAACATCTTGAAGACCGTTCACTTCATAGGGAGAACGTTTAGCACATATTTGTTCTTTCATTGAATCAATGCAACTTAAAAAATTCTCAACTTCAGCAGGATCACACCTAGAGCGATTTCTCCAGGACACCCACAGCCATGTCCATAGTTGAGATGGAACTTGGACCCAAGCTTTCCAGGTCCAAGACTAACACTACGTACTAGACCACACTGGATCTCTAAGCAATAAATGTAAGAATAAATAAAAATAAGCAATTGATTCAAACTAATAAATCTCAAAAAGAAATTCTGACTACCAAGATATTAATTTACATACAACATGCTTTTACATTTGTAATAGGACAAGAATAACCCAGAAACCGGCAGGGCTGCACCGGAGAATGCAAACACGCTGCCTTCTGTGCACTTTGCCACTTCCACTTTGCATCCGGTTTCTCAAACAACCCAGGAACACTCCTTTCCTTGGTTGTTTGATGGGACGTGCAAACCTGGAACTGAGGGACAACCAAGCTATAGTTTTAACCCAGCAGCAAACCATGAGTTCAAACTCTGGGTTGTTTGTCCCTCAACTCTGTACAGCACCATGTACATTGATGGTGCTATATAAATAAATAATAATAATAATAATAATAATAATAATAATAATAATAACCCAGAGTTCTGTGTTTGCACGTTGCATCAAATTGGTGTGCAGGCAGGAGGCATACAGGTTGTAAGTACTAACTATGGATAGTTTAACCTACAGTTCGTTGTGATGAGCAAACCAGGACATACTGTTGGGGCCTTCCCCTCACTCCAGCTGGGAGTGAGAGGGGGCTAGAGGAGGGGTTTACAGAGAAGCTCCCTCTATCAGTTGTTCCTCCACTACAAATTGAACTCTTGGCAAGTGGTGGGGTAAGGCTGTGGCCCAGTGGCGCCAAGAAAATGCATTGTCAACTGTCTCATTTTGCCCTTTATGTGCCAAGCATATTTGCCAAGCATCTATTGGGGTTTGCAGCAGTAAACATTCTAACTGTTAGAGCAGTACGACAATGGAACCAGTTACTTAGGGAGGTTGTGGGCTCTCCCACACTAGAGGCCTTCAAGAGGCAGCTGGACAACCATCTGTCAGGGATGCTTTAGGGTGGATTCCTGCATTGAGTGGGGGGTTGGACTCAATGGCCTTGTAGGCCCCTTCCAACTCTGCTATTCTATGATTCTATGAAGGGTTTCTGAACACAAAATGGAGAACTACTAGGCAGCTACAGCCTATCAAGGATGGCCAGCAGCACACATCTACTAGAAGGTATGGAAACAAGTCTCCACTTCCCACTTCAGAGCATTTACCTCTGCAAACACTCATGCATATCTGGCAGACATGCTTGCTAAATTTTGTGTGAACTGCTACTAAACAGTTAGATTCAAGAAAGCAAGATGATTTATCATCTTGGCAAAAATCTATTTTCCCCCCCTGGGGAAAATGTGAAGCATACCTTTGCAAAGATTGTTCTCAGTTAGTTCATAACCAGTTCCGCAACTTGTCTCACGCTGACAGCGGAAAGATCCCAGTGTATTGACACAAATTTGTCCAATGCCACAAGAGTTGCTCGAAGTGATACACTCATTAATATCTAGGAGGAATGAAGGTGAAAAGGTTGAAACTGCAAATTCCTTGGACTATTCCATCCTCAGGAAGGCAAGCTTCAAAGCAGTTGGAGGCAGCAAACAGCAGGCATAATTAGGCCCTCAAATAACCAAAAACAAAACTTGTTTCTGAAGTAACCTTTTAGAAAGAGAGAGCAGCTGATTGTGCTGCAGCAGCAGGAGCAACCGCTGGTGCAACAGAGATTTAGCAGTTCTACAGGAAACCCCAGAAATGAGTGGAAACACTTATTTCTGGATCAGTGGAGCTTCCATTCTGCATTCAGTTTGGTGAGCCCACATCTGCAGACTGTAACCAACACACAGGTTGATACTTCACTGAGAACAAGGCCTACCTCAGCCTTGCATTAAGCACAGTGATGCAACATGCATACCATCTCCCTTTTCAATCTGCTCCTTTCACATCAGTCTCTCCGAAATAGGGCTGCAAGCACCTTACTAACTAGGGGTGAGTCTTAATGGAAATTCATTGAGAATCGCTTTCAGCTTTTCTCCACTTTTTCCTGAACTTGGTTTTGGTCCATCAACATTACGCTATGCTGAAAAAAGGGGGCTACACCCCTCCCAAAACAAGGGCTTCCACAGGACACACTGTACTCTAAAATCTGCTTTACTTGGGGGCGGAGCCCCACCACTCAAAATGAAAGTCATCAATGAGAGGCTTGGTCCCCACCTTCCCCCTGCTCAGGGACAGTCAAGGTATTCTGTATCAGGCATGCAAGGAAAAGAGGCAGCGCCTTTTGTCCTCCATCCCAACACGTGTGCGCGCCAAGATGAGAATCTCCGTAAAGCCACCCCTTCTGTGCATGTTTACTCAGAAGAAAGAAAGAAATCTCACCCCCTGCAGTGAATCTTTAACTAAAACTCCCAGCTCCGACATCACCCTAAAGTGCGCTTGTGCTACTGCGATGCAAGTTGTAAAATAGGTGGGAAGAGAGCGGGAGGGAGCCTGTAACTGTGGATTACTGCAGTAGTTCTAGTCGTACATAGTGCAGAGTAATAGTAAGGAAAAGACTAAAGAGCAGCAAGAGAGGAAGAAAGCGACATGGTAATTACGGCCTCAAAGCTCCCTGGAGAAATGGCGCTAGCGCTGGAAAAACAGAACTAAAGGGAGGACCCCACCCCTTGACCACCTTTCACCAGGTCAGACTAGGTCAGAGACACACCATGTAGCACGCCCATCATGCCAAAATTTATTAGGAGGAATGGGGCACAGGGAACAGAACCGCAACAGAGCCGTTCCGAAGGGGGAAAGTCACGCTAAACCGAAAATGTGCCTTTTGGGGGAGGGATGATGCGGGTTTGCTACACTTTGGCCACAGCGTCAGCTGTCACAAGTGAACCTGATGCGCCCTCCCACTGCATTAAATCAGCTATGTAGGTTCACCCTAGGAGTGCTTGAAGAGCAGCTACAATATAGCCAGGACAGTGGAGGCTGGTGGCTTCAATGACAGTGGGGCAAAGTATCTGCTCCTGGTTTCAGTAAGAACTCCAAAGGCGCTAACCAGGGTGTTTTTCACCTTGGATAGCTACTTTAGAGTTCTGGGTGGTTCTGACTGAAACCCATAGAGGATTCGCTGCCCCACTGATATTGAATCCACCAGCCTTCACTGGGGTGATTTGTTAAACATAACACACACACCAAAAGCAAAGCAAACAACCACTTTCTTTACCTTCACAAGTGAAACCATCAGGCTGAAGCTGGTAGCCCATAAAGCAAGAACAAAGGACACTGGAACCCGTATCCCTACATTGCTGGGTGCAAGGACCACCGCCTATGAAACCAAGGAGAGTTGTGAAGGAGAACAGTGAATGGTATTTCGTTCTTTTCAAAGGTTTATCATGAAAAAGCCAAAGATGAACACACATTTAATCTCTGCTGCTACATTATCGTCCGACAATGTGGAGAAAATGAATGATGTACTAGAAATCAGTGGCTCAAAACCAGAACAAAATACACTGTGCTATCAAAGTTACATGTAATCTTGAGTTTTCATTTTTCACTTAAAGTAAACCAAGGAGTTGGAGCATTTCCCACAAAGGAAGGAGGCCACTAGGCATTGACGACATTGCTGGTTTATACATATTGATGATAGTAACCATTCTGTTCATCTTACCTGCACAGCCAACAATGGTAGAGTTAAGCTACTGTGGAAGACTTATCTATAGATGAGACAATAAAAAGTTTCTCCTGACACAGCCCATTTGACCACAAAGGGAAGCCGGATTAAAAGCGTCAGAATGGCAGACTCAGGATGCAAAGAGTAGACAAATGTGTAGAGTTGGTGTATTATAGCGGTTAACAGTGAGTTGGGAAACTCCTAACACCAATTTCACTTCAGCCACAAACTCACAAGTTGGCTTTAGACAACTCGTAATTCTCTCTCTGCTTCCCACACCCTGTTTACAAATTAGCTCACCTCTGCAGCGATCATTAAGGTAAATATCTTCAGAGTCAACTTCTACTGGTGATAGTGAATCTAAAGAAACAAACAGACGTTGAGGAGTGGGGGGTTAAACTTCTTAAAATTATATGGCTTTTTAATCCCTATATTTAGGCTGGGTCTTCTGATCTGTCTTTTTTAAATTTTATTTATTTATTTATTTATTTATTTATTACATTTTTATACCGCCCAATAGCCGAAGCTCTCTGGGCGGTTCACAAAAATTAAAACCATCATAAAACAACCAACAAGTTAAAAATACAAATACAAAATACAATATAAAAAGCACAACCAGGATAAAACCACGCAGCAAAATTGATATAAGGTTAAAATACAGAGTTAAAACAGTAAAATTTAAATTTAAGTTAAAATTAAGTGTTAAAATACTGAGTGAATAAAAAGGTCTTCAGCTGGCGACGAAAGCAGTACAGTGTAGGCGCCAGACGGACCTCTCTGGGGAGCTCGTTCCACAACCGGGGTGCCACAGCGGAGAAAGCCCTCCTCCTAGTAGCCACCTGCCTCACTTCCTTTGGCAGGGGCTCACGGAGAAGGGCCCCTGTAGATGATCTTAAGGTCCGGGTAGGTACATATGGGAGGAGGCGTTCCTTCAAATAACCTGGCCCCAAACCGTTTAGGGCTTTTATGCATTTGTTTTAAACTCGAAATGTATATACAACCATTTATGACAGGTGGGAATTAACACATAGAGACTTCGGCCTGGCATTCTCTCCTGGTGAAGCTTTCTTATGGATTACATCCCCAAATACTCAAGACTTAGGCTAAACTACAGTTGCCTCTGAATGAAGTCAGAGTCTTGAAGAGATATATTGGAATGCAAGTCTTCAGACTGCAGGCGGATGATACTATTTTCAATACGTGCACACACACACACACCAAACTTCCTGCACATGTGTGTGTACAGGTTTTATATGTAACTGAGATAAGCTGCTAACAAAAATGCCTCTCAGAGATGTTCAGTCTCTCTCTGCTCTTCAAGAAGCCTAAGTAATTTTCCAGCTAGCTATGAAACAAATGATATCTAGCTCATCATAGAGCCTAAGGTTTTCTCAAAGGTATTCCCCATCTGAGTTAGTGTTCCCAACAGAAAACCTGCCTGTATGTTGTCTGGCTTCACAACCAGGACCCCTCCACACACACCCTCCTCACCCTTGTTTTTTCCTCTGTTCTTATATCTTGCTCTTTGTCGCTTTGGCTCATCAGCTGCACCTGGCAGCCAGCTCCCAGCTCCTTTGGGAATGCTGCAATTACTTCCAGGTGAGGGACGGAGGGAGGCTGGCCAAACTTCCACACCCCTACATGGCCTCTTAGCAACCACAGGAAGGGCAGCTCACAAGCTCCGAAGATGCTGTTGGCATCTGTCCACGTGATCCTACACTTCCTATATATTGCTTTGGGGAACTCTGAAGTTCAGTGGAAGTATCAGTCATGAAGGACAAGTTTCCATGAAAGACAGTTGGCCACCCAATCCCAATCTCTCTCTCATACGTGTAGCAGCAAGGAGGGGACAATAGTTAGGCACCACAAGCCTAGCCACTACCTCCAGTGTACCCTATGTTATGCCCCTATAATCTATGCAATGTGCAGGGGTGACACACCAATGTGGGAAAAAAGTGTTCCCTGAAGATAGACCATTTGAAAACAACAAGTCTAGGACACCATCATCTTAGGAAAGGAAAGGAACCTCTCATGCAAGCACTGAGTCATTACTGACTCTTGGAGGGATGCCAGCTTTCGCTGACGTTTTCTTGGCAGGCCTTATAGCGGGGTGGTTTGCTGTTGCCTTCCCCGGCCGTTATTACCTTTTCCCCAGCTAACTGGGTACTCATTTTACGAGTTGACCCGAGCCGGCTGCCTGAAACCAGCTCCAACTGGGATCGAACTCAGGCCGTGGGGAGAGTTTCAGCTGCAGAAACTGCTGCTTTACCGCTCTGCGCCACACGAGGCTCTTACACAAGACTATATCAAAAGAGCAGCATGGGAAGTGAGAACTTCGCTTTGTGACTTCTCCCCATGCCGCTCTGGTAACATCGAGATGGAGGAACTACATTGGGGAGGTTAATCACATAGCTCCTTCCCACAGCAGCACTGTTCTCCTTGGGAGCCAGGTTATCTGAAGGAACGCCTCCTCCCGTATGTACCTGCCCGGACCTTAAGATCATCCACAGGGGTCCTTCTCCGCGAGCCCCTGCCAAAGGAAGTGAGGCAGGTGGCTACCAGGAAGAGGGCCTTCTCTGCTGTGGCACCCCGGCTGTGTGGAATAAGCTCCCTAAGGAGGTTCGCTTGGCACCTACATTATATGCTTTTAGACGCCAGGTGAAGACCTTTTTATTCTCCCAGCATTTTAACAGTCTATAAATAAATTTCAACTTGCTGTTTTAAATTTGTAATTTTGCATTGCTGCTGTTTTTATCTGGTTGAGCTTTTATATTGTATTTTATATTATGGTTTTATATTGTTGTTTTATACTTTGAATGTTTTTAATTTTTATGAACTGCCCAGAGAGCTCTGATTATTGGGCGGTATAGAAATGTAATAAATAAATAAATAAATAAATAAATAACCATATAAATTAAGACTGTTGCCTTTCTGCCTTAGGGATTTTTTAAAAATGCTAAGGTCAGTCCTGGACAGCACAAAGCTATCTACATCCTGTGAGACCGACATGTATATTTTGAGGTATCTCATCCACGATCTGCAACAATTCCCCCTCTACTGGTTTAAAAACGATCAAAAATGGGTTTGTGCTCCTTTACCGGGAAAAGGTATTTCTTGGTGCAACTTGTCCAAGTTGTCAACATTTAAGGTATTATCATTTCCTTCCACACAGCAAGCTCTGAAGACCAATCCACACTGGTATCCCATCAGCAGACTCTGCTCACAGCTGTTGCCTTGCTTCTGGGCCACCTTTCCCATAAAGCAGCAGTAGCAGCACTTCTATCAAGACACAATTGACACATTACCCACAAGCCTTATAATAACAGTTATCAGCAAAATTCAGTTTCCCTCCTGCAACACAGTGGCCTGGTGTAGCCATGAGGTTATTTACCTGTGAAATATTTCTTTCAGCATTAATGTACTGCCTTTCAGAGCTAACCCTCCCAAAACATCTCACAAGATATTGAAGAGACAGAATTTATTACAACATAATTGCGATCTATGAAACCATCATCTAAAAATATTACGGCAGCTGTTAAGACAATACAGTATAGAGCATCAGGAAGGGGGGGGAATTAAAGAGTGAAAATATCAGTAGTTAAATATGGAAAACTAACGTGTCGATTAAAAACAGGCCAGAACAGAAAATTCTTAGTAGGTTGCCTCCGTTACCCTTCCTTCCTGGTGTTCCCCATAATACTTGAATCCTTTTAGAAAGATGTCATTGATGAAATTAAATTAGTCTTGTTATTGAATTTAATCACTTTATGCTGGAATACATCCCTTCAATCTGAGACTCCCAAAACCACCATACAAAGGATTGCCAGAGTATCACTTGTAGCAAAGCATATTATTTTACAGTTCTGCATTTATAATTAAAAAACTGGATTGGAGACCTTTTAGACAGCCGTTAAATAATTAATCCTGTATTTCAGGAGGGATACACCAGAGAAATTAAATGCAATTTGGCTGCCTTTTCTAGGATTGCTTTCTAACTGAATATTAATCTTTTACTAGCATCTCATCCATGTGCAAAAAGTCCTTCCCCACCCCTCCCTTTTTCCTCCCTTCTACTAGATTTATATTTTGTCATTATAATAAAGCTCCTCTTTTTTCAAAACTAATTATAATTTATTGGAGAATGCTGACTGGACAGGGAAATCAAGGGAGGAGGGCTTGGCAAACCAGATATCCAAACAATGATCTTTTCTTGATTGAGATTGTACTTTTGACGTCTTTGTTAATCTCCTCTTTATCTGCAATAAAATATTAATAATAAGGGGGGATATACAGTTTCACATTGCATGGGCACGGACATGAAGCAGTGCTCTGCACTGCAAAGAAATATGAAACATTTATTTTTTGCAAATTCTTTATTAGCAAATCTTTAGCCAAATCTCTCGGGGCAGTTTACAAAGATTAAACTATCACACTCAAACAAATGTATGAGCAAACAAATGTATGTAGGACATTCAGGACGGATAAAAGGAAGTATTTCTTAACACAGCACATTGTTAAACTATGGAATTCACTACCACAATACATGTATTTATTTATTATTGCATTTATATCCCACCTTTTTACCTCCAAGGAACCCAAGGCGGTGTACATAATTCTCCTCCTCCTCCTCTCCATTTTATTCTCACAACAACAACCCAGTGAGGTGGGTTGGGCTGAGTGTCTGTGACTGGCCCAAAGTCACCCAGTGGGTTTCCATGGCTGAGAGGGGACTAGAACCCAGATCTCCCGACTCCCAGTCTGACACTTTAGCCGCTATGTTCTACCTCCCGTATCAGAGACAGTGTGTAGATGTGCGCCAGTCACTGGGACGGTGCTGTTGCAATCATGTTCTACTTGTGGATTTGCCATGGCGGCTGGTTGGCCACTGTGTGTACAGAAGGCTGGATGGGATGGAGCCTTGGTTTGATCCAGCAGGGCTCTTCTTATGTTCTTATCTAATATTTAATGCCTCTACTTATGCAGTGCTTTAATAAATGATCAGATTGCTCCACATTGTTTATTTAATTAAATAAATAAATATTTTTGATTCAGTAGTTCAGTATTGTCCCTATATTGCAGATTTCGGGAGGGATTGAGAGAATAGTGACTAGGCTAAGGACACTTAGAATTGCCCTCTGGCTGTGGGGGCAAGGAGAAAGAAAATCTGGTCCTAGTCACTGGCCTGAGAAACAAGGGCTACAGGGAAACAAGGGCTCTCCCACAAAGATTGCTTCACTTGATCTATTCAGTTGGTGCTGCCTCCTACATCTCTTCCAAGATCAGTCTGGACTCCGTTAGAAGCCTGTTAACAATGCACCTCTTTGCTCCTGATTGTCAAAGTAGAACTTCTTTCGACGAGCGTTTTATCGCTCGCTCGCAAGTGGCCACTCACGGATCTTTGCAGGTCATTTTGATGACGCAGTGATCCTCCTGCACATCTCCTGCTCCATTTCCCAGTTTTAGCATCGCGTACGGTCGCTCTTAATCCAAAGAAAAGCCTTCTTTTCTTTTTTTAAAATAAGACTGTATTGGTTGGGATTTCCTGCTGCGTGCAGGAAAGTTGCGCTATAAAATGCCCACTAGAGAGCGCTGTTCCCATTGATCTGCATGGGCCACATGGTCTCAGCTCTCTTTCCCTGTATAATTTCAGTTCGTTCCCAATGCGGAAGAAAACCGGAAGCAAGAGCGATAGTACGCGCTGGTAAGGAAATGTGATTTCTCCCCGTCTGAAGATGCTCTTAATCTCTTCTCCCTCTTTTCATCCACTTGTGTAACTCATCTTTTAGCTCAGGGGGCAGGCAAAAAGTGGACTGAGATCTCTCAAGGTGATTTGAAGCAGAGCAGCATGTGTCTCTGACTTCTAATGGTTTAACAACAGCAACTGCCCAAAAAGCTTCGAACTGCCCAGAGAGCTTTGACTATTGGGTGGTATAGAAATGCAATAAATAAATAAATAAACCCCCAAAAGACATTTATTCCTCCTAAATCAGGCTGCTGACATCAATAATGCTTTAGAGTCAATTTGTGTGCAAAAGGTTTGTATGCAAACTCCCTTTCTGGTACTGAAAATAAACACCTGGGCAAAGCACGTGCTCAGAAGTACCTTGTCCTGTAATCCTATGTTTGCCTTCTGGAGCCACCATTTTGGACCTGGACCTGGACCTCAGGGTTCTAGTGAAAAGCAAGTAGATCCCACAAGTCTAAAGTCTGTTTACCACTTCAAAATTAAGCCTGAGGACAAGTGTGTGTCTTTATTTTGATTTATTTACAGTATGTGGATACTGTAGGTGCTCTAGAAATAATAATAAAAGAATAGACAATCTACAGAGTGCAACGAGGTGGTGAAACGTGAACTGCTAAGCACTGTGCTGTCTGTGGCCACAGCTATACCTAAGGTTTATCCTGGGATCATCCAGGGTTTGCCCCTGCCTGAGCACTGGATCCCCCGTGTGTCACCTAGATGAACAGGTTTGACCCCTGGATGATCCAGGGATAAACCTTAGGTCTAGCTATGGCCTGGGTGTCTGTGTATAGCACTTTTGGTGAACTCCGGCAAAATTTACACATGCATATTTTTGGCATGATGTTGAATGCCTCCAAACTTACATATAAATTGGCCATTATATTCTGCTATACACAATTTTTTTGGTACACAATCCATGAATCTCTACGTTTGCAAAAGTAGCTGAAGGGCATTTCTGAAACTCTCATCATTTCAAGAATTGGAACTTAGGCAAGAACTAAGCAGTCCCATATCTCCCTTTCCTAGAGATGCCCAAAGCATGTTGAAATGTAATTGAATGAGAATTTTCCTATCCCCACTCAGTTCTACAGGCTATTGCTTCCTGTAGTGCAGTAATTATCACATGATTTGCTGAAGATCTCAGATATTATAAATTTTGTTAACTGCATTTCTGCCCTTCCTTTCTTCTACGATAGGATTCAAGATGGCATACATGGTCTCTCATCCAGGCTATGACCAGACCCAGATCTTTTTAGCTTCGTCTACGTTGGTGCATCATGCAACTTCAGACCATGCCCTGGAATGAATTCTGGGACAGAGGAGATTTAGGAGTACCATTTTTGATGCCAGCCAGATATCTGCTTTAAATTCTAGTTCCAGCATTAAAAAATATATAGAATAAAACATAATGAGCTCAGCATCTGGCAACATAACCAATGATCAAGCTTCAACAGCAAACATCGCACTAACAATGTTTGAAGGCCTAACCACTAGAGGGCTCTTGTTGGCTGACGTACACAATTCTGACAGAAGTACATAAGAAAATGACAAAATATACAAGAATATACAAGAATTTACAAAATGTTTTAGGGCACACATTGATTTCATGTGGTACACTGGCCAGGCCTACATGTGGCCACAGGGGAACACTATTTAGATGTGGAGCAGTATATAAATGCTGTAAAACAAACAAACAAACACCTCTCTGATGCTCTGCATTGTAAAGGAATAATAATAATAATAATAATAATAATAATAATAATAATAATAATAATAATATCCTCTACTCATAATAAGCTTCCCAGTAAACCCAGAGTTCAAGGAATACAAATTGAAGACTATTAAGCCAGACTGAAGGAAGGTAGAGTATAGTAGGGTGCCCAAGAGGAAAAATTCAGAGCGTTAATTCAAGATTGAAAAAGTTTTAGATCAAATCGTTCAACCAGCGCCTTTGATGTCTCACCTTAATGGTCTTGTCTTCACAGGTAAAATTATCCTTGTGTGAGTCACAGTCTTCTTGCTTTCTGGCAATGGCTATTCCAGTTGTGCAGTGTAGCTCCTCCAGCTGATTGAGACAGCACTGCTCCTGGGCTATGCTAAAGGGGGGGAGGGGGAATGGGGAAGAAAGAATCTTAGACCAAATGCACAAAGGCAGCATTGTGCACTGTTAGCGGGTGGTTCATCTGTCCGGCGAGGTGGTGTTTGCCCTGTCCTGGACGGGGTTGCACTCTCCCTAAAGGATCGGTCCGTAGTTTGGGGGTGCTCTTGGATCCAGAACTGTCACTTGAGGCACAGGTGAACTCAGTGGCAAAGAGCACCTTTTATCAGCTTAGGCTGATATACCAACTGCGCCCTTATCTGGACAGAGATAGCCTAGCTACAGTTATCCATGCTCTGATAATTTATTTATTTATTTATTAAACTTATATACCGCTCCCATAGCCAGGGCTCTCTGGGCGGTTTACAGAAATTCTAAAATTGAGGTAAAAACAAGTATACAAAATTTAAAACTCTAAAACACAGAACATACATACATAAAGCATTAAAAACCGATTAAAAACTAAACATGTGGGTAATTAGGATGTGCCGCCATATGCCTGGGCAAAGAGGAAAGTCTTAACCTGGCACCGGAAAGATAGCAGCGTTGGCGCCAGGCGAGCCTCATCAGGGAGATCATTCCACAGTCTGGGGGCCACCACCAAAAAGGCCCTGTCCCTCGTTGCCACACTCCAAGTCTCTCTCGGAGTAGGCACCCGGAGGAGGACCTTAGATGTTTAACGTAGTGACCGGGTATATTCACGTCGGGAGAGGCGTTCCGCCAGGTATTGTGGTCCCAAGCCGTGTAAGGCTTTATAGGTCAAAACCAGCACATTGAATTGGGCTCAGAAACATACAGGCAGCCAGTGCAAGCGGACCAGAGCAGGTGTTATATGGTCGAACCTTCTGGTTCCCAAAATCAATCTGGCCGCTGCATTTTGCACGAGCTGCAGCTTCCGAACCGTCTTCAAAGGCAGCCCTACGTAGAGCGCATTGCAGTAATCTAACTTGGAGGTTACCAGAGCATGGACAACTGAAGCCAGGTTATCCCTGTCTAGATAGGGGCGTAGCTGGGCCACCAACCGGAGTTTGTAGAAGGCACTCCGTGCCACTGAGGTCACCTGAGCCTCAAGTGACAATGATGGGTCTAAAAGAACCCCCAAGCTACGAACCTGCTCCTTCAGGGTGAGTGCAATCCCATCCAGAACTGGTAGAACACCCCCCATCCTGTCAGCGGAATCACCTACTAACAGCATCTCAGTCTTGTCTGGATTGAGTCTCAGTTTATTAGCCCTCATCCAGTCCATTGTCGCAGCCAGGCACCGATTCAACACATCCACAGCCTCCATCTGTCCTCTAGCCGTCTCCTATTTTGTTTCATCGCTCTCAGCTCTGGGGTATACCACGGAGCCGTACGAGCTCTACTCAGGAGAGGGCGCTCGGGAGCAATCCTGTCAACCGCCCGGGTCATTTCTGTATTCCACAGGTCAACCAGGGTTTCGACAGGAGAGCCAGCCCTATCAGCCGGAAAACTCCCCAGAGCCCTTTGGAAACCAATCGGATCCATTAGTCTCCGGGGGCGGACCATCTTAATGGGTCCCCCACACTTGCAGAGAGGAAAAGCCACTGTAAGTCTAAACCTCAGCAAGCAGTGATCTGACCATGATACGGGAACTGATGTAAAGTCCCCCACTTTCAGATCACCATCTCCCTGTCCAGTTGCAAAAACCAAGTCTAGAGTATGCCCTGCTACATGCATCGGTCCAATGGAATACTGGGACAGTCCCATGGTTGTCATGGAGACCATGAAATCCTGAGCCGCCCCGGATAAGGTGCCCTCGGCATGAATGTTGACATCCCCCAGAACCAACAGTCTGGGGGCTCTCAACAGCACATCTGAGACCACCTCCGTCAGCTCAGCCAGGGAGCCTGTTGAGCAGCAGGGTGGGCCGTACACCAACAGGATCCCTAATCTGTCCCATTGGCCCAACACAAGGTGCAAACACTCCAGACCAGTAGTTGCATGGACAGGGAGCCTGGAGAGGGAGATGGAAACTTCAGCTGGTACAAAACAGGACAGCCCGCCTACTAACAAGGCCTGCATTCCTGTTCCTTAAATCAAAGCCCTAAACGGTTTGGGGCCAGGTTATTTGAAGGAACGCCTCCTCCCATATGTACCTGCCCGGACCTTAAGATCATCTACAGGGGCCCTTCTCCGTGAGCCCCTGCCAAAGGAAGTGAGGCAGGTGGCTACTAGGAGGAGGGCTTTCTCTGCTGTAGAACAAGATCCCCAGAGACATTCGCTTGGCGCCTACAATGTACTCCTTCCATCGCCAGCTGACGACCTTTTTATTTTCTCAGTATTTTAACACCTAATTTAACTTAAATTTAAACTCTTCTGTTTTAATTCCATATTTTAACCTACAGTACATCAATTTTTGCTGTGTGGTTTTATCCTGGTTGTGCTTTTTATATTGTATTTTGTATTAGTGTTTTTGGATTGTTGGTTGTTTTTATGCTCTTCATGATTTTAATTTTTGTGAACCACCCAGAGAGCTTCGGCTATTGGGCAGTATAAAAATGTAATAAATAAATAAATAAATTGTCTTCATATAGAAATATTTGCCCCAAGCCAAAATAATATTGTTAATTATCTGGTCTACGGGGCATCTATTACCTATATTACATGATGGTATAACAATGGCTCAAGTGGTACCAACTTGGCTCCCAGACTGTATCAGTGTTGCATCTGCCCTGAATTTAACTATAACCATGGTTAGCTTTAAACTAGAATTTGAAACCTGCTTCTAGCTATAGGGTAGTATACAAATGTGCTCAAGCAGTAACACTAATGACATTATGCTAGTGTAAACCAATGCTTGCACAATGTAGAGCAATTGCAAAAAGTGGCATATGGTTCCGAAATTTGGGAATTTGGGCAGCTAATTGTCATTTTTTTTCTCCATTGCCCAGCAAGTACTAGTACTAGCAAGTACTAGTTACATAGGGCAGGTGCGGATTTAAGCCAATGCAGCAGCATCAACACGAGCACTGGAGCAGAACTGGATACTGCCAATAGTTTCAAACTCAAGCTTAACCATGGTTTTGATATTCAAACATAACCGTTAACCATGTCAAGCAAAACAAGCTAATTAAGCATTATAGTCCCACAGGGTGTACATCTCTCCCAACACCCTCAGCCTATCTCCTTGAATTCACTGCATTAATTTTCCAAACTAACAGACACAGCCTAGAGATCAACTAACAAATTAAGAGATCTCTAAAGAAACGGAGTTTTGTGCTTTTATTTCATCCCTTTTCTTTTAGATTTACAAAGAGAAGCAAAGGCCTGCATTCCTGTTCCTTAAATCAATATGTAACTCCAAAACTCTCTTCGGAACTCCAGAACTAATAGAACTTTTCTATTATCCCCTCCAGAGGGTGCGTACTTAAAACCAGCATGAATTTCCTAATAGCATTTGGAGAGTTCTTATTTTCCTTTCATTTATTTCCATAAAAACCCATTAAAAGTGCAAGTTGGATCTTAACAAGAATTTCTCATTTAGTACCCGTCTATATTTAACCAGAGAAATCCAATCCTTCCCATTCTCCTTCTCTGCAGCTGTACCTGTGCCACTTGTGTGGAAATTTGGGAGTTTTCTCAAGACCACATTATGACTAAATAAGGAATTTTGCTAAGTTGGTATGTAGTAGTTAGATACCAAATACAAAAATGGAAATACTACAAAAAAGGAAATATTACTATTTGCTTACAATGTTTACAGAGAAAGTATATGTAATTTCAACGTAGTTCTTACTATGTAGCATAGCTCTGACTGGGCAGGTGGAGACTCACATGATGGAATGTAACACACACACACACACACACACACACACACAAAGAGGCACAAACACACTATCCCTAAACATAGAAAACTTGCCAGTCAAGATTGTAGCTTAGCCTTCTCCCCAAATTCTAGTTGTTGTTTTTTAATGTGCACTTATTTATTTTATACAAAGAAGCATTCAATCCTGTGGACGTCATCTGTAATCTGAAATGCCCAGACATAGGTATATCACCTCAGTGACAATTGGGTCATAATGTTACATTAAAGGAATAGCAATAGAAATAACTCACCCCCAGTTATTCATGGAGTGGAAGAGTGGATACACTTCCCTGCATAGTGTACCAAAATAAACGTGCGGCATGAGGCACAAAGGCCAAGTTCAGACAATACGCCAACCCACGGTGGTTATGTATTTTGAGCTCAACTTTATGGCTTAGCGTGTAAACCATGACTTAGCATGTTTTGTGAACCATTCTCAACCATATACAATTTTTTCCAGGGTCAAAATGACCTAAGTAAAGCACCTTTTCAATATTATTAAGCACAATTCAGTAATAAGTTAAAACATGCAGTAGTAACAATTCAGCTAAATATAGCCTCCAGACCAGGCTTCCCAAACCTGGTGCTCTCCAGATGTATGGAACTACTACAACTCCTATCATCCTTAGCCAGCAATGCCAATGGATTAGGGGAGGGATAGTCCAAAACACCTGGAGGACATCAGATCAGAGAAGGAAGCTCTGGCAAAAAGTAACACCAACTCATAGAACTACAGGAAACAGCCTCCTTTTGAGTTGGCACAACCACCAGAGACGCGTGTCGAAGTCAGGGGTTGAACTTGGAACCTTCCACACACAAAGCACAGGCTCCACTACTGAGTTTTTGCCCCTCCCCAAATGCTAGCTGATGGTTTTCTTTGAACAGTCTTCCCGTCTTTCTGAAACTCAGAAGAAAACAAAAACAAAACATTATAATTGTGTATTTCAGCCAAATCTGCGCATTGCAGAAGTCAAGCCTTGAGGTTACCAGCGCATGTACTACTGTCTTTAGGTCTTCCGACTCTAAGAAGGGGCGCAGCTGGTGTATCAGTCGAAGCTGATAGTAGGCACTCCTGGCTGTTGCATCTATCTGGGCTGTCATTTGGAGCGACTGATCCAGGAGCACCCCCAAACTGCGAACACAGTCTTTCAGGGGGAGTGTAGCCCCATCCAGAACTGGGTGACACACCTCCAAACCTAGGTCAGAGCCCTTGACAGCAAGCACCTCTGTTTTGTCTGGATTCAGCTTCAGTTTGTTTTTCCTCATCCAGCCCATTACCGCCTCCGAGCATTCATTCAGAGGAGACACACTGTCCTTAGCTGACACTGTTGTCGAAGGCGTAGAGAAATATATTTGGGTGTCATCAGCATACTGATAGCACCCCACCCCATGCCTCCGGTTGATGTCTCCCAGCGGTTTCATGTAGATGTTAAACAGCATTGGGGATAGGATGGCACCTTATGTTAAAAGGTACTGCAAGAACTACCTGGAGATGCATCAACAGGTCCTCCCGAAGGTCTTGATTGGTCACTTTGAATTTCCATCTCTGAGAGCTGCCTAACCCCACTGAAGCACACTTATTCTTGGAGATCTTTTGGTGGGGAGGGGGTTCTATGACTAGCTGTCAAAGAGGGGAAGACAAACTGCTGGGATTCCATGCCCTGGAATCCCAGCAGCTTTCCTGTAAAAGCTGCTTCGGTTAGATATCCTTAGGGTCCCAATAAACAGTAAATAGCAGATTTTAAGTTCATTTAATTTTTAAAAAAGTGACCAACTATATCTTAACCTTTCTCTGCTTGGTTCTTTCAGGAATATACTGAATTGGAAACTAGAGTTGATTTTCTTCTTTTCCTGGCCTGAAGGTTAGCTTCATCCATGCACTGAACTGCTTGGCAAACACACAGCCCTGGTTTTTAATTAGTTTAAAAGAAGCTCTTGAAAAGGAGCTTATCTGTCTCCATATATAAAAGCCATATGCCAGGTTATGAGTTATTCCAGGTTGTGAGTTCATAAATATTATGTTTGCCCGGGTTATGAGTTAGTAAATATTAAACCACAGCTATTAATAAATGGGTGGCGGCAGGCGATGTCTAAAGGAATACAGGAAAAGGGTGTCCGGCAGCCTGTACTTACCTTACAGTACAGGCAGGTAGGAAGTACCGACATATTCAGTTTGTCACATATGGTTCCCAGGAAGTGGGATTCTATTTGAGGCCTAGACCCAGAGCTTGTGCAAAGAACAAATACACACAAAAAAACCCCAACCCCTCTAAAATACTTAAGGTAACAGGAGAGTGAGAAATCAAATTGCTGTTGGTTTTTATTTTGGGGGGAAGCTCCATTCCTTTTTTGCTAGTTAGAATTAGGCAAGTTAACAGATGCTAACAGTAAGTAAGAAAGGAAAGATATTATAGAGAAAGGGAGAGAGGGGCGGGGGAGGAAAGATTAGGAGTTGAGGAGATACAGATATACTGATTTGTCCCAGAGGTCCAGAAGTAAGCACATCCTCTGAGTCTTTAAGGAATTCGAACCTGGAACCCAGGCAACAGAATTCAAGCACCTTAATCTCTGCAGCACTGGACAGCTCTCAGGCTGAGGCTCATACCATCCAATCACAGTTATGCTGCAGTGCCACCCATATGGAACTGCAGCGCTCCAGACCAACCATGGCTATGTGACGCCGTGACGCCGGGGACCAATAGGAGCCTGGTTGGCTGCTCATAACTTCTCCCAGTGTTGTCTTCCAGTCTGGGCAATTCCTCTGACAGAATAACAGCGCAGAATGCCTTGTGCCTTAGTACGTGATCTGTGGCTCGTCTCTAACTTGTTCCAACTCCTGGCCCTTTAATTCTCCTCTGACCAACCCAGTAGCCAGCCATCAGCCAGGGTTATAACTGCACCTCTGCCTCCAGCCTTTGGCCCATGTTTGCCTGTACCTGCCATCCAGCCTCTCCACGATCACATCACCTGCCTCTGGCCCATTTGACCCACACCGGTCTTTCTAGAATCAGGTCGTAGCTGCAGCCTGCCACAAAGCTGTCTCCAGGCCTGACAAAATCCAATCTCTCTCTTCCCTCCACCACCACCCTGTCCTGCAATTTCTAATAAATAATAATAATGTACACAAAAATCAGTTACCCTATTTCTTCAGTTCTAAGACGCACTTTTCCCCCCATATAAACATCTCTAAAAATGGGGTGCGTCTTAGAATCACGGGTGTGTCTTGGGTTTTTTTTTTTTCTGTTGGTGGTACTGAAAGTGCGACAGTGGAATCAGCTACCTAGGGAGGTTGTGGGCTCTCCCACACTAGAGGCATTCAAGAGGCAGCTGGACAACCATCTGTCAGGGATGCTTTAGGGTGGATTCCTGCATTGAGCAGTTGGAAGGGGCATTGAGCCCCTTCCAACTCTGCTGTTCTATGATTCTATGAAATTAGTGTGCGTCTTACAATCGATGACGTCTTACAATCGAAGAAATATGGTATATCTACATGTGGGAACACTTAACGGTGCATCCTAGGCATGTACTACTCAAAAGTATGTCCCATTAAACTTGGCTATGGTGGAACAGGCATTATTTATTTATTTATTTATTTTATTACACTTATATACCGCCCCCATAGCCAGGGCTCTCTGGGTGGTTTACAGAAATTCTAAAATTAAGATTAAAAATGAGTATACAAAATTTAAAATTCTAAAACACAGAACATACACACACACAAAGCATTAAAAACCATTTAAAAAGTAAACATGTGGGTGATTAAGATGTGCCACCATATGCTTGGGCAAAGAGGAAAGTCTTAACCTGGCGCCGGAAAGATAGCAACGTTGGCACCAGGCGAGCCTCGTCAGGGAGATCGTTCCACAGTCTGGGGGCCACCACCAAAAAGGCCCTGTCCCTCGTTGCCACACTCCGAGCCTCTCTCGGAGTAGGCACCCGGAGGAGGACCTTGGATGTTGAACGTAGTGACCAGGTATATTCACATCGGGAGAGGCATTCAGTCAGGTATTGTGGTCCCAAGCCATGTAAGGCTTTATAGGTCAAAACCAGCACCTTGAATTGGGCTTGGAAACATACAGGCAGCCAGTGCAAGCGGACCAGAGCAGGTGTTATATGGTCGAACCTTCTGGTTCCCAAAATCAATCTGGCCGCTGCATTTTGCACGAGCTGCATTAGTACCCTCAAGGCTGGATTACTGAAACATGCTCTACGTGGGGCTGCCCTCAAGGCTGGTCTGTAAGCTGGAGCTCATGCAGAATGTAGCAGCTCGGCTGTTGTCAGGAGCTGCCCCTTTCCAGCATGTAACTCCTCCGCTGAGGGAACTGCACTGGCTGCCTATTCGCTACCGGGCCAGGTTTAAGGTGTTAGTACTAGTATACAAAGCCCTAAACAACTTGGGACCAGGTCTGCGAGAATACTTTCTCCCTTACCATCCAGCCTGGTCACTGGGGTCATCAGAGGACTTGCTCCTGGTGGTCTGCAGTTTATCAAAATCCAGTTTTATCAAAACTTTCTTTTAAAAGTATTTATTACTTTAACATTGTGTTTTTATTCTACTGTTCACCCTTCTGAACCCTTTGGATGTGGAATGGTATACAAATATTGTAAATAAATAAATAAATAAAATAAGTTCAGTGGGACTTACTCCCAGGTAACTGTATATATCTATTTCCCTTCCCTTAAATTTGGAAGGTTACACTACAATAACAGAGTCATCCTTTTTTTCATGCATACTTAAGGCTTCCAAAATGATTGAGAAACATGATTTCCCTTTTCCCCTCCCCAACCCCTGGCCTTTGTTTCATCTTTTTTATTCTTCTTCAAGCAACTTCTGTGCTCAACCACTTTGTGTAGGAGACAGATTTTAATGCCAATATAAACGCAAAACTTCAGAAAGTAGTCACAGACATGATTGCAAAACACATTCTTTCCATACTTAAAAAGAAATCAAGCCAGGAAATCTACAGTTACAAATTTGAGGACGAAAAAAAAGAGAGAGGGGGAAAGAGAAGAAAAGCAAGACAACAAATCTTTTCCCCAAAAAAGGTTCTCTTAAGAGTTCTGCTTTTGGACAAGTTTTCGACTAACAATAGTAGTGTGAACAAATCTCCTGCCAGTGTCTGAAACTAGGTTTTCTAAGGAAATATGGGGAACCAGGAGTAGTAGTAAAAACAGAATTCAGACCATGGGGCTTTCAAGGGCAACAGGGTCATTCTATCCATTGCTGTAACAACAGGCAAACAAATTGATTTGAAGAATACCTGCATTCTTTGGAATCAGGATTTAATGGCAGAGAACTACAGTCTTTTTTTTGACTCGCCCATTCATATCCGCGTGTGCAACAGATCTCCACTGAGGTTTCTGCAGAAAGAAAAGGCAGTGTGTTTAATAAGCACTTAGCTAATGGCATTGAGGGAATTCAATTACAACTCAATTCACTTTTCTCACATCACATCTCTTAATCACCTCCCAAGGAATCATAGGCCCACATCAGAGTAAAATATAATTTCTAACCTTAATTGAAAAGGTTGCTAAAATTAGGAGCATGCTACTACATTGCGTGAACCTGGCAGGCGTATCTAGTTTAACATTTTCTCTCTCTCTCTCTCTCTCTCTGTTTTATACATACGGACTTGGGGATCTTCTACACCAAGCAGATATTCCACTATGAAAGTGGTATGAAAGCGGTATATAAAAGGCAGGAGCCACACGACTGCTTTATAGTGGTATTGAAGTGCACTGACACAGACCATATAATGCTTTCATACCACTGTCATAGTGTTGCATCCTGCTTGGTGTAGATGTGTCAATGGGCCCCAACAGTTGTCAGTGCACTTCAGTACCACTATAAAGCAGTAGTGTAGATCCTGCAGTGCACTTCAATATCATAGATTCATAGAATCATAGAATAGCAGAGTTGGAAGGGGCCTACAAGGCCATCGAGTCCAACCCCCTGCTCAATGCAGGAATCACTATAAAGCAGTCGTGTGGCTCCTGCTTTTTATATACCGCTTTCATACTGCTTTCATAATGGAGTATCCTGCTTGGTATAGATGAGCCCTAAGCATCAAGATATCTCTGATTAGGTAGGCTCTTTTAAATTTATTAACATTTATGTACCACTTTATCTGCTAAAAAGCCATCGATAAATATGTCACAATAAATCTGCAGTCCTATGAAAACTTAGATGGGATTAGGTCCCATTAAAATCAGAGGATCTTACTTATGAGTAAATACGTTGCATTGCAGATCTATTAGTCTTTAAGGTGCCTACAAGTCTCTCTGTTGCTTCTATAACAACAGTAACTTCAGACGTGGCATGTATGTTACGGAACAACAAATGTAAGTGCAATGCACTTCTTCCTGCCCCTCTTTCTCATCCAAAATGGAATCTTTGCATCTCTCTCATTTGGAGAGCAGTGGGCAGAGCGGGCGCTCAAATGCAATTCTGAATAAGGTTTACATACCTCCGGCAACCATAAGCATGTAAACATAACATAAGCAGAGTCTTTGAGGATCACACCAAGTTCCATCTAGTCCAGCATTTTGTTTTCCACGGTTACCAGCCTGATGCTTCTGGACAGCTCATATACAGGGCAACTGCCCTCACTCGTCTGTCCCCAGCATTTGGTGTTCAGAGCTCCTTGGAACCATGAAGGTTATATTTTAGCTATCAAGGTTAATAGTTTCTGAGAAATCAGGAGGTTAAAGCAGAGGGAGAGCTCTTCAGGGAGCGTTTTCAGTTGAAGAACATGGTAAAAATGCTTTAAGTGTCTTGATCCTTCTTCTAAACTACTTTTAAACCCCTTTAAAACTGGGAACGGGAAACCTGGGTACACTGGTTTCTGCTGGTGTCTGCACAGATTAAAAGACGCCCCCGAATCCGAGTGGGCTGAAGGCTCCAGAGGTAAGTAAGTAATTACGAAACCACAAGAAAAGAAAAGAAATCTGTTTTAAACCATTGCATAAGATGCAGACGTATCTTAAGTCTTAACAGAAAGGGAAGAATACACATGTAAATTAAAGAACTGAAAATGACCAAGAATGGAAATTAAATATACAGCTGGCATTAATCATATGTCAAAAGAAAAAGAAACAATATGAAAAACAATTAAGCTATGTGCTGCACATAATTATGCTGCTTAAAGCAGGAGGATTTAAGCAGCCTGACTGTGTGCGCACACTGCAACCATAGTTATACTGGACTTCATATTATTTGTGGACAGTGGCCAGATCTAGCAAAATAAACACTGTTAATGAGCCACAGGATTACAGACATACTTAATACTTAATATTTCACGCACAAAAGTTCACCACGCAGCAGGAACATCAGAAATGAGGCCCTCTAATTGTGATTTGGGTCCAGCAATTTGACTTACTCCTGAACATACCAACAAAACAACAACAACCAGAAAATTGAAGTCCCGTCTTCTTTGTAGCAGGTATGCATGCCCAACTTTAAAAAAACATTATGCATGTTCTTCATAACTGATGAGATGTGCATGTGCAAGATTTATCATCTGTAAGGGACAAAGCAGAGTTCCATCCCAATCACAGCATGGACAGTACGCCAGAATCCAAATGAGGAAAAAGCATTTCCAGAGTAGACGCAGATCTTCTGCTTTCTGGCAGGTTGAGTTTTTGCACTAGTCGTATGAGGAAGCTTCAACCACCCCCTCCCTACACCAGAGTCCTCAGAGCATATGAGGAGGTTTAGTGAGGCATGAAGGTATCCCAGAACCATAATAGCACTGCCTTGGTGCTGGAAGGCTTCTGATGTAGTGATGAAGCCATATTCGCTCCTTGATTCTCCAGGAACGTGCAGCGTATGAAACCTAGAGGAGCCACTAAGTCCCTCTTAATATGCTCTAGGGCAGTCTTCTCCAACATGGTTCCTGCCAGATGTATTGGCTACAACTCCCAAACGCCAGCCAGTCAGTCCGGGATCATGGGAGTTGCCATCCAAACCATCTGGAGGGCACCACATTGGAGAAGGCCACTGCAAGGCCAGCAGCACACTGAGGGGGCCGTGACATCATTGCCAGGGCCACAGTGAGTGACTTAGCGCTGTTAACTAGCTATTTCGGCCATGCTCCGTTTCACATCCCTGCCCAGGAACTAGCACCTGGGTGAGTTAAGATGGTTTTTCAGGATACTGCTGCTGAAATTTCAAGTTCTCGCTGCTCACGTAGGCTGCCGCTGCTCAGAAAACCCAGCTGCTGGCTGTCCAAAGTCTATACTGTTAGGATGCAGGCACAGAACCCAAAAGAAGTTGCAACTGTGTCATTATTTGCCTAGTCTGCTGCTCTCATTAAGTCTCTAACAAAGCTAATATATACATCAGCCATCTTTGCAACATACCTAACCAGATTTCCCCAATGTGGCACCCACAGGGACTCCCAACAAAGCTCTCCACTCCCTGACCACTTCAAAAAAGAAAGTTCTTAAATAAAAACCTTGAAGAATGTCAGGGTGGCCTTCTTCCTCTCCCTTTCCACTCTCTAACCTTGCTCCTTCTTTTCCCCCTCTGCCGTGCTGTTTGCCCCCCTGCCTCCCAAGCTTCAAGCATCGCGATTTCTCTCCTTTCCCCCTGACCTCTGGAGCTCACTTTTGATAGGCAGGTCCCTGCAGGGGCCAATATGCCACATCCTCCATGGGAGACCTTTGGTGGTGGTGCCCACAGCAGTTTCTCAAATCCCCAAATCTGCCCACAGGCTATTCTCAACTATCTACTGAAATTATTACAGTAACTAGCATGCTACTTTTCTATGTGCGGGGATCCCCCCCCCCCCCGGAGAAGCGTTCTATCACGTGAGCCTCACCTACAATCTGAAATGGTATGGTCTAGATACATAGAATCATAGAATAGCAGAGTTGGAAGGGACCTACAAGGTCATCAAGTCCAACCCCCTGCTCAATGCAGGAATCCACCCCCTTCAGCAAGAACTTGGCCAAGGTTAGGCACACCTATATTTTGTATGTGTGAACATGTGCCTGTTCTACATGTTTCAGCATGGGTGGGCAACCTAGTACCCTCCAGATATTTTGGACTATTAACTCCCATAAGCCCTAGCCAGCATGGCCAATGGCTAAGCATTCTAGGAATCACATCTGTGTTACAGTGTCCTGGAAGTTCTTTAAAGACTCAAAACCACTATAAAATCCCTAATATGACTTAGGGCTGTATCCTCTGCATTTGCTGACCATAAACTCCCCCCTAAATTATCACTCTGCTCAACTCTAGTAAGAATCTCAAGGTGACCAAGGAAAGAAAAAGGTTATCATTTTATAATACTTGAAAGTCACTGAAACAGGTATGCATAAACAGGTAGGCTAACCACACCTACACCCACAAAAGTGGGCTAATAACTTTTCTTATTCACATAATTGCCTTCAAACTATGCAATTAACTGTCTGCCAGCCCAAACCCAGAGTTTTGAAAAACAGCCTTTTCTTGGGCTTCAATTATTGTTCCAGAAGCCATCACAAATGTGCCTGCCCCATTCACATATTAAAGTGGTGTGGGTGAGTGGGTGGGTGCGTGCAAGTGGGTGTATTTTTACACCAAAAGAGCTGAACACACACACCCCTTAGCTCTCGTGCTCCATTGCATCAGGCACTTTTCTGCCCAGCCTGGCCTCCACAGTGTGGGCACCGCACCCACTTACGCCCTCAGGTGTACAAATTAAATAAGCCTGTGGTCGTGAGGGGAATATGGCTGCCCCCGTCACAGCAAGGTTTGGCTCTCATTTTCTTTGAAAAAGTTAGACAACCATTAGCACATAAACTAAAGCTGCAGATATTTTGCAGTAGGGTAATACGTAAGATGCAGGATAAGGAAGACAAGTGATTTACGGCTTTTTAAAAGGGTTTTTTGGCAGCCTTACAATTGGCTGGAAACATTGGCTGGCCGGCCAAAGCTTCAGTTGGAGGAATTTCAATGACCACTGGATTAGAGATTCAAGTAGCTAGCAAGTGTGCAATATGAAAGATGTCAGTAATGATTATTAAAGCTGTCTTCTGTCTTTTTACAATTACAAGGTTATAAATATTCCAAATCTTGCATCAAATTTTCCAAGATCGTCGTTTCCATGTATCAAATGTTGAAACTCATCACGTGACCTTAATCTGCAATCTAGCCTGAGATAAAAGTCTAGACATAGGAAACAGCAGACATTTGTATTTTGTAACTCATGCTGAAATACAATGACTTCACAGTCCTTTATCATATATTGTTAAAATATCCAACAAAGCTTAAAAATACTAAAAATATATGAAACGAATGGACCCTTTGGGATCTTCTGTGCATCCCATGGCAGTCAAACTACCAGGGTTCCACAAATTTTGGTAGCCTGGGTGGCCAGGACTCGGCTCTTCTCCCCAATGGCAAGGTTTTATAGATGATACCATCTTGAGCTATAGGGTGCCTCAAAAAGTACAGGACAAGGTCAGGAATGTCCACCCCTCACTCTGCAATGCCCACACTCACACATTTTATACTGACGTCCAAGGCACTCTGAACAAGCTCCAAAGTGCAGTGCACCTTGTGAGCTGGGAGGTACGACGGTGGTGGTAGTGGTGGCATTGTTCCTGGACTTGCATTGCACTACAGTGGTACTCTGAGCATCTGAAAAGTACAGTATGACCATGGAGAGGATCACACACCCCACTCCCCCATTTTCTAACTCTGGAAGAGGACTGGGGCTTATTATACTTACTGGACAGGAAAGGGATGTTCTGAACCATCTGTCAGGTACGCTTTAGGATGGATTCCTCCATTGAGCAGGGGGTTGGACTCGATGGCCTTTAGGGCCCTTCCAACTCTACTATTCTATGATTCTATGAAAGCTGAGCAAATAGGTAACCACCTGCCTACCTTACTCCACACAAATTATTGACACCCTCAAGAGTGAAGAAGTGACACCCTCAGTAGATCAACAGAACTGTGCTTATCTACAAGTGTTACTGCTACATTCTTCAACAGGGCTTTCTCTGCTGTGGCACCCCAGCTGTGGAACGAGCTCCCCAGAGAAGTTCGCCCGGCGCCTACACTGTACCCCTTCCGTCGCCAGCTGAAGACCTTTTTATTTTCTCAGTATTTTAATGCCTAATTCAACTTAAATTTAAATCTTGCTGTTTTAATTCTGCATTTTAACCTATATCAATTTTGCTGCGTGGTTTTATCCTGGTTGTGCTTTTTATATTGCATTTTGTATTCGTGTTTTTAGACTTTTGGTTGTTTTATTATGCTTTTTATGGTTTTAATTTTTGTGAGCTTCGGCTAGTGGGCGGTATAAAAATGTAATAAATAAATAAATCACAAGTCTCTTCTATTTAAATTAGCAAATTAAACTGTGACATCAGTGTCAGGCTGTGCTTGTTAAAAGCATTTTTAAGCCTCCCGTCATTCTTATAGACACCAGGGTGGTTAACGAAGCACTTTTCCATTTGCAAGTAACAGTGAAAAGGGAAATTTAGATTACAGTAGTTCCATGCACACATACACATCCATCCATATACACACCATAAACCTATGGAGAGGGATGTAGGACCTCACTCATAGAGCCTGCCTATGCATTCAGTCCCTCGTCTCCTACGGCTGTACACACGTAGGCTCTCCACACAATTAAGAACCCTGAGCCATCAGATGTTGTGTGGAATGCACAGATGCCATTGGACAGGCCAGAGGACCCCAGTCCCACATCCCCTGCAAGGCATGTGGGAGGAAAGTAGTGAATAGGTCTACTAATGTTTAGGCTGGAGGTGGAGCTGTTTTGGCAAGTGAGAGAGTTTGAAAGGCAAGAGTAGCATGTAGGGAAAGGGGGTTTAGAAGTTGAAGCGTTGCAAAAGAGGTCTTGAAGGCTCAGGGGGCAAGTCCTGGCAGCTAGGAGCCACAGTGGTGCTGATGAAGTGATATAGGTAGCCAAGATATGGAAGGGCAGCACGCCAGCACTGAACAGCAGGGATCTGTTTCATTGCTGGTTGGGTTTTTGTTTAAATAAGTTAACTATGGGCTCATCTACACCAAGCAGGATATTCCACTATGAAAGTGGTATATGAAAGGCAAGAGCCACACTACTCCTTTATAATGGTATTGAAGTGCACTGACAACTGCTGGGGCTCACTGATACATACCATATACTGCTTTCATAGTGTTGTATCCCGCTTAGTGTAGATGAGCCCTATGACCGTGCAAAACATGATGTTTGTGTTGGGACGTGAGGGATTCACAGCAGGGAGACACTTAGAATCATAGAATAGCAGAGTTGGAAGGGGCCTACAAGGCCATCAAGTCCAACCCCCTGCTCAATGCAGGAATCCACCCTAAAGCATCCCTGGCAGATGGGAAGTCGTTGTGGGGAGTGAGGAATCCTGGTCTGTGGGGGTTGCCAGAAAGTCTATGAGAAGGAAGAATGACATATTCTTTTATCCCGAGGAAGGAATATGGGATATGGAGAAACGGAACAGGGAGTACAGAGCCTCGGACTCCCTTGATAACTCTCCTTTGTCCTTGAGTGCGGAGCCCAAGAGGATCTGCGTGAGTCCGAACTATGATGGGGGACAGGTGGCCTTTTATGATGCTGATACAGCAGCCCCGATCTTCACCTACTCAGCAGTCCCATTCTCTGGGGACACCATTAACCCCTTCTTTTGGTGTCGGAAAAAGCCCACCTGACCCTCTCTCCTTAAGGATGGTGACAGACGTACTGCAGCTCTGAATACTTTGGGCCTTGTCTGCAGTACTGAGCCAAAGCAGGTTCCAATCCATTTAATTTGTTTAAGGAGAGGACATTTTTGATGTCCTGAGACAAGTAGGGATATGGGGAGAATGCTTGCTCATTATTGTATTATTATTGTTGTTTATTATTGTAAACCACCCAGAGAGCTTCAGCTATGGGGTAGTATATAAATGTAATAAAATAAATAAATAAATAAATAAATAAATTACCACTTCTCCCCTTCCTCCTTCAAACCCAGTATTTTTTTCCAGTGGAAAAATTGTGCATTTGCCCTCAGCTATCTGCTTCCTGGAGATTGAGGCGCTCCAATCCACTTTGACTTTCACATCCCAAAGCTAAGCAAACGCCAGAACTAGCTGTCTATCAAGTGTGATCAAGGGCTCAGTGGAGGCTACAGAGCTGCACCCTCTCCCTCCCCACAGCCATTTTCTTCCACCAAGTGAATTCCTCGCTGCTACCATTATCACAGTTCAGGGATACATCAGCACCTCAGTTAAGGCTATCCCAGTTCCCTCTTGACTGGAGCTAGTTAACCAAATTCAGGCCCTGGTTTTAAATCCAGGTTGAGCAGGAACATGAGGGCCCTTTAAACATAACCCCAGCCACTCCAATTCCATTTCTGAAAACATCAAGGCAATTCATATCAGGTGATTTCTGCATGCACAAAAATGAAAAACAGATGTGGCTTCAGAGCAACATAAAAATAAATACAGCTAAGACATCAGAATCGGACCCATTAACAAAATTATGCCTGAAATTTGACAGAATTCAGCCATCTCACAGTAACTAAAGAAACCTTTTTATAGAGCTTCATTTGAGGAAAGCTGTAAGCCCTAAGCAATACATCCATTTACTAAAGCTATAGTTCTAGCAATAAGTGGCTATTTACAATTTTGTTTATTACTTTATTCACTACTTTAAAATGGCAATCATATTGGGGGCTTTGGTGAGGCTTACAATTATTTATTCAGCTGCTTAAAACACAGATACTAATCAACACTGAAATATTTCATTATCTGACAGCTCTATTGTTCAGACTCTTATCCCAGGCAAATGGAGGAGTCGTCCCTGCCTGCTCCCGGGATCCCCTGTGTGTCATTTGGATGCACAGGGATGATCCTGGGATATAGGCCTGGTCTAGCTATGGCAGGGGTTCTTAACCAGTGGGGTACGCCTCCTCAGGGGAGGTTTGGACCAACTCCAGGGGAGGTGTGAGTAGCCTCTCAATTATAAATTGATTATTTAACAAGTACATAGCAGCGCTGCTTGGACCAACCTTATTTCTTTCTACTAATCTTGGGAACTACGACATAGCTCATTTGTACACCACGTGCGTTATTGTAGTTATCGTTACCTGCTACAAGTGCGTTAGCGTTCGTGAAGAACAATCAATCTTTCAAGGTAAGTGACTGCTTTGTTCTAAGTCACTTTCCCCCCGGTTTATTGCAACAAGTAAAAAACGTTTTAAAAAATTGCATTTCTATCCCGCCCAATAGCCGAAGCTATTGTGGGTTTGAAATCCTTTCACATTTGTCAGCATAAAAACCAAAGCTAGTAATCAGTTGGATGCCAGAGATGATATGCGCCTAGCATTGTGTAACATTGTCCCTCGAATTACTCTTGCTGAGCACAAACAGCAACAGCAATCACATTGCAGTTATTTTGAAATTATCCTTCTTTTATGTGTGTAGCTATTAGAAATACTTTCTCTAAATACAGGTTTTATTTCCACAAAACTGTTCATTGCTTGTGTTTGTGTTCATTTCATTGAATATGCATTTTTTAGTCCAGAGACAGAACTAAAAAATGCAATCTCGTCCTGCCTAAGCCTAAATTTTGGGCCATTAACACATGGGAGGCGTGGTCATAAGATTACTATGCCACGACACGGGCTCTGAACACCAAGCCTGGCCGTGGCTACTCCCTGCTCAAGCCAAGCACCACTGCTTGATACGCCTGAGGCAAGGGATAAAAACCACCTTCCTCCAAACTATGTGGAGAAAGGGGTTAAATGGAGAAGGATTTCAATATATAAAATAAAACACTGTGAGTTATATGTGCTGAGCTGAATTATTGTCAGAGTGGGTGCTAAATGTGTAAACTTCAGATGATAAATGCCAAACAGACACGTGGGATTTTTGTTAAAAACAAAATAATTAAAATTTATTTTTAAAAGTTCACAAGCTTTGTTTCAAAATAAAACATTTAAAAACCTTTTTGAAACCTTTCATCCAATCCTTCCACTCATTCACATACGCGCTTTCCTTTCCCTCACACAATCACTCTTGAGCTTTTATTATCTGTATTGATTAATATACATCAACTATGTGCACACCCCACTCCAAAGACACCAATCTCTACCCTGAACCTCAAATTTCCCAGAACTTAAGTACTCTAAACACAGAGAGCACTAAAGACTCTAAGAGTACCTAACAAGTCCCCCTCAATCCTTCCCTTATATATCACTCCTCCCCCTCCCCAGACATTCTAACTCCGCCCACTCAGGCCCACATTCTAAACTCACCACAGACTTACAAACTGCAGACATACATTTGGGAACTGACTTGTAGGGTGTAACGCCACAAGGCGTGGGTCATATGATTTTTCACAAGGGAGGTGTGACACCAAAAAGGTTAAGGACCACTGAGCTATGGCCTTAGTCACTACCAATTTTCTTTGAGCAATAAATGTAGGCTTGTTTAAAAGTTGCCAACGTAATTCATCTCTCTTGTCCCAACGTCACTACATTGGCTTCCTCTTTTTCTTACATTAGCTTGCTCTTCCACTTAAAGGCCTCCATGGCCTTGCCTGCCCCGTCCCTGTCCCCACATTCCAATATATCTCTGCCCATGTCTTTTGCTCCTCCACTATGACCTTCAGCAGCCAAACAGGTTCCAAGTCCCGTTAAGCCACTCCATGTATTCTCACTTGGTGCCAGCTTTTGCACCCTTCTTTCGCACTTACGGGTCTTTCCAGATGGAGGGGTCCTAGTGTGCTGTACCATTAGAAGGCACTGTGTAGCTGTACTGTCTTTCCCCCTTTTAATGGATTCTCCCAGTAAGAAGAAGCAGTGAAAAAACATAGGAAGGGTTATGAGAGGAAGATGACAATGTTTGGATTCCCCATAAAATTCTATCAATGAGGCTAGGTGATGGTAAAATAAAAGCCTCATCCAAAAGCACTTCCAAGTCAAAACCTGCCTTTTCAAAGAAACCTTTTACTTAACTCTTTAGTTCTGATCTTTCACTAAGCCTCAGTCAGTACCTGTATTTCCATTTATTTATGTTCAAATCCCCATTATCCTTACATTTACTATTCTCCACTTTCTCTGTTTGTAAACTGACCAGAGAACCTTGGCTATTGGGCGGTATAAAAATGTAATAAATAAATAAATAATTTAGATAGCAAGTTCCTAAAGGTAAGGATCTTTCTTTTTGCTCACATCAATGGCACTTTATTAATAAAACCTAACTTGTTCATTATATTTTTAAGATTACAGCATTTTACAAAAGAGGACTACACTTTGTCTAAAATCAAGGGCCTTGAGGAAAACATTCTCATTCCTAATCTTTTTCAATAAAATGTTCCGTCAAAACATTAAAGCAGCTCAAAGAATTCTGAAGGTTTTCTAATTTGTTTGGTCTGTTTTCTTTCTCTTTTTTTGAGCCTTACTACGCTCAGATTGGAAAAACAACATGCCACAAACTCCTTAAATGGTCAGGCCTTTACAAGCTCCAACCCCAATGCAAGAAACTCACATAAAATTTACTACTGTAACAGATGCATGGACAAATCATAACCTCAAACCAAAACGTACACACACACACACACACACACACACACACACACAAATTGCACAAGGTCATTGGAATCTTTTTCCTGTTACAAACCGTAAGCTCACTCATTAATCTCAATGAACAAATTTCCAGATGTTTAGTTAGGTTATACTACTAAGCTGGCTGTTCTATGTATCCAGATGTGCCAAAGAGCTAGCCAAAGAATGAATTATGCACACACAAGTCCAAGATCCTGATACCTGAGGCACTTTTTTTCTGAATTAAATCCAGTGGCACACCTCACTCTCCCATCCAAACAGGTTTCCCTCAAAGACGCCATCCTACACTCTTTGAGAGGCACCGTTTTGCACATGCCTCCTGATGAGAAGAAGGTCCGTTGGAGCAGGGGATTCATGCAGAGCTGCACCTTCCCTTGAGCATTCTGCAGCAACTCTGCAATGTGAGATCATCCGATCCTATCCAATACAGAGGCATGGCAGGACCATCCACCCCAGTGGAGGTTTACTCAGAAGAAGCAGGGACAGAGCAGAGAAGTAGGGCAGCCCGTTTACTAACAGGGACTGGCTGGCAAGACCACATTACGCCAGACCCTTTTACAACTTCATTGGCTGCCGGTCCAGGTCCAGGTCCGATTCAAAGTGCTGGTATTAACATTCAAAGCCCTAAATGGCTTGAGGCCAGGTGATTTGAAGGAACGCCTCCTCCCATATGTACCTGCCCAGACCTTAAGATCATCCACAGGGGTCCTTCTCCATGAGCCCCTGCCAAAGGAAGTGAGGCAGGTGGCTACTAGGAGGAGGGCTTTCTACTGTGGCACCCCGGCTGAGGAACGAGCTCCCCAGAGAGGTTCACCTGGAGCCTACACTGTACTCCTTCCGTCGCCAGCTGAAGACCTTTTTATTTTCTCAGTATCTTAACACCTAATTTAACTTAAATTTAAACTTTGTTGTTTTAATTCCATATTTTAATCTATATAAATTTCTGCTGTGTGGTTTTATCCTGCTTGTGCTTTTATATTGTATTTTGTATTTGTGTTTTTAGACTGTTGGTTGTTTTATTATGCTTTTCATGGTTTTAAATTTTTGTGAACCTCCCAGAGAGCTTTGGCTATTGGGCGGTATAAAAATGTAATAAATAAAATAAAATAAAATTATTATTATTATTATTATTATTATTATTATTTATTTATATAGCACCATCAATGTACATAAATAAAAATAAGCAATAGACAATCTTCACAGCAAAGGGGTGCCTTGTGGCACAGTCCTATCCCCAGCACTCTGTTTGGGAGTTATAGCATTCAATTTCCAGTTCACAACAGCTCAAATTTGCTCACCAGATTCTAGGTAACAGAAGTACGATGCGACCGAGTCAAGGGTAAACTGTGCACTCTAAAAAAGCTAGAACAGAGGAACCATTTATTAGGCAGTGGATAACCAAAGAGTTCAACACAGATTTCAGTATCAGCTTAACCACTTGTTATCTGCCTCAGGAATCCACTCGTAAAGTAGGAATTATTAGCCTGTCAACATCATTTCCAGAACAAGACAACAGGAACTGTAGAGTTCCTTATAAAAAAAGACACTTTGTAAACGCTGTCCAGTCATCAGTTAGTATAGTGACTACATGACCTGGAAATCTCTCATTCAAATATCACCTCAGTCATGAAGTTACCAAGATGGCTTTAGCCAAGGTTGCCACTCCTCAGCCCCGACATCTTAAGGGGAAAGCTGCCATTGTTGCTTTGTCCCAGCATGCATTGCTGCAACCTGGATCTCTTTGCACCAGTCAGTCTAACCTAGAGCATTTCATAGAATCATAGAATAGCAGAGTTGGAAGGGGCCTACAAGGCCATCGAGTCCAACCCCCTGCTCAATGCAGGAATCCACCCTAACTTTCTATGTGAGGCATTTCTTGTGCACTCATGATTCCTTACTGATGATTGCTTATGGGTTCTTTAGACAATGGTGTGATCACCCAGTTTCGCTTTTTAAAGAGCACCTTCCTGGGGGGGGGGGTTAGTGTGAGGGAAATGGGGTAGTATTTCTGAAAGTGAAAGAAAAGGTATTTTCCTACCTGTGTATTTGCGCTACTCCACTACAGCACAGTGCCACCTAGAGATTATGCAGCAGAAAAGCAGGAAAGGAAAAACTGTTTGTGTAGAGCTCAGCTTGCAATTCGGTGACGAAAGCAAAAGTACATTCAGCGATTAACAGCCTCAAGTAGAAAAGCTCCCAGTCACGATCGCAAAATATCTCCTCCATTCCATTTTAAGACTATTACAAACTATAGATTAGTTCCTTCATGAATTAGTTCCTTCTCTCCCCGCAACTTTTTGGGGTGTTTTGGCACAGAGTACACACAGAGTAGTGTGTAAAGTTTACACACTACTCTGTGATCTTGGCTGTTCCTAATGAAGAGCATTGCTTTAATCTTCCTGAACGGGCTTTTTATAAGGGTCCAGCAGGGGACCAGGAAGAACATCACGTCAAGGAGAGTAAAAGCCTGGCCTCATCTGCAGGAGAAGGAGCAGCTACACGGAGCTGTGCTTCCCTTCATACTAGCAGAAAGAACACTCAGCTCCAACGGCTAGTAGCTCTGGGATTGCAGAAAGAAAAATGAAGCATGCAACCAGAGGGCTGCTGGGTTGTGTATGTGTGAACTTTGGGGGAATCTGTTGCATTCTTACAACTTGGGAAACAGGTGCTCCATGCAAACTCCTGATGTATGATTGGACATAAGTAGTGCCTGCTTCACACTAGCTATTATCTCCATGGAGGAAGAAAAGGTGAGTTTCTTCTCCTGCCACACCAAAAATGGTGCTGGTCCAAAGAATTATGAACTAGTCATAGAAAAACCATTGAACAGAGAAGAGACAGAAACATATTTGATACAACAATGATCTAATTTTCATATCTCTTCCTTCTAATACCAGATGTTTTCCAGAGGTAAAACCACAGGGCAATAATGCAATGACTGATCCATTTCCAGAATTTCTGCCATTGACAGCTCTGACTTCTCCTCCATTGCTCATTGGACTCGTCAGATAACCTAACTTCATCAGATGTTCACCACTGGTGAATAGATACAAAGAGCCATCAATATTCCTTGAGGAAAACTGATTGTCTGAATGTGCCCATATTAAAAGGGTAAGAAAGATAGAGGAACCACACGTTCTTGTAGTGCAATCTGTTGCCCTCCAGATGTTTTGGTCTTCAACTCCCATCAGCCCAAAGTAGATGGCCAATGGTCAGGGATGCTGAGAGTTATAGGCCAAAACTTCTGGAGGGCACTAGGTTGGGGAAGGCTGTAGTAATATCTTGTAAACTGATAATAACTCACATATTGCTCCTTTTCCAAAGTACCCTATTCATCGGGGGTGAAGGGCCAAATTCAGCCCTTTTTGAGTCCCAATCTGGGCTTCTGGGGTTCCTCAGAAGACCACACTCCCTGTCCCCCAATCACAAAACATTTGGTAGCTTCCTGGCTTTTGTGCAGTTTTTCATTGTTCTGAAAGGTTGAAATGCCCCCCTTTAATTTTTTTTAGTTTTTTTTTATTATAGCACTTTTATCCTGCCCTTTAGCCAAAAAAGGCTCTCAAGGCAGCTTACAAAAATAATTCTTAAAACAGTCCCTGCCCACAGGCTTACAATCTAAAAAAAAAAAAAACAAGACACGGAAGGAAAGGGGATTGGGAGGGAGGAGGGAAAAAACAAAAAACAAATTTAGGCACTAGATACTTAGTTGCAAAGTTCAGAAGTTCATGGACACAGTGGAAGGGCTGCTGTTTTCTCTCCCTCTTATACAGATCCAGGTACGTTGGAGGGATGCTTGGCTGCTGCTTCTTTGAAAAACTTGGTAATAGTTGTGACATTTCTTCTCCAAGGCTTGCATGAATTTGGGGAGAGGCCATAGCTCAGTGGTAAAGCTACTAGAAGTGGTGGCTACTAGAAGGAGGGCCTTCTCCTCTGTGGCACCCCGGTTGTGGAATGAGCTCCCCAGAGAGGTCCACCTGGCGCCTACACTGTACTCTTTTTGTCACCAGCTGAAGACCTTTTTATTCTCTCAGTATTTTAACACTTAATTTTAACTTAAATTTAAATTTTACTGTTCTAACTCTGTATTTTAATCTTATATCAATTTTGTTGCGTGGTTTTATCCTGGTTGTGCTTTTTATACTGTATTTTGTAATTGTGCTTTTAACATGTTGGTTGTTTTATTACAGTTTTAACTTTTGTGAACTGCCCAGAGAGCTTCGGTTATTGGGCGGTATAAAAATGTAATAAATAAATAAATAGAAATAAATAAAATAAAGCACTTCCACAGAATCTCCAGGTAGACCAGGAAAAACTCCTGCCTGTAATCCTGGAGAACTGCTGCCAGTCAGTGTCAATAATACTGAGTTAGATGTACCATTGGTCTGACTTAGTATACACATTTTTGAAACTTCTCTTTTACTAATATTAAGCCTGTTCTCTGAAATTTCATTCTACATTATAGAGCACTGTAAAATACTTTTAGAAGCAGTAAGAGTTTAAAGCTAGAATATGCTGATATTCCTTTTGCCTTTGTCAATGCTTCTTTTAACTTTGGCCTTGGTCACCAATGGAATGTAACACACACACCCCAAGAACTTTTCCAGATGGAATTTGGCCCTCCGGCTGAAAGAAGTTCTGCACCCTGTTTTGCTGTTTTGCATGTTATCCCAACCCCATGAGTTGGCTTATTTGTGAGTAGCCCTACTATATAGACCAATAATCTTGGTCTTTCCTATGGAATTCGCACACACACACACACACACACACACACACACACACACACAGAGGAACCTCACAACCAGGCCCCACTCTATGATTGGGTCATTTAAGAATTAAACATTCTCCCAGTTGTATGGGAGTCACTCATGAATAAATGGTGTTCACACATAAAGGGAAGCTAGTTCTTAAGATTGCGTGGGGCTTTTGGAACTACACTACAGGTCAGTTTGAAAGCTATGACTCAAACATTCTTCCTTAAGTAGGATCAGGTCATAGTTCATCATCATGCCAACCCCCCTTCCATGAACTAAAGTACTAAATGCTGAATTGCCTTTCCTTTCCTAGTCATGTGGATATCTAGGGTCCATCTAAAGACCCTCATTAATCATTTTCTAATTCCTGCAAATGTCACTTGTTCACTAGAGGCCTTCAAGAGGCAGCTGGACAACCTTCTGTCAGGGATGCTTCAGGATGGATTCCTGCATTGAGTAGGGGGTTGGACTCGATGGCCTTGTAGGTCCCTTCCAACTCTACTATTCTATGATTCTGGATGTACACATCCATTATTTTAATAGTTCAAATCTCTACTTCAGGCAGTCTTGTCATTTTAATGCCCTTCTCCATTAAAAAAGAAAAGAAGGGTTGCAACCCATTTGTCTCAGAAGTAAAAATGAGTTAAGCATGTCTTAACTTTGGTTAGATCATGCCCAAAGAATTTTATTTTGACCATATGAAAATAATTCTATTTAAGGCTGGCAAAAGACCCATCATAAGTGAAGCGTGGTGGGAGGGGGAAGTTCAAAAGGAAGTCTCCACAGGCAGTTGAAGATACGAGGGCCAATGAGAAGGAAAAGTGGGTTTGCCCCACTAGTAGAGGCTTGTTATCTCCTGTCTGGAATGGTGCAGACTCAGGTTTTCTCCAATGACAACACTGTGCCAAATGAGTATTTACATTTCTCTGTTTGATAGAATAGAAGCTACTTAAGAGAAAGTTAGAAGTTGCACTCAGGTACACCATTGGGGTCTGAGGGGTTAACCCTGCCCTGCCCTGATGACCTCAAAATCAAGCCTGCTCTCATCTTCATAATCTGCTGCAGCTGGACAACCATCTGTCAGGGATGCTTTAGGGTGGATTCCTGCATTGAGCAGGGGGTTGGACTCGATGGCCTTGTAGGCCCCTTCCAACTCTGCTATTCTATGATTCTATTATCTACATCTGCCCGTCCTGCTTCTTGGCCATGCCAAAGTGCAGCAAAAGGTTGGGAGAACGGAACCCTATTTTAGGCAGTATTAAAGAGAAATCACGGGAGGAGACATGGGATTGTGCACTCTGGCCTAGTTCCTCCACCTCCAACCTCTCCATGTTGACAAGGAAGAACTGAAGCGAAACTGATTGTACAGGGCTCCCAATTGCAGGGAGCACTGCAGCTGTATTCAGCTCAACACGTGAGATTGGAGGTGGAAAGACTGGCACCCATGACGTCATGCCCCCTCCCTGATTTCTATTTAATAACGCCTGAACTCCACTCTCTCAACCCAGGGAAGGAGGGATGAGCGTATGGAAAGTTGGGAAATTAACTTTATTTATATCTAGACAGACGTCCTTACAGACAAATGATGAACTTTGTAAAGATCCAATAGCAATATGGCGCCCAATTTCCATTGAGAAGTTATGACAGCCAGATTACTAACTGCAGTGTTTTGCCTTTGTGCTCTGTTAATGCTATCATGAGATCAATCTGCATAAGAATTTTTGTCAGCCTTCAAACTCAACAGTTTGAAAGATGCACTAGGATTGCCTGGAACTGACACATAGGGCAAAACTACAAAAAGCCACCCACACACACATTAGTGTGGATAAACTGGCTTCAGTGTTCTATGCTCAGGTAACGTCCAAGTTAGATTACTGCAATGCACTCTATGTAAGGCTGCCTTTGACAATGGTTCAGAACCTACAGCTTGTGCAAAATGCGGTGATCATATTGATAACGGGGACCAGAAGATTCAAATGTAGCAGACCAACTCTGCCGCCCTTGCACCGGCTGCCTGCATATTCCCAAGCCCAATTCAAGGTGCTGGTTTTAACCCATAGAGCCTTACATAGCTCAGGATCACAATATTTGATGGAGCGCCTCTCCCAACACGAACCTACCCATATATTAAGCTCAAGATCTAAGGGCATCCTCTGGGTGCCTACTCCAAGGAAGACGGCAACAAGGGACAGGACCTTCTCAGTGGTGGCCCTCCAATACTGAAATGATCTCCCCGACAAGGCCCACCTGATGCCAACACTGTTATCTTTTCAAGACTTTTCTCAGGCATTTGGCAGTATGTGATGAGTTTTAATCAATCCTGGATTTGTTTTACGGTTTGGCTGAATGCTGAAAGTTGTTCTTAGATGTATGTTGTTGCTGTGGATACTGTCTGTTGCATCCTTTTTTTATATGTTTTTAAATTTTGCATATTGTTTGAATGTTTTTAATCTTCAGATTAAATTTTAATCTTCAGATTTTAATCAGAGCTTCAGCTATGGGGCAGTGTAGAAATGTAATAAATAATAATAGTAATTTGTGGCATACATAATGTTGTAGAGAAAGGGAAGAAAAAGAAAGAGAAGGCTTCTTCCAATTAACAAGAGCTCCCTGAACTGGTAATCTTTACATACCACCATATATTTTTCTGTTATTCATTTCTGTCCTACTTATCTACCACGATGGAATAATGTAGTATACATGGGGCTTGCAAGCAGTCTCCCACCCAGGCACCAGTTAGACTCTGATCTGCTCTCCTTTAATCACCCTTTTTCACTCAATGAGTGTAGTGGTAAAGAGACATCTATTACGAAATGATGGTGTACACTCTTTCAATGTACACTGGTGAGGAGTGAGAATTTCAGCAGTCCAAGTGACTAAAAACAGGAAGTAAATGGCAACAGATTCTCCAGACAAACTAGTCTGAAGTAAAAGTCCATGATCATGACAGATGTAGAGCTTTATCACACCAGCGTTATACTGTGCAATCACTGCGAATTGCATGCAAAGGACTCAGAAGTTTTCCACCTTATAATCTGCTTTGATTGTGAAGTACTCCCATGCATCCTGCCTTAATTGTGCAATAAAGCCAAAAGATTCGCCGTATTTAGCCCCTACTTTTTGAGCGTATCTTCCGAGCCGCCGCTGGGGCGCAGGAGCAGGGTTTTAAAGAAATGCTTACATCTGCATAAGCTTTAAAGATAAAGACACCAGAATTGGCACAGCAATAGATGTTAGGGAGAGCTTTCAGCATACCAAATTTGAATTGAATTGGGTCATCCGTTGATTTTTTATGATTTTTTTTACATTTCCCCCCTTAAACTCACTTCCTGGTATGCAAAGGATCGCTGTCGCCTGGTAGCAAAAACAACAACCGCGAAAGCTTAGCGCTACGGGGATAATCCGAGGGAAGCAGGTACGTGGGATGAAACTCGTAGGCTTTCAGATTTCTAAATTAAGCGCCGTTTCATGTGACACTGTCAATACAGCAGCATTTGTTGCAGTAAATTCATAAAATGAAAGGGAACAGAACTCATCCTCACTGAGGAACATATGGTGGGCCCTCATCACAGTGCCATCATTGACTATGTGTTCAATGGATGTGTAGAGAAAAGCCTCTCCCTTCACACTATATATGTGTGCCATAGTGGTGTTATACCTGCAATACCACACAAAATATGAAGCATCTCTAAGTATCCTCAGCAGGAGAGGCTATAGATGTGTTGAACTGGCTGCGACAATGGATTGGATGAGGGCTAATAAACTGAAACTCAATCCAGACAAGACTGAGATCCTGTTAGTAGGTGATTCCGCTGACAGGATGGGGGGTGTTCTACCGGTTCTGGATGGGATTGCACTCACCCTGAAGGAACAGGTTCGTAGCTTGGGGGTTCTTTTAGACCCATCATTGTCACTTGAGGCTCAGGTGACCTCAGTGGCACGGAGTGCCTTCTACAAACTCCGGTTGGTGGCCCAGCTATGCACCTATCTAGACAGGGATAACCTGGCTTTAGTTGTCCATGCTCTGGTAACCTCCAAATTAGATTACTGCAATGCACTCTACATAGGGCTGCCTTTGAAGACGTTTTGGAAGCTGCAGCTCGTGCAAAATGCAGCGGCCAGATTGATTTCGGGGACCAGAAGTTTCGACCATATAATACCTGCTCTGGTCCGCTTGCACTGGCTTCCTGTATGTTTCTGAGCCCAATTCAAGGTGCTGGTTTTGACCTATAAAGCCTTACACGGCTTGGGACCACAATACCTGAGGGAACGCCTCTCTCGACGTGAATATACCCGGTCACTACGTTCAACATCTAAGGTCCTCCTCCGGATGCCTACTCCGAGAGAGGCTCGGAGTGTGGCAACGAGGGACAGGGCCTTTTTGGTGGCGGCCCCCAGACTGTGGAACGATCTCCCTGACGAGGCTCGTCTAGCGCCAACGCTGCTATCTTTCCAGTGCCAGGTTAAGACTTTCCTCTTTGCCCAGGCATATGGCGGCACATCTTAATCACCCACATGTTTAGTTTTTAATCGGTTTTTAATGCTTTATGTGTGTATGTTCTGTGTTTCAGAGTTTTAAATTTTGTATACTTATTTTTATCTTAATTTTAGAATTTCTGTAAACCGCCCAGTGAGCCCTGGCTATGGGAGCGGTATATAAGTGCAATAAATAAATAAATAGAAGTATGAGACAACTGTGGGATTGTAAAGGAGGCTCAATAAAGTGGGACCAGATGGCAACAGAATCCTAGGTAATGATAGGCTGAGTAACACGATATGTTGCAAATCTGGCTCTTTGTTTTTTTATATCCCCATACCACTTACTTCGAAGAGGGTTCCCAGTGATTTCAGTTAAGTTACTATATAGTTTCGAAAATAATAAGTGCCAGACATTTAATTTACCTGGCTCCCTAGCCCCCAATGTGGGGGCTAGCTGTGGTTAGTAAGTGGTGAAGCAAAGCATTTTGTGTAGAACAACTCCCAGCAATCCTCAGCCAGCCATGCTACGAGTTATAAGATTTCCCCTCCTCTCTAAACATGCATAGGGCTGCACCCTAAGCCTCCACTTATACATGTGCCTAATAGCATGGTGGCTGCTTGCATGCTGCCTGCGGAACATCAAGCTTCTACCTCTTTGGTTCGTCTGTGGGTGTACTTAGCGTACACAGTAAGTAATGCAGCCATGGAGGGCGCAACAACCATGCCATGAGAGATGCATATAAAGGCCAATTTACCCATTATCTCTGCACCATGGTGGCCACTTCCTTATGTCTGGATGACAGGCCAATGCCTAAATCCAGTAATCCTGCAATTTAAAGGGATAATGCATAACATTACCACCACAGCTGGACCTAACAACACAAGCAGCAGAATGAGGTGGTCAGTGCTGAGATGGTAAGACCGCAACACTTTGGATAAGAGTAAATACTTGACTTTTGAACACCTCTCCACATAAAAACAAACTCCCTGAAAACAAAACAAAAATTGGCACATTAGGGAATGCCTACTTTGCTAGTTTTCGAGGCACGGAGGGATTTAAGTAATAATAAAAAATAATAATGTGTTCTAAAATGTGATTTCTCCAACTGTAATTTGATGTGGTAGCGCTTATTTACCAATTCAGCATGGTGCCATTTCATGCTGCATGTGAACATCAGACTCATGTCAGCAACACTGGCGTCCTAAGTCATGGCCGGTGCTACCATAGAGGTCACTCAGGAGGCGGCCTAGAGCACCAAGCTAAGAGGGGCGCCGGGCGCAGCGCAGCACTCACGTGTGTTGGCTGTAAGCCGGCCCGGCCCAAGGATTCAGCTGGGCCTGGGCAGGCGAGATGGCGCCCCGCGCCCGCCCAGCCGAAACAAAGCCAGGGAAGCTGGGGTGGGGGTGGCTCCACATTCAGATTTCTGGAAGTTCCCAGAAGGGAGGGAGATAATGGCAATGTATGGGTGAATGGGCTGCATGGGGTCTTTGAGTGAATGCATGTGTTCATGAGTGTTTGTTTGGAGTGAGTGATGCTGAGTGTGTGTGTGTGTGTGTGTGTGTATGTGTGCGCATGCATGTGAGTTTGGGGGGATGATTTGGAGGTGATATTCCTATGAAATAATGCATTTTAGACCCATAGACGTTCCTTTCCAATTTGTTTGCTATAATTGGCATGATGTATTTCTTGCACTTTAAAATACATTTAGCAGTTTCAAGTTTTGTGCTTATTTTTTCCAGGAAACATGTTCGTAAAAATCAAAGTTGGCATTTTTTTGGGGTGTGTGTGTGTGAAAGTAGTTCACCTTGCCTAGGGCGCAAAATAGTCTGGCACCAGCCCTGTCCTAAGTTCCCACGAGATCCACCCCATCCCATATAATCAGCAGATTTTGAGTTATCACTGCGATGCCCCATGCACCTGGGGGTAAGGGGAAACACGTTACAAAGGTAAGGGATAGGTAGACGGGCCCCAAAGCACATTTGCAAGGGAGAAAGTAAGGAAGGGTTCTACTGACCCTTAAAAATTGTAGTCCTATATTCCGGTTAATATTTTAAATTGAAGATCATCTGAAATCTTACTTTTTTAAATGCATATTTTAAAATAACTTTAACACCACCAACTTTTAATGAATAAAACCCGACACGATACAGCCAAAGCGGACGTTTTAAAATCCCGTTGAAATCAATTGCACCTAAAACGGGCTTCCTCATGGCAGGACCGCGCGCGTTAGCTTCCAAAACGCGCTGCAAGGCAGTCCCGCGCACGCCAGCCCCGAGGTCCGTGGGGTTCACTGCCCGCGCCCCATCTCCGCCGGGTCCATCTGCTCAGAAAACAGAAGGCCCCAAAGCTTTCCGTGAGAACAGCTTGCATTTGGTTCGAGGACCGGCTTCTGCCCATGCACGGCTAATTCGGAGGCGGGAGAGCCAGGCTGCGCCTTCTCCTCCTGGCAAACCACGCAGTTCGCAGCATTGCGGCGATTTCCCTTACCTTGCCCGCTGTGCAAAGGCACCAAAGCCAGAAAAAGGAGAAGCTGCAGCAGCCGGATCCAACGGGGATTGTCCATCGGTTTGTGGCGGTGGAAACCCCGGGATGAAAAGCAGAGAAGTGGCTTAAAATTCTCTCCCTCTCTCTCTTTATGTTCTGTATTTTTGTTCCTACCCCTGCTAAAGTTCTCCGAGCCGCCCAAGACCGGCTGGCAAGGAAGGAAGGAGCCTGGAAGAATTATCCCCGACAAAGTAATTTTACGAAGACTTAATTCACTGCCTTCCCTTCCTTCCTTTCAATTATCCCGCTTGCAAGCGTTTAAGGCAATACATAGCTTGGAGGCAGGGCCTTTTAAAAGTCATATGTTAGATCCAGGGGTGGGCCTTCCCCCTCCCTCCACCTTTTCTTTTAAAACGAAACACACACTCTCTCTCTCTCTCTCTTTTAACTTAGGAACCTTTGGAGACAACCTAGTGGCCAAGGCTGTTTAGTTCAGCTTTCCTCTTCTAAGCAGAAAAGGCATTCTCGAAATACCTTCAAAATGCCACAAAACAACAAGTATTTATTTATTTATTTATTACATTTCTATACCGCTCAATAGCCGGAGCTCTCTGGGCGGTTCACAAAAATTAAAACCATTCATAATATAAAACAACAGTATAAAACCATAATATAAAATACAATAAAAAAGCTCAACCAGATAAAAACAGCAGCAATGCAAAATAACAAATTTAAAACACCATGTTAAAATGTATTTATAGATTGTTAAAATGGTGGGAGAATAAAGTAGGATGGCAAAACGGGGGGAAAGCCAAGAGAAAAGTTCAAAACATTTCTTTAACAAACTACAACAACAGCAAGTGGGTAGTTCCCACAAACGTTACCATTAAAGGAATTGTATTAATCCCTGGACAGGGATAACCTAACTTCAGTTGTCCATACTCTGCTAACTTCCAAATTAGATTACTGCAATGCCCTCTACATGGGGCAGCTTTTGAAGACGGTCCGGAAGCTGCAGCTTGTGCAAAATGCAGCGGCCAGATTGATAGCTGGAACAGGGAGGTTTGACCATATAACACCGATTCTGGCCCGCTTGCATTGGCTGCCTATACGTTTCCAAGCCCAATTCAAGGTGCTGGTTTTAACCTATAAAGCCCTACATGGCTTGCGACCACAATACCTGATGGAACGCCTCTCCCGACATGAACCTACCTGTACACTGCGCTCAACATCTAAGCTCCTCCTCCGAGTGCCTACTCCAAGGGAAGCTCGGAGGATGGCAACAAGGGAGAGGGCCTTTTCGGTGGTGGCCCCCCGACTGTGGAATGATCTCCCCAATGAGGCTCGCCTGGCGCCAACGTTATCTTTTTGGTGCCAGGTCAAGACTTTTCTCTTCTCCCAGGCATTTTAACAGCATTTAACAACGTTAAGTTTGTTTTTAATGGACCCCAGAATTGTTGTTTTTTAAATGGATACTGTTGTTTTTATGTTTTTGATGGTTTTTAAATTTTGTATACTTTTTAACGTTTACCATTTTTAACTGTTGTAAACCGCCCAGAGAGCTTCGGCTGTGGGGAGGTATATAAATGTAATAAAATAATAAATAATAAAATCGCTATATGCTTATCTCTAATGATTAAGGCAAACTCTGAAACAGAAACTAAGGCAAACCCAGCAAGGAAGCAACCCTAAGGGTTTCAAAGAAAAGCAAACTCATTTCAATGGTATCGCCCTCCACTTTTATCTTACTCAAACAAAATGCATCATGATCTTTGGTCAAAAGGAGGATCTGGTCTAGAGCCCATCAATCTACCTCCTGTTGTGCTGTTTCTGTGAGGATTAGATGAACTGGGGGTCAAATGTTATTTCAATAATCGCTAATGGTGCTGCTTGGCCCCTTCTGAGGGTGGGGGTTTCCTGCCCGCATGTGCTGCTTTGCCCACCCCTCCACCCTAACCTTTGCAGCACATCAGTTTACACAGAACTTTGCTAATGTCACAAGCAGTCAGCAGTTAATGATTTACAAAACTGGTCTTTTCTACAAAACGTTTTAGTTAGCCCATTAGTTTAGTAATTTAGTTAGTGCTCTGAGATCTAATGAGTTAGTTAAGCATCTGTGAACTGTTGTGCTAGATCAGACAAACATCTATCTTGTTAGCATTCTGTTTCCAACAGTGACCAGGCTTTGGGAGGGCTCACAAGCAGTATGTAGAGATGAACACTGATTTTGCCTGTTTGTCACCAGCATCTGGTATGTACATTGCAATTAATTTGGCTGCTAGTGATTGATTGATTGATTTTAAAATTTGGCTTTCAGCCTTTATGCATTGATTTTAAAATTTGCCCTTGTTATAACTGCATACAAATTGAGAATATACCTACGCATAAAATTAGGAATACACCTATGGGACTTAGGGTGTATGTGTCATAGAATCCTAGTATTATAGAGTTGGAAGGAACCACAAGGATCAACTAGTCCAACCCTTTGCAATGTGCAGAAAAACCAATTCAACCATCCATGAGAGATGGCAGTGCAGCCTCTTCTTAGAAACCTCCAGAGATGGAGAACCCACCACCTCCAGAGCCAGATCTACACTACTGCTTTAAAGCGCTTTATAACAGTTTTATAGCGCTTTAAAGCAGGTAAAGCGCATTATAACTGTTATAAAGCGCTTTAAAGCAGTAGTGTAGATCCTGCCCGGATAGAGCATGGGAGCTCAAGAGTGGTTCCAAGTGAAAGGGATTGCCATCACCTTGACAAGTTGTCTTCAGACTGAGATTCTTTAAATTTTTTATTTTTCTACACTATATAAACATACAACATTACAAGAATAATAATAATGAAACAAAAACATCAAAACTGCTACATACATATTGAATAAATGTTGAGTACTTATGAATAAGTATTACCTATACATTATCATACTACAACATAATCATTCTTAACATACAAGTGCACCCCCCACCTCGGGATCTATTCCTGAATCCAAAATCTTATCGTTTCTTCCGCTGGCGGTTTCCCACTTCCCTTAGTAAACACAAATATTAGGAACTGTTTCCAGATTCCTTCAAACTCATTTATTTTAGTTACGCCTTTTCTCCACTTTATATTACATGTCAGTTTATCATTAATGGCTATATCCCATACTTCATTATACCATTCTTCAATCGAATATTCCCCTTGAATCTTCCAGTTCCTAGCTACCATCAATCGTGCTGCAACCAGCAAACTCGATATCAGCTCTATATTTTCTTTTCCACACTTTATATGTTCAAATAGTGACAGTAATGCAATCTTTGGTGTTTGTTCTATTTTCATTCCCACTATTTCTTCAATTTCTGAAAACACCATCTTCCATTATCTTTGTACATATTTGCATTCCCACCACATATGTAAATACGTTCCTTTTTCCCCACAACCTCTCCAACAATTTGCTGACTGCTGATCATTTATCTTATTCAGTCTAATCGGGGTTAGGTACCACCCAGACTGAGATTCTTGCCCACTTGCATTCAAACAGTGGAAGCTGGTGGCTCCGATGTCAGTGGGTTGGAGAATCCGCTCCAGGTTTCAGCCAGGCCGCCTTGGGTAGCTCCTTTAGTGTTCTGTTTCCTACTGAAACCCGGAGCAGATTCACCAACCCACTGATATTGGAACCACCAGCCACCATTGCTTTCAAAATTTGTTAGGCCTTGTTGGTATTTATTTAAAGCATTTTTATTCCAAGTTTCAGCTGAAATCAGCTCCCAGTTTGGCTTGCAAAGATGAATGACAGCTTCTGCCTTCAGGCTTGCAATATAAAAGACATGACACTAAAGGGAAAGGGGTTGAGAAGAAGAAACCAAACTCAGGCACTAATTCCTAGTTTCAAAGTTCTTGCAGATGTTCTTTCTGGCAGGGAAGGGCGATGCATGCAAGCTCCCGGCAGCTGTTCCTTCTTTGGCCAGTGCACAGGGCCAGGTTGGTCTCCCCCTTCCTGTGAGGTTCTTCCTGGGAGGCGGGGAATCTGCTTCTCAGTCACATTTCTGGAGAGAAAAGCAAGATTGGAAGAGCATGCTGGGGGCTACGAACGTTTAGAACAGAGCTTGTGGAAGTGGCCTGACCCCCTTGACATCTAGCTACTTGTTCTGGTATTTAATTCCAGACCCTGAAAAGGAAGATGAACCCTTGAAATTTCAGGTCAGTCCTTGAGACCTGGAAAACCTATTTCTTGGGAGTGTGTTTGTTTGTTTGTTTGCCACACTGCGATACTAATAAAAAACAGTGCAGGGACTGAATGTTCTTTTTTTTTTTTTAGATTGAAGGGAAAAACAAATGCAACCACAGACCACCTTAGCCGAAATCTTTACAGAATAGCTGTGCTCCAGGCTGTTACTGCTGGCTCTATCCAAAGCCAAACCGTTTAGAGGAAAAGTTGGACTAGCGGAAAGGCAAAAATCAAATAAACCTTCAGCCAGGATGATGACTTAATGGAAAGTGTTCTGTGCTGCCATTGCTCCATTTGCTTCCAATATTTGTACCTTTGCTTCATATGTAGCTTATGGAGTAGCTGCCCATTTATTGCAATATATGTATGAAACCTCTCTTCAGAGCAGGCTTGAAACTTTTTCTGGGTTTTAAATAAAGTGCTTTGAAACAGAATTGTTATCAGTAGTAGTAGTAGTAAGTATATACTTCTGTATAATACATGCCCAACCTTAGGGCTTGGTTAGGATAGTCTGTTTTGTTTGACAAGAGCTCTTGTTCATCAGGTTCCATCCCTGAGCTACCAGACAGAGCCAGGATCTGACCTATTACTAGCCATGAACTGCCTCTGCTTCTCCCACTTGTCACTAGGTTCCACCTGCTCTCCCTCCACTATCTCCCTGGCTTATCACCCAGGTGCCTTCTCTCTTGAGTCGCAGAGTCTGAAACTCTTTAGTCGCCTTTCCCAACCTGGGTTCCTCTAGATGACTTGGATTACAATTCCCATCAACCCTAGCCACTGTAATGGCCAATGGTCAACAGTGATGGGAGTTGAACTCTAAAACATCTGGAGAGATCCAGGTTGGGGAAGGCTTGGCTACACTAAAGGAAAACTGGGCTTTTTTTAAAAAAATTGTAAGAGTAGGATTACCTTTAAAGCCATTTTTCTTTCTATTTATGTTATGTTATTAATTAATTGCATTTCTATATCGCTCAATAGCAGAAGCTCTCTGGGTGGTTAACAAAAATGCAAACCACAAGTACAGCATAGAACAATTTAAAATATAGAAGTTTAAAGCTACAATAAAAAAGTACAACCAGAATAACCCCTAGCAGCAATGCAGAGATTTAAAATACAGATTTAAAACAGCAAAGCTAAAGGGTTAGAATGCTAAAATACTACAGTGCCCTGGGATCTCTAGATAATCAGTTTCATTCAAGGGTGCCTGGAGTTGTCCTATAACCATCCGCTCAAAGCACCTTCCAAGGGAGGTGCATGTTATCCACCAGCCTATAGTTGTTAACATCCTATTTATATCTATATTTGATTTCTATCTATATCTGATTAGCTAATTTTTCCCATAAAAGAGGTGGAGGTAAAAGAGATAATTTGGTAGCTTATATATAACAGGAAATAGGGAGTGGAATTGCTTGAGCTGGGAGCCAGTCATAATTTCCAGTAAGTATATGTGAAAGGAATGCTTAGGGAATAATTTTCCAGATAAATCAGTGACTGGGACCTGGGAGCCTCAGGCCTGCCAACACTGGTCACTTTTGTTTACATTCAGTCTTACTCCATTCCAAACTCAAGATACTTGAGTAGGTAACAAATTAAATGTAAATAAAATTGTTCAGAACATCTGCTATAAAACCAATGCATGCCAATCTACAGAGCTAACTTCAGAAGTCAACGTGAAAATGAATGTAAATTCTCCCCCTAATAACACTTCTGTAATTACACTGGCTTCCCATTTACACAGAGCCAGTCCTTACCATTGTGAGAATATAAGTAAACTTTAAATATTTGTATTAGAACCGCACCATTTAATTGATTAATGTGCTAGTTGAATTGATGGGCAGAGCAATTGAGTTTCAGCTATTGGGCAATATAGACATTTAATAAAAGCATAAACATAAAATGGCATTTCTTTAATCAGATGGCGACCCTAATTCTTGTAAGAGCTGAAAAAAGGCCGGTTGGTGACAGGGCAATGGGAGTGGTTGTTGACTGAAGGGAGCTGAGCTCAGAGCTGGGAAAAGGCACAGTTTGAGAGAACTCTTCTGGAGGAAGACCTGAACTCTAAAGCTGGTGGCTCTGGAGAACAACTGGATTGGGCTGTGAAGCTGTAATGAAGCTTTACACAGCAGGCAGCTGAGCCCAGCACCAGAAGGATTTAGGCTAAGTTAGGGTGACCCTATGAAAAGGAGGATAGGGCTCCTGTATCTTTAACAGTTGTATTGAAAAGGAAATTTCAGCAGGTGTCATTTGAATTCCCTCTTCATCACAGTTAAAGCTGCAGGTGCCCTACCCTCTTTTAAATCTGGTCACTCTAGTATAGCTCCCGCACCTTTAACTGTTGTGATGAAGAAGGAATTTCTTCAGCTTCCCCATATATACAAATGACACCTGCTGTAATTCCCTTTTCAATGCAACTGTTAAAGATACAAGAGCCCTGTCCTCCTTTTCAACCCTAGGCTAAGTTCTGCCCACAGAGAATTTCCAGTAAGTGATCCCTGAGTGTCATCATTCCAGAAGTAACCGAAAGAGTTGAAGGCAGAGGAAGACTGATGTACAACATCTGTTCCTGGTTGCATAGGGTTGGCTAGAGTGGAGTTTAGGGGAATTTGATCTAAATGGAAAAATATTGAGAACATATTAGCATGAAAGACTCTCCTATTAAGAACAAGAGCCAAAGTTATTTAATTTGAGTGCATTTAAGTAATCCCATTCTATTATTTGCCAAGTAACACTCTATTCCTGGTGTTTCTTCTTCCCTTAACAAACCTTAGTTTTGGTGATCCTGTGTCTAGCAGTGGTGTCAATCCAATACCTTAGTTACCAGGCCACTGAGATATACAAGATATAGACTTTATTTTGGCAGTAGCGGTTTTATGGTTATCAGGTTTTTATAGTTGAGAAGCCTGGTGGCAGGGGATTCCATAGACCTAAGTTTTGAAGCGTGAAATGGTACATGGTTTCCCCACGTTTGGGGACATAGCTGGGATAACCCATAGGTTGTTCCTTAACACATATATAATGAAATGGGGGGCATAACTTACAATCTTTCCAGATGACAAAAAACACACATCCTATTTTTAACTAGCAGCAAACTGATGCCAAAACAAAACAAAACAAAAAACAATATCTTGTACCCATGCAGTTGTCAACTGGGGAAGGAAGTATGTTTACTGCAGGGTATATTGCTTGTTTGTTACTGTTCTGGTTTTTAAATGTGCATTTCAACACTAGGAACATTATAGAGCTGAAGAAAAAAGTGGGTTCAGTGTAAAGGGATGCACAATCTGCAGACTCCAGCTGTTATAACTAAACCACAACATTCCAAGACAGATGCAAGAATTACTGAATAAAGTTTACATAAAAAATTATGATTTTTATGTAAAAGCCTGACTTTACTATTGAAACAAGAGTGAATGGAGGAATGACTGACAGCTGAGGTTAGAATGGGCGGAGTTAGTGGCAAGTGGGGGCTGAGTTAGGGCTGAGAGATAGTGATGCCTTTGGCAGCCCTCAGGTGCCCATGTCCTCTGAGAGGTACTTTCCTCCTCTCGTGGCTGATGCTGCTCCTTGACAGAGCATCGAGGAGTAGCATCGCCACGGAGGGGAGGTAAGCGGCTGTCAGTGGACATGCACAACTCCAGCCAAGTGCTGCTGGGACTGCCTCAGCCTTCACATCTCACCCACGAAGTGCTCCATCAGGAGCTGGGACTGAAGGACCAGGACTGGGCTGGGCACTTGCCCCCCTTCGTCAAGCCTGTTTCTGGGCATGCAAGGGGTGCTTCCCTTCCCTCTCTCTCTCCCTCCCTCTCTCCCTCCCTCCCTCTTAAGGATGAAGGCTGTGCGTGTGCTTCCCTCAGTTTCTGAGAAAATCGATATCAGGATGAGGTGCCTTTGAGCATGTCCAGAGTTCAGCCTCTCAAAGACATGCTGTTGTATCTAGTTATGATTTTAAAACCCCACATGGCAGGTGGGAGGAGGCACCGCAAATGGATGCAGCCCATTTATGTGGGTTGTTTCCTTTTATGTGGAATTGGGTTGGCTGCTTAAGACTGAGCTTAGGAATCACAATGGCCATCAAAGGCCAGTAAGTCTGGCCTCCCATCCTAAGGCATGCCGGGAGTTCCACCCAATGCATGCTGGGAATTGTAGGCGTAAACCTAGGTTTTTTTTATTAAATTCTTTAAAAATACTTAAAACCCCCAAATTCATATTTTTAGTTTTTTTCTGATCCATGTACACGAAGTCCTGTCTGGGTGAACAGCATTAAGGCAGTACCATATGTGGAAGCAGGTAAACATTTAGGCACATACGTGACACACACATACTTTCTGCTTTATAGGTAGAGATGAGTGACATTTAGGCTTTACTGAAGGACTTCCTGACTGACCTACTCCAGGACAGTATGCCAGTTCCATCAATGAAGGCTCAGGTCTCCATTCCATCAGTGGTCTGGCCACCATCCTACTACAGATATAGCAATAAATAAATACATAAACACAGATTCTTAGGAAGGTCATTGAGCCTTCAGCATGGTCTACACAGCCCTTTTTCTCATCAAACCAAGCCAGAGGGAACTTGTTAATTTGGGAACCAGTTAATACTCAGGCCCATATTTGGGATTACCTCTCCCACATTGTCTACAAAGATTAAAGAGGCAAGTACATGCATGGATTGCTACATTCTGTGAAAATATAGAAGCAGCACAGAAATTTGGTATGGTTTATTCATTCTCCTTGATGAGCATGTTCTTGATGTCTATCGGCAGTATTTAATGCGTTTCTAGATTCAGAGCATTAAAATACCCTGGGTGTTATTGTGCGTGTGTGTATGTATACATGTATGTATGTGTGCACACACACACTTTTCTGTTATTAAAGCAAACTTTAATGTTTTGTTAATCCTGATAACAAAGAGGAAACGGGACATAAAATGTACTTTGACATGCAAAATAAAAAATAACAGATGTTTCTGAAATTCTCAGTAACAAATGTTTTTTGAATGGTGCATATCTAAGGGAATGCTTATGGCAGTTTGAATGGTCTTGTTTCGTTTTTGGTTTTATTTTGTTCTTTTCCTGCTAGGCTTGTGTGGTTATCTTTTGATAATAAGAACCAAATGTTGTCTGTGGAAATGACTGGAAGTGACACTCATGATCAGAACGGTCGGTTCTCCGCCGGCTCCTTTGAAAAGCAAATGTACAAAGCATCATTTAAATTGCTTCAGAATGTAGCAATCCATGCATGTACTTGCCTCTTTAACCTTTGTAGACAATGTGGGAGAGGCAGCTGAGCCCAGTACCAGAAGGATTCAGGCTAAGTTAGGGTGACCATATGAAAAGGAGGACAGGGCTCATGTATCTTTAACAGTTGCATAGAAAAGGGAATTTCTGCAGGTGTCATTTGTATATATGGAGAACCTGGTGAAATTCCCTCTTCATCACAACAGTTAAAGGTGCAGGAGCTATACTAGAGTGACCAGATTTAAAAGAGGGCAGGGCACCTGCAGCTTTAACTGTTGTGATGAAGAGGAAATTTCACCAGGTTCTCTATATATACAAATGATACGTGCTGAAATTTCCTTTTCAATACAACTGTTAAAGATACAGGAGTCCTGTCCTCCTTTTCATATGGTCACCCTACACAACAGTTTCTCAAATCCCATATGAGCCCACAGGTCCAAAAAGGTTGGGACATCTGTGCTTAACTATATTAACTGAGAGCCAGTGTGGTGTTGGACTGGTGTTAGAATGTTGGACTGAATGAATGAATGAATACCTTTATTGAATAAGTCTTCTGACCATTTAAAAAAATCACATAATCATTAAGAACAAACAGACATTACTTAAAATTTATGATTTAAAATTTTAAAACAATATACAGTTTGTATATGATATATTATATATGACTAACAGAACGTTGGACTGGGTTTTCGGAGATCTGTGTTCTAGTCCCCACTTGGCCATGGAAACCCAGTCACAGACTCTCAGCCTAACCTACCTCACAGGGTTTTTGTGAGGATAAAATGGAGAAGAGAAACCACGTAAGCAACCTTGGGTTCCTTGCAAGAAGTTGGGATGAGATATACATGTAACAAGAACAGCAGCTGCAGCAACGGTAGTTCTACAGTTTTCATTGTAAAAAGATGAAAAGTATTACTAAATGGGAGGGCAATAGCTCGAGTGTAGTTTTCTACTATTTCCTTATTTATCCCCCATTCTTCCCTACAAGTAAGGTAAAGGGATGTAGTTTATAAGTACGATTGAACCTGTTGAGAATGAAGAGGGCAATGACCTTCATACTAGTGTTGTTTTGGTGTACGCTAATGGGTCATTAGAAATAAATAAAAAAATAAATAAATAAATATTAAAGCTTCTGTGAGCCTTAAGTACCCACCCATAAAGGAGGTTTCCTGCTAGGACCCTTCTAGCCAGAAGTGTCTCCACATAAATCTCTGCTCTGTGAACCAATCTCAGGTTCAATGCAGATTGTAGGTCCAGAAAAGTTGTGCAGAAACACAGGGCAGGTAATTCTTAAGCTTTCTCACTCAGGTGTTAAGAATGTGTGTGTGTGGGGAACTGTTGGAAAGGTTTTGTAGAGACGGAAATAGGGGAATTAAGGTTTGAAAAATTCAGTGGGCCAAAGTAGAAAACGTATTCTCTAGTCCAACAAGGCTGCAGACCTAAACAATTTAAGAACTAGATTCACCATGAATCTAGTGTGGCCCTCCAGATGTTGTTAGATTGCTACTCCTATCATCTTTCACCATTGGTTGGGGCTGATGGGAACTGCAGTACAACAAATTCTGGAGGGCCACATGTTCCCAATCACCAGACTACAGCAATAAAAATGACTACACAAGATATGCTCGCCCTGATCCAGCAAATGAGATCCATCTATGAAGCTAAAGTAATGCATTGCGATGGTCATCTGGTCTTCCTCACTCTGAAGCTTCTAGCTGTTGGATCCATTTGTGCCTTGGGTTCTCTACACAAATAGAACATGGAGTAGGAGTTAGGATTTGATCAGATGTGATACCTGACAGTAGAACATATTCAAACCATTATAGTGGCTCCATTTCAGCAATAAATAGCAGCTCCTAGACACGACTTCGGAATTCTGTTTTCTTAAGCGTCCATTCTCCTGAATAAAAGTAGCTTTAGGAAACCAAACATTATTTTATTCAACGTGCCAAGAATGAGAGCACTGTTTGGGATCGCATATTCGTTACATCACTGCAAAAATATTAAATGACTTTCCCATTTCCTTTAAAAATGTGGATGCTATATGATGACTAGGTTTCATGCACTGCAGACTCAGGACAAACACTAAAGTTGACTGCTTTTAGCATTTTCAAGATACTGCCTGTTTTAATTTATGCTTTATGCTTTTGATGGTTTAAATTGTTGGTATATTTGTTTTTAATGTTCACTGATTTTAACTTTTGTAAACCACCCAGAGAGCTTCGGCTACGGGGCGATATATAAATGTAATAAATAATAGGGATGTGCTCCGCTTCTAATCGGACCAGCAAATTAGAAGCGGAGTGGGGGGCTTCGCCTGCCCTTAAGGTGGAGGCGAAGAGGATTGGGGGGCCGGCGGAGCATGGCGAAGAGGATCGAGGTGAAGGCGGATCCTTCGCCTCGATCCGGAGCTCCGCCAGAAAGGTAAGTGGGGTTTACTGGGCCCTGCCGCTGTCACTGTCGCCCATGCGGTGACAGCGGCAGGGCCCGGTAACCCCCCCGCCCTCCTCTCCCTTACCTGCCTCCGTCTGCGGTCCGTCGGCTTCTTCAATTGAGCCCGCGGTTCAACCAGGAAGTCTAGGCCACACTTGTGGCCCAGACTTCCTGGGTGAACCGCGGGCTCAATTGAAGAAGCCGACGGACCGCGGACGGAGGCAGGTAAGGCCCCCCTCCCCCTTGGTCCCTTACCGGGCTCTGCCGCTGTCGCCGCACGGGCGACGGCGGCAGGGCCCGGTAACCCCCCCGCCCTCCTCTCCCGGCCTTACCTGGCGCCACTCCCCTCCACTGCGGAGCTCCGATTCGGAGCCGGAGCTCCGCGGCGAAGAGGAGCAGAGTATGGGCGGAGCGGCGCAGAGCGCCCGCGGGGTGGAGCGGGGGGTCCGTGCACACCCCTAATAAATAAATAATTTGCTTTCATCCTACTGTTGCTTTTTAATCATATTGGGTTTTTTTTATAGTGTTTTAGATTACTTGTGTTTTCTGCTATTCTATTGAAATAATAAGACATCTTGAGTATATTTGATATAGAAAGGTGGGGGATACATTTTAAAAATGAATATAATACAAGAATTGAAGGTACTATGATAGAAGCATAGATCTCATGGACTCCTTTTCTTTTACTGACCAGGTTCGGACATCACAATAAACCACAATGCATTAAATAAACCATAATGGCTTATTTAACCCATGGTAGGTTACCATGTCATTTGTTGGGAATTTTTTAACCCGATGGCTTATTTGCCCCCAAATAACCCATGGTCTGCAGCGTGGTTTATTTGACCCAACATGAGTTATTGTGTCATGTGTTGGGCACTGTGGGCTAATTTCCTTGCCTACAGAGTCATACGGCAAGAGCAGTTCAGATTGCTGCCTCTCTGCACCTCGTAGTCTTCAGGGCTGTTGAGAACACATTAAAATGACTGAGCCAGAAGTGTCTATGGGGGGGTTGGAGGAATGAGCAAATGTCTATGACTGAAAGAAGAAATAAAATTTATAGAAATCAGGCTTGATCAGAGCAGAAGAGTGAAGGTAGATGGGATGATTTATCGCCTCTATTTAACAACAATGTTTCAGGTGGGAAATACAAATTGATACGAGCGCAGTGTCCATGGGGGAAGTTTCCCGGTTGGGCTATGGGGAGCACATTAAAGCAACTGAGCCATCAATGCCTATTTGGTGCACCATGCAGGATTTCCCCTCCTCTAGGGTAATTGTGCAGGGTTTTGATGATGCATCAGGTGCCTCTTGACTAGGAGAGGCTTTGTGTGAAGTTTGGTCCCAGTCCTGCAAACTTCCAAGGGTTTATTTGTGCCACCCCTTCTTCTGATGCACACTTGAATTTTGTTCCTTGTACACCCCACTACAATGTAATGAATGGGTGAAACAGGGCCACTGCTCAGGTGGGAGGGCTGCAGTGGAACAGATTAGACACTATATCTTAATAAGCTCTGCAGAGTCTATTTCAAAAATAAGGTATTGTGAGTAGTTTATTAAGCCACCATGGCATAAAATGATGTCTGAGCATGACCACTCTTATAATTTCAAGCAAATTAATTTAGCAGGGTTTTGCACTGCTACAAAATTTTTACATATAAGGAAAAAAAGTATCCACTTGATTAGCGATTATGGCTCTAGATAAGGCAAAGAGGCAAGCGTAAGTTGATCAAGACAAGGCACGCACTTATCATAGAATCACGGAACAGTAGAGTTGGAAGGGGCCTATAGGGCATTGAATCCAACCCCCTGCTCAACGCAGGAATCCACCCTAAAGCATCCCTGACAGATGGTTGTCCAGCTGCCTCTTGAAGGCCCCTAGTGTGTGAGAGCCCACAACCTCCCTATGTAACTGATTCCATTGTCATACTGCTCTAACAGTCAGGAAGTTTTTCCTGATGTCCAGCCGGAATCTGGCTTCCTGTAACTTGAGCCCGTTCTTCCGTGTCCTGCATTCTACGATGATCGAGAAGAGATCCTGGCCCTCCTCTGTGTGACAACCTTTCAAGTATTTGAAGAGCACCACAAAGCACACGCAAAACCATACTGGAGTAAAAGGAATTGTATCAGGCCGCTGCTTGCTTGCTTCCTTCTAGTCAGGACGGTGTTGCTGTTTGGCTGGCAACAGCCCTGGCAGCAGGCTTCTCTCTCCTGTGCACAAGCATTCTCTCTCGCTTCTCTTCTCGGTAAGTAAAAGCAATACCAGGCATAGGCAGGCTCTGCTGTGTTCACCGTCCGTTGCCAATGAACTTTCTCCCCTGCCCCAGCCTTGGTTAGAGCCCGCATAGGGTACACTGTGCAGGTGCAAGCAGAAAATGTTTAAAATTAGTAAAATGATTGGCTTGGGATACCCTTCATGAACACTCCCATATAACAAATAGCTATGCCCTGATTGGTTCCCCTGGACCCATCAGAACAAAACTGGGGGCATCAGGCAGAACATTCCTCTGCCTTCAGTAGAGTCTATGTTTCTTCCCCTCTCCCCCTAGAGCAGCCTTCCTCAACCTGGGGCGCTCCAGATGTGTTGGACTGCATCTCCCAGAATGCCCCAGCTGGGGCATTCTGGGAGTTGTAGTCCAACACATCTGGAGCGCCCCAGGTTGAGGAAGGCTGCCCTAGAGAATATTCTGAGGGAGCACACAGGAGATGAGGAGTGAGCGGCTTAAACCCCACCAGAGGAGACTTAGCGGTTTTAGCTTTCTTTGCTAGCTTTTTTGCTGTTGATACGGTAAGAGAACGCTTCGATGTCGAGGGTTCGGTGCGTGACGCCGATGTCGAAGGTTCAGTTGATATCGAAGCCTGTATGGGCGTGGTCGAAGTAGCCATAGTTTTGGGTTTGTCGACCTTTTGGAGTGTTTGTTTCCAGAGTTCAACTTTTGTTTAGAAAAAGCTTGGCAGTGATGACACGTTTCGACTACGTGTGATTCGCCAAGGCACAGTAAACAGAGTGAGTGTCTGTCCGCTACAGGTAGTTTGTTGCCACAGCGGACGCACTTTCGAAAAGGTGCCTTAAGGGCCATGCAAGATATAGTAAGAGAGAAAGGAAATTTTTAACAATTTTTTTTTTTTTTTTTTTTTTAGGAAGGAAGATGAAGAAAGAAGGAAGAATGGAGAAGAAAGAAGAAGAAAAGAATATATATATATACAGGTGACTCAGCTACTCAAACTTTTAGGATGAGGAGGAGAAGCATTCCTGCGAGGCAGCAGCTAAGGCGGTTGCAAAGGAACTGAAGGGAAGGCGGGAACATGCGCAGTCATGCGCAGTGGATGGTGGGGGAGGTTCCCGCCAAAATTAACGTTTCTCAGCTAAGAGAAGTATTTCCGAGGCAAAGCTCAGCGCCAGCGCAGAGCCCATAGTGTGATGCACAGAGACCACGAAAAAGAAAGAAAGGTATTAGCGGCAGTGGTAGGTTTTAGTGTAAAAGCACAAAAATCAAGTTATTTTATAATGGTACAAAAAGACCAATCAAAAGACCACTTTGTCTTCATCTGACCTCCATCACGGATCCTAATATAAAACGGTGTGTTCTTACCTTATATATTTTTAAACATAAGCATTAAAAAGATTATGGGACACACTGTGCTGATCCAAAAAATTCTTTGGCTTTGGTACGAGTTGGCCTCTATGAAGGTTAATGAATGACTGTCTTGGGAATTTGGAGTGTCAGATCCTGCCCATCTGCAGGAGGTTGTAGAATTTAATTGCCCAGTCTGAGAGCCTTGGCCCAGAGGCCTGAAAGGGGAATCATTTTTAATTTGCCCACTGGAAGAGAAAGCAGTTTTGAGATTTGGAGTTTAATAGCTACACTACTTAAAAGTATATTTCATTCCTATCACAACAGAAATGGTTATCCCTCAAAACCTGAATTCAAAAAGTAAAAGCACTCTATTTATGTATTCCCAAATCCGTATTAGTCTAGTACCTTTAATAGGGCAACTCAAAGATCACAAAAATATGCATGCTTTTGTGATCTTTGTGACTTTTGAATTGGCCTAATAAAAACCTTTGCTTTTTGCTTAATATTTCTGGGCCCACGGTATGCTTTTTGACATGGTGGCTCATTGATTGGTTAAAGTTTAAGTTACATACGGCCAAAAGCTCAACGCATTGTAAGTACAGCCAGCATTTCTTAATACAGATCTTAGTCACCACCTTCCTGTCAGAATCCTGGCAAGCGAACCAAAGCATGAACAAAAAAATGACGTTCTTTGGGTTAAACTACGTATTCGGATTTCAGAGGCTGGCTGAGGCATAACACTTACAAAACAAGTGGTGGGGCAAGGGGCATTTGCAGGGGAGAATAATTAGGTGAAGGAAAGATTTTTTAAAAACTCTTCTGCCACCTGCCCTATGATTCTCCCTCGCAAATGCTCTCCATTCTTCATTATTACAAGAGAACCACAGTGTTAGGAACTCTGTGTTTTCCTCAGAACTTCTAGAAGAAATGCAATGCATATAAAGGAAGCAGATGAAAGCATGCTTAATCCTCTTTTGCACTTTCATACCACTGAAGAATAGGATAATCAAATTAGACCCTACATTATTGTAACACAGCTACTTAAAACCATCCCTCCCCCAACTTGGATAAAGTTAGAAAAATGGGTAGTGATTCAGCCCAGAAACCTAATATTTTACGATACATTTGTGTCGTTAAAAATAAAAAAAAGATGTCTACAACTCAAAGCTTATTTTCCTGTGGTTACTTATGTAGACAGGATTTTTGTGGTCCTTTCTGTGAAGAAACAGGATTTCTAATAAGCCACAGGAAATAATTTCTCAAGGTTAATATTCACTATCATTATTTTAGGCAGCACTGTGCAGTCTGGTATAGGTCACATTTGAGTTACATTTGTTTTTTTAGAGAGCTTTCTAACCACAAGGTTTGAAACCTCTGGATTTTTTTCTGGGAGGAATGATTGTATCTATGTGCCACTCCATGGTGAAAGCATGAATTTCAGGTACTGACATTTTTGTGTGCTGCAAATCCATAATTATATCTCCTTGTCGTCATATGGAGGGGACATTTATATAATCTTCAACGAACCAAAGAATTAAAGACTTCTATAAATATCAACATGCAAATTCACCCTAAGTGTGTCTTTTCAATAACTGGTCCACTTGATTTGGTTGCTCCTTTTCAAGGCATTAATGCAGAGGAAGGATTCTTAACCAAGTCACTAATCTTATTTTCTCTTAGTAAATTAGTCTCTTAAGCATCAGTGAAAGGGATGTGAAAATAGTACGGCTCAGACATCTGTCTGTGACTACAGCTTCGTCTGTTCCTTTAAGGAGAACTATAGGGAAAAAAGAGATGGTAGAATCTGCTAGTCATTTCCTTCGGAGGTGAAATAAAACCAGAGTGTGTGATGATTACAGATGTTTCCAGCAGACAAGGTCATGTAAGTAGCAATACTGCAGCACTTGCAACGTTTTCAAATGGGAAAAAAAGCAATAACGAAGTTTGGAAAGGGCCATAGTTCAATGGCATGCAAAAGGTCCCAGGTTCCCTTCTGAGCATCTCCAGGTAAATGGAGCCTTTCAGGTAGCAGGACCAGGAAAGGCCCCTCCATGAAGTAGACAATAACAGTGGGGGCTGGTGGTTCTGTGATTCCATTCTGGGTTTCAGTCAGAACCAGCCAGAATTCTAAAGGAACTATCCAAGGTACTGAACCCATTTGGGGGGTAGGGTTCAGCACCTTGGACAGCACCTCCAGAGTTCTGATCGGTTCTGACTAAAACCCAGAATGGAATCACAGCCCCACCAAATTCAGAACCACCAGTCCTTACTGGGCAGTAGACGGACCAGTAGACTTTGTATATTTACCTGTTTTAAAATATAACTGTAATTTAAATTGATTTCACATTTACTACTTGAAGCATCCCTGAAACATTCTGTATATTTTGCAGTTCAGTAGTGGGGAGTATTTTCTTATTGTTCTCAGTGATAGAAACTTCACTTTTTAAAGAAGCCAGTAAGTATACAGTTGCTCCACCCATTGTAGAATAAATGTACTTCTTGCTGAAACTAGTTTCTTGAGTGAAAGGTCACGCTGTAACATACCAAGGAAATAGTAACTATTTGCCAAGGAGGAAAACACAATCCGTGGCCAGAAAATAATACTTATTATTGAAGGATAGTAAGAATAAGATGGAAAATGTCATTTTGTTTTTGCATAAATGAATTTGGTACATTTACTAAAACTATAAAATCATAGCATAGCTTTAAACTGAAAACTGGAGCCTCTCATACATCATGCAGAGGGAAACCCAGGTTTGACCAGAAAGTACACTCAACATAAGCAACATCCAGGCTTTGAGCCTTAATTAATGTATGTGTTTGATACATATCTTTGTAAACATGTGTCCACCCTTGCTCACACTTTACATTTTAAGTGTATCTACACCAGTTAAGCAAAAGGAGAAGGTTCCACAGAACAAAGTGAAAACAAACAAATGCAAAAAGCACTACGAATCCTAAAAGGTGCTTGTGAAAGTGAATATATTTGAGTCCAAACAGATATAAGTACCTCAAAAGAATTAGAAATATATCAATGGAATAGGAATGTGGAATTTCTTTAGAGAAGAAGACCAGAACTGTTTCTTGCAGAAACTTTCAAAAAGAATGCTTGGGTTGCTGCTGTGAACCAAACATTCTTTTTGAAGAACGCCACTACAAGAAACAGTTCCTAGTGTTTTTTGCAGTTGTTATCATTTTGTACACCAGTTAAGATATGAAGTGTATATAGAAAAAAATGTAGTATCTGAGAGCCCTGAGTCATTGTAATTTAAAATTAAACTATTCTGCGCAGTTCCTGAGATCTGTCTTTTATTTAAGCCAGTTGCTTAAATGGCAGTGGCTCTCCGGGGATTTTTCCAGCCCTACCTGGAGATGCCAGAGATTGAACCTGAGACCTTTTGTATGCAAAGCATGTACTCTACCACTGAGCTATGGCTCCACCCCAGACAAACAAACCATAGTCTGTCTCAGTTTCTGACTCAAACTACTGTTCTGGTTGTTTCCGGTTACCCACAGACCTAGATTACCGTGACCCTTAGGCAGGAGTGAAGGGTAGGGGAGAAAGGCATGCTACTTTCCGTTATTTGACAGCTATTCGGGGTGGTGGGGTGGGGAGGATTGTAGACATGGCCAAAAGGCTTGACCAACTTTAAGCCATCCTTCTAGCCCCATTACATTTTGTCCAAACTATCCAATCTCACAACACTTTCCCCCACCCTTGGACCATGTCCTAGGCTGCCAATGATATTGTTTAGTTCAAATTGTACTAAATGTCAATGGGGAAGTTAATTTGGACATGCTTAGCTTGTAACATATTCTTGTATTGTTGGATATCTAGCTAGAAAGCCCAGTGCTTTGATCCAGATCAATGGATAAAAGAGGAATCTGAGTATCAAGATATGCTCCACTCCTTCTTAAACGAGAATGTGACGAGGAAACAAGCAATTGCACTTAAATCATGCGTTAGTTATGCTGTTCTTGAAGCATCACATATATTTTGTTTTCTAGAGTGAAGACACTGGTAACATTATCCATTACCGTGTCCTACAAAGAACATTATGCCATCATGGGACAGTACCGTTGTAACTTGCATCTACGTTCTACTCAGCACTTTCCTGCTTTTCTTTGCGGTCTTTGTCTGTCTGTTTGTTCTTATCTATGCATCCAACCTTCTCTTTGGAAGTAAGAATGCTGGCTGAGAAACCACTAAACACAAATGCAAGCCAAAATTTAAATAACATTATCCTCACGGTTATCGGCTTTTCTGCAGAGCATGTAAATGTTCCTCAGAATCTTATATAACATCATTGCATAACTTGGAGAGTCTGTCTATGGCTTGGTTTACGCATGCAGCAGAATAAGATAATAACTGTAACTACTTCAAACTGAAAGCAGAAAATGCCATTTTGGAGAGTTACCATCCGAAAGCTGAGCGTGGCAGGAAGTTATTGGGCCGGGTTTAGGGAAAGCATTTTGTAGCTGTCTTGTCTAGTTTACCACAATGATTTTTATACTTGGGAGAAGCAATTTTTGGATTCAGCAGGGGACACGATAATAGTGAAGATCTCAAAAGAACTCCGGCATGTGAGTGTGTCTCCAGATCGTTGCACATGGATCCAATCATGGCACATGCCCAGATATGCATACCCAAATCCCACCAAAACCTATGGTATACAGGCATGCATAACAGGACATAGGACTGGTGAAAACTGAAGAATTAAGTAATTTATTTTAAAATCTTACAAAATGACTCAAAAGGTGTCCCAAGGCAGCATGAAAAGCCATTAACCAGACTGGGGGAGGGGGACCCACAGCACTTCCATAAGAAGAAAGAAGCTTTCCAGAAGGGTTTGTCTGGTGGCCTATACAGGCACTATCCTGTGGAAGGGACTGAACAGAGGCCATGAAGACTAATTTAAGATAACCTTTTCCTGAATGAGATGAAGATTCTGCTCTTTGCAAGTTCTTTTCTTCCTGCCTATGTAGAGGGAGGAATTACAATTTATAAATGAGATAAAGACGCCCAAGTTCTCCTCCATAACGTACAGTATCACTTATCCATATCATGGTGTCAGCTGATTCTCCACCACTGCCAATGATGTGGAACAGGGGTAGAAAAATGCAAAATGTCAGCGTTTCCCAAACTGGTGCCCTCCACATATTTTGGACTACAACCCCCATCAGCTCCAGCAAGTAAGGCCTATTATCAGGCATGATGGTAGTTGTTTCCAAAACATCTGGGGAGTATGGTATTAGGGAAGGTGGCACTGTGACAGTGTCACTACATGGATTAGGTTTTCAGCAACATCCCTCTGTCTCATCAATCATCTATTTCTGCCAGCAGTTTCATTGTTAAAAGTCTGTTATCAAGAAAAAATTTATGTGCATGTACACATAACGAATTGAACAATCCTGAAAGAATTCTACTTAACTTACCGAAATCAGATAAATTCTTCAAAAATAAATAAATAAAAAAACCATGAGTGAAAATCAATAACTTGTAATAAGCAAGCAGAACTGTAAACATCATCTTGTTGTATGCTTTATTCCTTCTTTGTAAATTCAGGTTTCCTTAAAGCTCTTGCTCATTATAGAGGAAAAACGAAAGCCCAGAGCCTGAGATTCAAAAATTCCATATGATACAATATTTGTGTTATGTTTCCTTTATTACATAGTTGAAAGTTCATGTAAATATTCTTCAAAAAATCGTTCTATATGTCCAACCGTGTTTTATTATACAGCACTGTATCCAACAGTGAACGTTGGCTTCAACATCACCGACTAGTGGTGTTAAATTGTGTGTAATACTGGCCAGAAGGAAAATTTGCATATACTTCTTCGTCAAGATATGTTTGCCTGGAAATAAATATATTTAGTTAGTAAATGGTTATGACCTATAAAGCCCTATATGGCTCGGGTCCAGGTTATTTGAAAGACCGTATTCTCCCTTATGAGCCTTGCCCGTGCTTTGGGATCTTCTGGAGAAGCCCTTCTTTCAGTCCCACCATCTTCACAGGAGCGCTTGGTGGGAACATGGGAGAGGGCCTTTTCGGTGGTTGCTCTAGTGCTCTGGAACTCTCTTCCTGGGGAAGCTAGGCTGGCTCCCTCCTTGATGGACTTTCGGAAGCAGGCTAAAACTTTTTTGTTCCAGCAGGCCTTTGGAGAATAATCTGGCCCTCCATCTATGTTAATGTCTTATAATTTTGTTGTGTATTTTATTTATTTATTATTTATTTATTTATTACATTTCTAAACCGCCCAATAGCCGGAGCTCTCTGGGCGGTTCACAACGTTTATTTTAAACGTTTATGGTTTTGTTACCCACCCCCAATGTATGTTTTAAACTTTGTAAGGCTGCCTTGAGGCCCAGCATTGGGCAAAAGGCGGGATACAAATATAATAATAATAATAATAATAATAATAATAATAATAATAATAATAATAGTTGCCTATTTAAGATAATAAAAATATAGCTATAGATGTATACTGAATGTATGATGTTTTTTTTTCTAGGATTGTGCGTCAAACCAATATTGAATATTTTCTCTAATATGTGACGTTAAAATGGCACAAAAACACCAGGAGTATCTTCCCATACTATAGGCAATCGTTAGAAACCTGTCATTTTGAAGAAGTCCAGCATGTTTGTTTGTTTGCCATGCACATCATTATGAAAAATTGATTAATTTAGTGTAAGTAAATTTGCTGCAGAGTTTCATTAGGCTGAGCATTTTGGATAATGTGCAACAAAATTTAATCAAAATAAATAACTGTCTGTCCCTTGTCAGGCCAGGACAAGGCCATATTAAACTCTGGTTGTCTCTAGGTTGGGGTTGCAAAGGTCAGGGATTGAAGCTGGAGAGGCTGGAAGATGGAGCCTAAAAAACAGCAGGGAGGTGGCATTGCTCTATTGATCAGGTAAAGAGAGAAAATCAGGGTCCTCATCTTTAAACCAGGCCTGACTAATCCAGAGGTTTTATACTTGCCTGCCAATTGCAGGTGCTGATGTGGAACACCCCTATTCCTTTGTGAGTCTGAAGAGGGGTCGGAGTACATGCAGAATACATGGTAGCTCATCAGTCTGGGTTCCAGACTCAGCCCATGAGGTTCCTGGTAAAAGCCCCGGAGTTCCTGAACTCTCCTTACCTTGCTTTCTGTTCCTGGGAGAGCTGTGCATTCATATTATCCAATGCTCTCCGGAGCTCTCGATTCTGACGCTGCTGATGACGTTCATAAAGCAATGCTGCCCTGGCTTCCTGAATGCGCTTTCTGTCCCATTCGGCATTTCTCTGACGGTCTTCTTCTTCCAGCCGCTATGCCAAAAAGGGAATACGTGTTATTTCTTCACAGCCAGCAATGAACAGAACTGCCCCAATCAAACTAGGAAATATATGTGCAAATGATGCTGTGTATACTTTCTCCTTGGCTGGACAGCTAGCCCGGAACCAAGGAATCACATTCTCTGCAACAGCACCAACCATTGGGAGGAAAGGTGCGGAGAGGACTGAATCCAGTCCTCCACTCCCAAGTTCAGCTCTCAAAACAGATCACACACAAAACACACTTACACATGACCCACGGGGCCACAGAATTATTTTTGTGTGGCCCTCGTGTTCTTTTTAGGCCGAGTTTTCACAGTGGAGGTAAACCTATGACTCCAGGTGGGACTCAAATAACTGAATACTCAATTCTGAAAACAAATAAAATCCCTTCACATAGAAAGCTAGCATGTCAGAGAGTAAGGCTATATGTACTACTATTTTGTTGTGACAGAGCATTTCCCTCACAAAAGGTTGAAACGTTGTCACACACAAGAGGGCCAGGGTCTCTTCTCGATCATCCCAGAGTGCAGGACTCGGAATAACGGGCTCAAGTTACAGGAAGCCAGATTCCGGCTGGACATCAGGAAAAACTTCCTGACTGTTAGAGCAGTACGACAATTATCTAGAGAAGTAGTGGCTCTCCCACACTAGAGGCATTCAAGATGCAGCTGGACAGCCATCTTTCAGGTATTCTTTAAGGTGGATTCCTGCATGAGCAAGTCTCGTGTGGCACAGAGCGGTAAAGCAGCAGTTTCTGCAGCTGAAACTCTCCCCACAGCCTGAGTTCGATCCCAGCAGAAGCTGGTTTCAGGCAGCTGGCTCGGGTCGACTCAGCCTTCCATCCTCCCGAGGTCGGTAAAATGAGTACCCAGTTAGTTGGGGGAAAGGTGATAATGGCCGGGGAAGGCAACGGCAAACCACCCCACTATAAGGCCCTCCAAGAAAATGTCAGTGAAAGCTGGCGTCCCTCCAAGAGTCAGTAATGACTCAGCGCTTGCACAAGAGGTTCCTTTCCTTTCCTTCCTTTCCTGCATGAGCAAGGTGTTGGACGCAAGGGTCATAGAGGCCCCTTCGAACTCAACTATTCTATTATTTAATAATAATGCGCCTCCAGATACAATTAATCCTTTCCAGTCTGGCTGTCAACCTGGTTTTGGAATGGGAACTGTCTTGGTCATCTTAGTAAATTACTCGTGACCGGAGGCAAACAGAAGGAGTGCAGCCCTATTGATTCTCCAGGACCTCTTAGCAGAGTTCACCTGGGGATATGCTTCTGGGATGGGGATTGGTGGTGCTGTACTGAACGGCTCCATTCATCTCTGACAGACAGAAGGCGGTGCTTGGGAAGTACTGCTCCTTCCTGTGGCCAGTGGGGTTCTGCAGAGTTTCGTCTTGTCCCTCATCCTAGTCCATATCTACATGAAACTGCTGGGTGAAGTTAACCAGGGATTTGGGAGGGGGGAGGAACCTTCTGAATCCTGAACGATATAAAGAATAATATAAGAGGAGCTAATTTATAAAAGTAATAAATTAAGTTAATACAGTGGCAGCAGCTTTAGCCTTTCTGGAAGCAGAAAAGGTGTCTGAGTAGAGGGGGCATTTCTGGATCTAGGTTTGAAAAAAATTGCTCTGGAAGGCAAATTCCACCCCTGGGTTTCTACATGTCATTATAAAGCAATAACAAAACTAAACATCTGGTTGGAAAGAGAATATGCCAGGGTTACCCTTTTCATTAGTTTTGCATGCCAACTTTACTGAGAATCTAGCTACGGATATTTGGAATTATCAAGGAGAGAATCATAAAAATAATGAGAAATAACAGAATGTTGAGTGTCAGATCCTATTAAATCATTACAGTTGATGATAGGGGCAGACTGGGGATATACTTGATTCCAAAACAGAGTTCCCTGATTTTCATTTAGAAAACCAACGTAAATATCATATACAATGTTTGCTTCTCTTGGAAAACAGCCAATAATTATGGTGGGCAGTGGTGTTCGGAGCCGAGTCTGCACGCCTGAAATTGGCAGTCCTACCCTGATTTGAGTTCAGAACAGTGCTACCACCGGGCTTCCCTCACAGTCCCTGTCACAGGCAGATAGGCTGTTAGTTCACCTGCCCACCCGGTATTGCCATAGCTGGTTTGGCAGCCAGATAGAATATGGAAGAAAGGTGTGCAACTGGCATTAAATGTCAGCGTAACACAATAAAATAATTGCCAGACAGTATATGACTCCACGGAGACTTAACATATTACCTAATGGTTGGTGTTGCAATTATGGAAGAGCTGACATGCTGCATGTTTGGTGGGAATATCCATTGGTATAGAGGCTTTGTACAAAAATCAGGACTGTGATTAAAGAGATAACAGGACTTGAAACTGTGTTCAATCCCATAATTATTCTCTTCGGACATTTAGAAGAGGTAAGATCAGAACAAGAAACAGAACATATTATATATTGATGGCTGCAAGGATTTAAATAAAGTAATATTTGGGAAAGGCAAACACACCTACAATTCTGGAATGGGAATTTGAGGGTTAGTTTTTAAATAATGTATTAAATTTACTAATTGGATGAAGATTGGGGAAGGGAGTTATTTATTTATTGCATTTATATCCCACCTTTCCTCCAAGGTGCTCAAAGTGGTGTACATGGTTGTCACCCCACAACAAAGCACACACTTTACTCTCACAACAATCTTGTGAGGTAGATAGTGACTGCCCCAAAGTATTCCAGTGAACTTTGTGGCTGAGCAGGAATTTGAATCTAGCTTTCCTGTCCTAGTCCTACACTCTAACTGCTACACACACTGGTGTGTAAAAGAATTAATTACTCCAATTTTTCTTTTAACATTCTAGTCAACATACTAAAATAATGAGAGTAAAAGCTCCATCACACTGGGGGTTAACACGCTCCCTACCTTCACTTCTCCACCGGTGTTTTCCTTCTTCAAGTTACTTCCTCTTTTCAAAAGAAGAGGAAGTACAGTACGAGCACCAGGCCCATTGAGTCCACTGTTCTAATGGCACTGCTTCTCCTGCACACAGCAGGGGAGAGCAGCAGTTCCAAGTTTAAAAAACATCAGACTTAATGAGGTTTTTTTTGTCATGCAAGGAAGGCCAGAAGGGGCGGAAGGCGGGTGGTAGGCAGACAACATCATGGGAGGGACCTGAGCAAACTCCATGAGTGCCCAGTAATGAGCGTGCAATAAAACGCTCGCTGGATGGAGCTTTGAGAGTATAATCCTACTGGATTGACACTTTATAGTCAGGGGGCTCCGATCCGTGCAGGATGGGATGCGCAAAAGGAGCAACCGAGGCCTTTTCGTCACTCTGCCTTCCTTTTCAGTTTCGGCTTGAGGGGCCTCTGAGCGGAGGCGGAGAGGCTTGGGCATAGATCCACATCCTGTTTTTTCCCATGCCATAGTCCTGCGCCTAAAATGCCTGTTTCCTTCCCTCCTGAGATCGTGACACCAACTTCAGGAGGGGGACCCTCTGCGCAGGTTTCTCAGCAATTGGGAGAGGTGGCGACTGGAAATTCAGGTGGGGATTCCCTCCTCACCAGGTCATAGCTCTGTCTACAGACTTGGATGGGGAAATCCCTAATATCCTATTGCCCCTCAAAGGACCGCAGGATTGCTCTCTGAATTGGATTGAGCTGATGAAAGATTCATTTGTATTTAAGTTAAGAGAATTCTGAAATTGTCAGATTAACATGGATAAATTGTATATTTATATAGTCCCCCCTCTCTATCTGTCCTTGTTTGATACTGTAAATGATTGTAATTAGTACTTAAGAAATTAATTATATATTTTAATATAGTTAATTTTTTTAAAAAAATATCTCTTGGCAGTGACGCTGTGCATTGCTGAGGAAGTGGTGGGGTTAGAGTGGCATAAAATATTAAGTGTGAACTAGTCCTTTCTTAGAAGATTGGGAAGACTGTGCAAAATGATTATAAATATTTAGGAACTTTTTAAGAATCCCACTAGACAACAGTTTAATAAGATTGTGCTATGTTTCTCAGTGACAATATAAAAGTAAATACCAGCTTTTCCAGAACTTGTTGCATCTGAACATCACGTATTTCTTTCAGTTGGTCTTGGCTCATCCCTTTCCATCGGTCAGTAATCACTCGACCTTCACCAAAGGAGCTGAGAGCTTGCTGTGGGTTTTCAGAGAGCAGGTCTCCTTTAAGCAGATTTGAGATCTCAGCTACATTATCTTCTTCTTGTTGTTGCTTTTCTAGAATTCTTTTTTGCTGAGATTCAGCAGCCTCAAAAATGACAATGAAGAAAGCAAATCTTATAAAAACAGCAGATAATCATTACTTATTCCAGGAGAAATGTATCTTTCCAAACTGTACATGGTTCTCAATTAGTATGGCAATATATGTTCGTACTGTCTTCTATACCAGTGGTGGAGGACCTTCATGCCTCTTAATCTGAATGTCTGGATTCACCTCAGGCCACACCCACTCAATGGCCCCACTCTGGGATATTAATATTATTTGCTCTGTCACACTCTGACTCGGTTCGCACAACACAACAACCCATCGTGGGTAATTACGATGGTCGGTTGACATCTGAACCCAGACTACTTCCTGCAGGGTGGCTCTTTTGGGGGCAACAAACATGGCTTGTCCTAGGCGTTGTTCAACCTACAATGAGTTGGCCTATTGACTCAACCCGGCAGAGCCAACCCATTGTGGGTTGCGGTGATTGGGCACAGAGCCGCTTGGCAAGAAGGACGAAAACCCTTGCTGCTCTTCCCAATCAGGCCTACCCATGCTGCCTCAAGCCTCCCCACACTTTGGAGGGGTTGTCGCTTGTTCACCTTTAAAAAAAAAAAAAAAAAAAAAAAAAGGACCAGAAATTTGTGCAATTTAATTTTTTATTTTTTTTTAGTTTTGTTGGTCTTACAGAGGTGCACAAGTCTGCATTTAGGGCTGTCCAATATGTATAGCCTTGCCAATGCCCTTGTATGTTTCAGCTTTCAAAGGAAACGACGTGTGGTAGAAAAGGTTTCCTACCTGTGTACCACATTGTATAACCCTTACTCTTCATCTTGGACCTTAACTAAGCCTAAATACATGTCACTGAACTTGTGCCTATCTCCCTGTTACCTTAACTTTTATCTTCCTCTCTCACCACCCCATCGTCGAAGTTCAAATTATGTACTGCTTCGGTAGTGAGACCTTTTTGTTTATGTTACTTTATAAGATGTGAGGGCTATTGATTGTGCTAAATAAATCGCAATTATAGCTGATTTTATATAAAAAAGAGTAAAATCCAAAATAATTTGCTCTTAAACATAAAACGGCTTGAATGAGAGACATTTGAACATATTGTAATAATTGACCTATGCTGTTATTTTAATTCGAAATGTTCATTAATATATTATTTAAAATATATTATTTAATTTGAAGATTTATATCCTACCTTTTGATTGCATGACCCTCAAGGCTTTCAGCAGATTGCAATAATATAAAACAAATAAAAACAGTAATAAAACACACACACACACACAACCCAGCCCCCCTTAGCCGTGTGGCCAATGAATGGGGCCAGAGTGTGCTTCCTTTCCATTCTACAGTCTGAGGATACCAGGTCTCTACAGATGCTGCTTCTAAGCCAATGACCAGAGCCAGCAGTATATGCACAATATCACAAAATAACACATGTTCAAACAATTTCACTTTACAGGAAAAACTACTTAGTCTTTACATTTATTTTTTACTGTGTATTATCACTTATTGCGATGAGATTGACAAACTAAGTACAGCACAAAAGGTTTTTTAAAAAGACACCCCCTGCCCACAATCTAAATAGAGGCAAACAACAGGAAAAGTATAGGAAAGGGAAAACTGGAGGTCAGAGGATCTACCTTAGGAAGAAAATTTTAAACCTGATGGGTTTTCAAGTAAAATTCAAAAATAGATGGGAGTAGGTGCATATATTAGGAGCAAGAACTACAGAACGAGAGAGCAAAGACAAGCAACAGAACAGCAAGTTTTAAGTTTTTAAAGTAAGAAGTCTAGAAGGACATAGTGAGCACACAGGAGAATTAAGATAGATAAGGAAGAGCTAAAGAATGCAAATGTTTAGAAACCCGATTAAAAGAGCTAAAGAAAGGTGACCCAATGTAGGGCAGAAGGAACAAAGCAGCATGAGAATAAATGAGAACCCGAAGTAATCAGATGGGGTCATGTGACGCACGCTCAGCCCCATCATTTACTGCCTTCTGAAAATGAACTAAAATTAATCTATTTTGTGTATCTTCTGAAGCCAATCTGTGGCTTACTGGTTTTGCTCAACTATGAAAATGTTTAATTTCACTGTTTTTTTGGTTTTAATTATTGTATTTTTTTTTACTGTAAACTGCTTTGTAAATCCAATTTTAAAAGTGGCCTACAAATACAAGTAAACAAAACAATAAAAGAAAGAGAAGCAAGATAGGAATGTGGCAAATCAAAAAGTAGGGAAAATATAGAGAACTAGAAGTCTAAGGATATGGAAGTATTAAAGATAAGAAGGATAACATTTGACAAAATTTACTAACTGAAGATGACAACAGTTAGCAGCGGGCATCTTAACAGAAAAAATAGAGGAAAGGGAACAATCAAAACTCATCTACAAGTACAGAATTCAGAATCAAAAAGGAAGTGAAAAAAGAAGGCAGATGCAGGAGGACGAACTAAATGTTCAATGAGACTCAAGTTTTTTAAAAAATGAAAATCTGCTTGTGACAAAGCCAAAGTTTCAAGCCCCACTATCTGAGAATTCTTATGTCTGTCAAGATTCCTTCTTCCACAACAGCAAAGCAGGCAGCTCTTGGAGTCCTTGAGCTTTGCCTGGATACACAAAGAGCTCTGGCAGAGAGGGAAGAAAAAACCTCAAAATTTAACCTCCTAAAGCTATAGCTATGATCTCACCCATGGGTTGGTTGCTCCTGTCTAAGCTACTTGGTTAATAGAAGGGCGCTGACTCAGGTCTGTCTCTTTATTAAATACTGGAAGTCTGAATTCCCACGTGTTCAGTCCAAGGGTAAAAATGTGAGCTCTACTGCCTTTCAGCGTCTTCTACCTCTCAAGGGAGGTGAGTGTGTGTCTGTGTCACACTTCTCATAATGGGAGTGTGTCTCTCTTTGTCACACAGCTCATACTTCATTAAACCCCATTTTATTTTGGAGGGAATTCTGGAGTTGAGCCAGAATAAACCGATGATTTAAATATCAAAAGGTCAAGCAAGTCAAATATCAAGCATCACTATTGTTGGTTCTGTCTCTTAGTGGAATCATTTACCAGAAAATACGAGATAATTATTAAGTCATGCAAGAGTCAATTGGAATGGGAGTTTTCTCACAAACTTGGAAGGATTTTATCCCCAATCTAAATGTGATCCCTTCCACTACCCTAAAAAATCCTCTGTTTTTATTCCCAGAACAAAAGATTGAGCATTTCTAAGAAAAAAAAGGGGGAAACTAATTATTTCCGTGTTTGATGGATGCCTTTGAGTGAAACTCAATAGCTAGTTAATAATGGGGAATTGTTTAATCCTGGAACAGCTCTGAAAACATTTCGGAACTATAGTCTATTTCATCCAAAAATGTCTTCTCTCCTGAACTATGGTACATCATTCAAACTCTTCAGCTAAGGTGTTTGTAATAAAATACTTTATCGGCAGCAGTACGAAGTACAGCAAACTTGCACCTCCCAGCATTCTCAAGAGATACAAGGCAGATCTAATTTTGCTTGTCCTATATAAGAAGGTCAAAGAGTTGAGAACAAACACATGTTTGTGGACACCTGCATGCCCACCGAATACTATCTCAACACTGTGAAATAAATGCCTTATGGGAAAGCTAACTTTTGCTGCCCTGTAAATTAAAATCAGGTATCATATAGATTATGTTCCAAAATGAAAAGAAGGAAAAATTTTATATCTAATTCAGACTTAATAAAGGCTTGAAATCTAGTGCAATATAAGGCCCAGCCAAATATAACAGATCCACAATTGTGTATATTTGCTGTATCAAATAGACTTCCATCATATTAATATTCTGTTCATCCTCTAGGGAGCTCAGAGCCATATAAAATAGAGCTATCCTCTTACGCCATCACAGTAATCCTGTAAGGGTAAGCTGGGCTGAGGCTTGCTAATATACACCCAGGGACCTTCAAAGCTGAAGGAAGATATGAACTTGGTTTTCTGAACCAAGTTCAATACTCTGTCAAGTAGACTTCAATAAGTCAATGCCTTCTTGGTGGTGATACTTAGTCCCTTTCTACACCTAAGGATTACCCCAGGAAAATGGAGGGATCGTCCCTGCCTGCTCCCGGGACCCCTGTGTGTCATTTGCTTGCACAGGGATGATCCCGGGACGATCCCAAGAAAAAAGGCAGGTGTAGAAACTGCCTTAGATAAATATCCTGGGATAAAGTATATCTGTAGAGGACATTAAAAAAACTTCACAAATAACTGAACTGCACAGTTATTAACACTTTGACAGTCTCTTATTTTTTGGACTGTATTATAGAAAAGTTGGAAATAATAATATAACTTATTTTACTTTCCCCCAATAATTAATATTAATGTACCAGAGCTTTATTGAATTCCTTAGTAGTGACACAAATGGCTCGTCTTGTTTCTTCATCTATTCTTTGAAGGTCCATAGCCTTTTGATCAAGTTCCATTCTGTGTTTGTCATGGAGATCATCTAAATTGGTGAAACAGAATCAGATATGCATCCAAATGTCATAATGTAAATTGATATCACCGGGGGGGGGGGGGGGAGAACACCCCAGTATTCATTACATATTTATTACCCCAGTATTTATTACACAGTGCGACAGTGGAACCAGTTACCTGGGGAGGTAGTGGTCTCTCCCACACTGGAGGCATTCAAGAGGCAGCTGGACAACCATCTATCAGGGATGCTTTAGGGTGGATTCCCGCATTAAGCAGGGCGTTGAACTCGATGGCCTTGTAGGCTCCTTCCAACTCTTCTATTCTATGATTCCTCTCTTCTGTTGTTTCTATCTGCTCCTCAGAGTCTATTTCATGTTCAACATATCTCTCTCCTCAGTTCTTGACTCACTTGCCCAACTCCCAATAAACCAGTAATCCACCTAATTCTTAACCCTCTTACTCCCTCTATTTGATATGAGCATTCATGCTCCATGTATCTGAATGCTGTAGCCGGAGAACTAAAGTATTGATAGGTTTTGTCCATTGTAAATATATCCTCTCCTCCACCATCAGTGTGGCCAAAGAACACCGTTACACCTGCTTCATGCACACCAACTCTAGTGGATACTCTCCCATTTTGTACCTTCCCAAATCCCCTCCTCACAATTCTAGTGACTCCTGAAAGACAAGGACAATGATGCACATGTATGGCGGGTGGGGGTGAAGAGAATACATGTAAGCCTCTGCTTGAAAGATCTGGTGTTCTCCCCAAGGCGGCAACCTCGGTTTAGGCTGGATCTTCACTTTAAAGACAAAATCACCAGTGGGGCTAAATGAGGAAATCAACTGGATGGCTATGCACTAAATGCACTTCTCATTACCTTTTGTTGGCTTGTTTTTGTTGTATTTGTAAATCTAATGGGGTAACTACCTTACCCAGTATGTGTATTGCTTATTAGGATATGTAGTTATGCTGAGTACAATTTACAACTCAATTGATGGCGCCTGCCTGTAGGGTCAAACAATTTACATACCAGTAATGCCTCTGATAGAGCCAGTTAGCACCATAAAGAACCCCATTACCTAATAGAATATAATAAATAAATAAAAATACAAGCGTAAACAGAATCTTAGGGACATGCTGGTTCACAGCGCATGCCCCCCTAAAAACAAACTATAGGCTGTACTACTTCAGACCACAGATGGGGCCTCACAAAAATGAATCCTCCACCAAATAAACCCCCCCCCCCAAAACTTCCACATATAAAACTAACATGTCAGGGAGAAATGTTCTAGTTTTCTATGTGTGGTAATGTTTTTGTATGGAGGATATCATTCAAAAATTGACAAGTATCATTCAATAATTGCCCAATCAAATTCACGATTCCATGTTCACTTATTACCTGCACATTTTTTGTCCGCCAGTGCATTCTCCCAGTCTTTTCGTTGTTGCAAAAGCCATTCTCTCATTTGCTCTTGCTGGAATTTCTGCCTATTTTCATTGTTTAAATCTTCTCCCATAAACTTCTGCAAGCCAGATACAGTACATCGAGGATCACTGTCTGCGAGGCGAGCAGGTGTATCTTTCTTTAGGGCTTGTGGGTCAGACAAGTCAAATTCACGGCGTGTTTCTGGCTTTTGATAATTTTGGCGAAATTCATTTAGAGCTTTGTTTAGAATTTGAGTGTCTCTTTTCTGTCGTTGGTCCAGCATGCAAAGGATCTTGTCATTTTGTTTCAGTTCTGCAGCTAATTATTTTTTTAAAAAAAGAATGTGTGTGATTCGAAATCCAAAAGTAATGTTTATTTTTTAAATCATGGGAGAGCAGCTTGAAGCCCTGAAGGTATTTTGGCCTCTAGTTGCCCAACCCTGTTTTAAACCATCTACTAACTTATCAGTAAAAGAGTTACCAACTAAAACTAGGGGTTAGGAGCCAAAGAACTTCTTATTTATGTATCTGGTGATTCTGTGCAGGGCTAGCCCTATTTTTAGGGTAAATGTGGTTGGCCTCAGGCAGCTGAATTTGTGGCTGGCAGATTTTCAATTATTTATTATGTTTTTACCACCATGCAGAGGAGGGAGGCACTCTGGTACCTAAATGTCTTGGGCTATCTTCAATTCTGGATGTGGCTTCCTCTAATTTCTTCTCTCAAAGAGGAAGACTGCTGTAGGAGCTACTTTTTGGAAGACATCGGGCTTCTTATGAGTCGTGACTATATCAGGTACGGTCTGCATAACCATCACTCAGCTACATGTTGTTTCAGCTCAGGCAGCATGGCTTACTGGAGGATAAAACAACCGTCAAATAACCCCACAACAGCTGAGGGTTGTTTAACCTTTCCACAAGCCAAGCAGCCTGGATTCAGACGACATGATAAACTGCGATCAGGTAGTGACTGTACATATTGCACCCAGCATGCACTGCAGCTTAAACTAAGCCACCATGGCTTGTTTTGATTGTGTGAAACGGGTCATGTGAAGAGATGCAAATAATATATGTTTACTGCACCAACTTGTGTTTGTAGAAATACACAAATGTTTAAATAGCACAGAAAGTTGGAAGATAAACATAGTTAGAGAGAAAGTAAAGCTGATTATAAGCATAGTGGCCCCATTCAGACAACACACTAAACCATGCTGCTTAACCACAAAATGGTTAATGGAATGCATTAAGGTTATTCTGTTTTTTTCCCCTATTTTATCTTGTATCTGAAATTTTCAATGGGGAGTGGTATATAAATACTGTAAATAATAATAATAATAATGCTACTATACACAAATGAGTGTTCACTAGTGTTTCTAAGATGAAGGAAATCATTCCAAGAATATGAGGACCCCTTTCTTTCTAGTCAAGTGAAATTGTCAGCATCAAGATAAGGGCGACGATGATATAAATATCCAATATGACATTCTTAAGATCGCTGGACTGTTTCTCTTTCTTTTCTTAAGTTTTTTTTTATAGCCCTCACTTCAAATAAAGTTTTGTTGGAGTTAATGATGCCTCATGTGTGAAGCTTGAATATAACACTCGTTTGCATTAGTGTTGACAAGAATTTTCTGCCACCCTGTAGGCTGCTAAATGTCATGCAAAGGAAAATGCACAGGTGTTGTAGCAGTACATGCTATGAGTGCAAATTACAATCTCATACTATTGTATAGCTTTGTTCCCACCCCTGAAAAAAATTCTGCAGACACTCACGTCCATAGAAACAAAATCATAGAATACTAGGAGTATTACTTAAAAAGAAGAAATTTGAGAAAAATAACATTGTTTTTTTGCCAAAGTACTGTATTAAAACGATTGGCTTTATAATATACCAATTGATTCATCACATGCACTCTGAGTTGCTTCTTGAATCTTTCTATCTTTGATTTGTGTGTCCAAAGCTTCCTTTTCAATCTGTAGCAAATAGAAAGAACAAAACAAATGCTGGTTCAGATGTACGTCTGAAAATACTGTGATTACTGAAGCCACACAGGGTTGACTTCAATATAACATCTGCTCTTCAAGGTATGGCACTTAGAAATGATCTACTGAACAAAGTATATATGGAACAGACAGACCATGTAACTTTCCCAAGCCTGATCCTTTTCTGTGCTAGATATAGGTTGTCATAGCAGTTACAAGGATATCAATTCATTTGTTGAACTCAAGACTTTGCTTTTGACTTGAGAAGTATGTATTGATCCAAATTACCTAATATTTGCTTTACAGACACATTCTAGACCACTAGGTACAGCGGCTTGTACATTTCCAATGGACGCTAGTGTGGTATAATAGATAGAATGTTGGAATGGGACCAGAGAGATCTCTACTCAAATCCTTGCTGAGTGCTTCATGCTTTACACTGAGAGCACATTGATTTTACATTGCTATTTCATGCAGCAAATGCACAAGATATGAATTACCATCAAGCTCACTGAGTGACCTTGTACTAGTCACAATTTCTCAGCGTATCTCACAGAGCTGTTCTGAATATAATGTGGGACAACCCTCTGAATGAAGCAGTGAGCTCTTCAGAAGATACAAATGGGCTAAATAATTTTAATCCATGTAGGATGAAATATTATACACACTTACCTTCGAATAAACACCACTGTTTATTTTATTGGAGAATAAACACCTCCAATAAAAAAAAATCTCCACCACATAAACTTATTTTTTGTTCATTTCCTGTATGTTCATTTCCATGAAAGATTTGAAATTCTCAAAAAGGAGTACGTCCAAAACATTTTGAGGAAGCATACATGTTATGCATGGAAGATATGTAACCAAGTCTAAAACTCTGTTGGATGGGAAATGTAAATAGGAATTTATGAGGACAATTACCAAATTTATGCTGCAGTCCTGTACCCCCTTACTCAAGACCAACACCACTGAATGCAGTGGAACTTACTTCTGAGAAGACATGCATAGAATTACACTCTTCATAATAGATGGTGATACGATTTTGAAGATTTCAGAAAGGAGATAACCTGATCATTCAAAAAATATTTGTGGGTATTAATTTTATTCTACAGGGTTAGCCAAATCTTTCTGGTGATCATTTATTTATTTATTTTTATTTATTTATTGCATTTTTATACCGCCCAATAGCTGAAGCTCCCTGGGTGGTTCACAAAAACTAAAACCATTCAAAGTATAAAACAATATAAAAACATGATATAAATACACGTTAAAAAGTGATTAAAAACATACTACACATGATTAAAACTAGGGTGACCACATGAAAAGGAGGACAGAGCTCCTGTATCTTTAACAGTTGCATAGAAAAGGAAGTTTCAGCAGGTGTCATTTGTATATATGGAGAACCTGGGGAAAATCCCTCTTCATCACAGGAGTTAAAGCTGCAGGAGCCCTGCCCTCTTTTATATCTGGTCAAGAGGGCAGGGATCCTGCAGCTTTAACTCTTGTGATGAAGAGGGAATTTCCCCAGGTTCCCCATATATACAAATAACACCAGCTGAAATTCCCTTTTCTATGCAACTGTTAAAGATACAGGAGTCCTGTCCTCCTTTTCATATAGTCACCCTATTAAAACATCTTTAAAACATCTTTAAAACATTCTAAAATTTCACTGGATAGGCCTGCCGGAATAGATCAGCTTTTATTGCTTTTTTAAACTCTAAAAGTCCCAGAGGACCTTTTCTTCTGTCGTCCCCAGATTGTGGAACGGCCTGCCGGAGGAGATTCGTAAAATTCACTCTCTGTGTGATTTTAAGGCAGCTTTGAAGACTAGCCTTTTCCGGCAGGCCTATCCAGATCAATGTAAAATCAAGAATTTTCAAGATGTAGTGATTCCTGTTCTAATGTTGTTCCCTGCCTCGATCCAAAGGGAGAGGCGGGTAAGAAATAAATATATTGTTATTATTATTATTATTATTATTATTATTATTATTATTATTATTGTAATAATAAGACTGTGAGCTTACTTCAGTCAGCTAAAACTAGGCTGACATCAGTTTCCCAGAGGACCTTTTCTTCTGTCGCCCCCAGATTGTGGAATGGCCTGCCGGAGGAGATTCGTAAAATCAACTCTCTGTGTGATTTTAGGGCAGCTTTAAAGACTAGCCTTTTCCAGCAGGCCTATCCAGATCAATGTAAAATCAAGAATTTTTAAGATGTCTTGAGTCCTGTAATAATGTTGTTCCCCGCCTCGATCCAAAGGGAGAGGCGGGTAATTAATAAATATATTATTATTATTATTATATTATTATTAGACTGTGAACTTAGCTAAACTAGGCTGACATCAGTTTCCCAGAGTACCTTATTTTTAAGAATATAAGAATTTTTAAGATGTCTTGATTCCTGTTCTAATGTTGTTCCCTGCCTTGATCCAAAGGGAGAGGCGGGTAATAAATAAATATATTATTATTATTATTATTATTATTATTATTATTATTATAATAAGACTGTCAAGTTGACGAATCTCCTCCGGCAGGCCATTTACCACAGGGAGTCTATTTCAAGGTTGTAGGATGAGCTTACTCGGACTTCTTGAAATACATTCATACACACACACACACACATATATATATATATATATGACTTAATACTTGTTTTTGAAGGCCCTTTAAAAGAAGCCCTGTCTCTCTCAAGACACACTCTGCCCATGCTTAGAAGCATTCTACCCACCGTGCGAGAATTTATTTGCTTCACATCAAAAGTTGAGAAACCCCCCCCCCCTCCTTACACCGATGGTCCTGATTCTGGCGTCAAACACCCGGCTTTGCCTCTGTAGCTCCCGGAAGCGCCTCCGTTGGAGCGCGGTGGCCTCGGCCAGGTCTAGACGATGGTCCTGTTTACGCATCGCGGGTGATCTGGAGGAGGCGGCAAGTGGGAAATTAAGGCTTTCTGTTTATGATTTAAGGGTGGTGGGAGCCACACAACACGCTTCGACCGGCCTCAGCTTCCCCTCAGCAATCCCTGGAGACCATATCCACCACAAAGGGTTGCTAAGGGAAACAGGCCCCGCCCCAGGCTCTTCCCACAGTCGGTCTTCTCTAATAGCACCGCGTCTTTCCCCCGGTCTTCCAATCGAAATCGCCCCGCCTGCCTCAGAGCTCTCGTTCTAAGGCTCTCGCGAGCTCTCCCCCCCGCATGGTGGACCGCTGCCATAGAAACGGAGATAATAGAGCTACGAACGCCCATCGTCCTCTTGCTTGGGACTTCCGCTCAAAAACGGAAGTGGTTTTCCACTCTTAAACTTCCAATACAAAACAGATAACGGGACTTCGCCATAGACTTGCCAAGGCTAGAGCGGCGTCATTCTGCCACCCACGGATATGAGCCGTTCATACCTTCAGCTTTTACTGGGAATTCAGCCTCTGTGTTACTTTAATTTTCATTGTGCACATTTGAAGGTTGTTGTAGGATAATTTAACAGTACAGGAACATAGAAAGTTGCCTTAGACTGAGTCATTGGTTCATCTAACCCAGTATGGTCGACACGGACTGGTAGCGTTTCTCCAGGATTTTCAGGCAGGATGCTTTCTTTGCCGCACCTGGAGAAGTGGAGTCTCGAACATGGGACCTTCTGCATGCAAGCATGTGCTCTTATGTAGGGTGACGATATGAAAAGGAGGACAGGGCTCCTGTATCTTTAACAGTTGCATAGAAAAGGGAATTTCAGCAGGAGTCATTTGTATATAAGGAATCTAGGGAAATTCCGTCTTCATCACAAGAGTTAAAGCTGCAGGAGCCCTGCCCTCTTGACCAGATTTAAAAGAGGGCAGGGCTCCTGCAGCTTTAACTCTTGTGATGAAGAGGGAATTTCCCCAGATTCCTCATATATACAAATGACACCTGCTGAAATTCCCTTTTCAATACAACTGTTAAAGATACAGGAGCTCTGTCCTCCTTTTCATATCGTCACCCTAAATAACAGGGTGTTTGGGAACCCCCTCAGAATACTCCCCTTTGCAATATCTGACCTGCTCTTCCTCAGTTTGACAACAAAAAGCAAATGGAAGCTTTGCAATGCAGCTCTTAGCTCCTTCCATGCTGTAAATGTTTTATATGTCTGTACACTTTTCTCTTGGCCGTTACATCCCTCAGCGGCTTACCTGAAATCACGACTGACACTTTATATATTTCTTCCAATATTGGGGTTAATAACCGTATATTGTTTTAGAATTTTAAATCATAAATTTTAAGTATTTGTTTGTTTTTAATAATATGTGATTTTTTTGAAATGGTCAGTAGACTTATTCAATAAAGGTATTCATTCATTCAATAACCGTATAGGGCTGGTGCTTTTTTAGTGGTGTGACTGCAAATGGGATTATAAATCACCCAAATTATAGTAGGCCACAATAATAAGGATCCATCCTTTCCCAGTGTAAATTTTTTGCAACTTCCAGGCACCAGAGAATTTGCTTAGAGCCAGTGCTATACAGCAGCACTTTTCAGACCATGTTCTGAAGGGGCCATTAAATGATAAACAATTGTCTTCCCCGAGAAGCAAATATATGGCCCCTGGGGTGAGGGTACTACTCATACATGGCTCTGCCAAAACGATTGGAGGAATTTGTAGGGCCGTATTTTAAGAGTAGTAGTAATCGACGGAGCAGGATGGAGTTGATTGAATTTCCAAAGGCTCAATCGTGTATATACACTTACCACGGAGTAAGTCCCTTTGAATCCAATAGGATTTACTTTTGATAAAACAAGCATAGGATTGTGCTGCCGAGTTAAGTGATTCAGCTTGCAATCCTATGCAAAGTTGACAAAAAAAAAGCCAGCTAAGAGTTGTGGGACTCCCCCCCCCCCCCCACTCCCCAGTCTAAACATGCACAGGATTGTGTCCTGGTCGACTCAGAAATAACTTACAAGGTGTTCAGTGGGAATTACCCCTAGGCAGTTAGGATTGTGGATATGAATATGTGGGTATGAATAAGCGCCCTGTGCCTTTGAATTTTGGCAGATGCAGTAGGTTCACTTTTGCAGGTGGTCATCTTAACACGCAGGACTGAGGGACAATACTGAGTAAACTACTTGGAAGTAAGTGCTATGGAAATAGGGGTGGAAAGAGACAAATCTGCTCCCCGTTAGCCTCCTCATAGTTGGTCGAAAGAATGAACTTCGTCAGGAGCCCAAATCCCGCCCGCTCCTCCGTGTTTCATAGAAACCTTCGCTAGCCCCATAGAGTTCTGCCCTCAAAATGGAGGCCACTAAAAGGCTTCCATTTTGACCGATAAAACGCTGTCTTTGAGGAGACCCTCTCTCCCCTCCCCCACCCCCGGCGAGCGCGCCATTTTGTGCTACGCGATCGCCCTTTTACCGCCCGCCTCCCTTTCAATTCTCGCGAGACTTTGTCCATTTTGCGCGAGGCCGGACGAGCGCGCGCGGCTCTTGCCCAGGCGAAGCGAGAGTCATTGCTGCTCTAGCTGCCGATGGAGATAGATCCCTTGGCGGGTCTTCTGAGGAAGAAAGCCGTTCCGTTTATTTCAGAATGTAAATTACTTATTACATCTGTTTAGAAAACAGCTTTTACTAACAGCCCTCTAAATTCAAAATATGGACGGAAGATTAAAAAAAAATCAATGGATTTTATAAAGGGATCTTTTATATAAATTAATCTGTTTTTGAAGGAATAGAATGCTCTTAACTTTCATATGGTGCGTTTTAATAGACAGCAGTGGTCATATGCTTTGAGGTTTGTCAGAACAGATATAGCCTGTGGGTAGTGAAAATAAATATTTCCACAATCAGTGATTTAAAGCTGCCCAGAGAAGCTAAAGTCGAATTTAATCAGTTGCAGCAAATTAAAGATTTTGATCTTCTGGAATGGCTTCAACTTAGTAAATAATGTACTTATTCTTAGGATGTTGTAGTTTCAAGGAAGATAACAAAGAATTCAAAAGAAATAGTTCAAAACCATATGTAAACTTTACTGATACGTCCTTGTTATGTTAACATAACAGGGTTTTTTAAAAAGATGCAACATTTTTGGCTAAAGTGTTGGACTGGGAATCGGGAGATCCGGGTTCTAGTCCCCCCCTCAGCCATGGAAACCCATTGGGTGACTTTGGGCCAGTCACAGACTCTCAGCCCAGCCTACCTCACAGGGTTGTTGTGAGGATAAAATGGAGAGGAAGAGGAGGATTATGTACACCGCCTTGGGTTCCTTGCAGGAAAAAGGCGGTATATAAATGCAATAATAAATATAAAATAAAAAGTTCAGCCTTTTTTCTCTCAACATCCAACTGAGGGAGAGGACATTGTTATTTTGCACCTATTTTATCCGCTTTGAGTAGTTCAGTGCTTAGTAGGCTATCATTTACTAAAAGGCTCATTAATATGTTAAATAAATTTAGATGGCTTTAAAGAAGGATTAGACAAATTTATTTATTTATTTAAGGATTTTTATGCCGCCATTCAGCCAAAAAAGGCTCTCACGGCGGCTTACAAAGGTATTTCTTGACAGTCCCTGCCCACAGGCTTATAATCTAAAAGACATGACACAAAAGGAAAGGGGATTGGGAGGGAGGAGGAGGAGGAGGGGGAAAAGGAAAGCAAATTCAGGCACTACAATCTTAGTTGGAAAGTTCAGCAGTTACAGGTGACAGCAGGAGGGAGGGGGCTCTCAGCTGGAGTTGGACCCAGGCACAGTGGAGAGGTGCCTGGCTGCTGCTTCCTCCCTCACTGGTGGCCTCTGCAGTGACCAAATTTATGAGATAGAAGTTGAAGTTATAATGGTGTGAGGCAGTATTTCCTCAAAATGCTAAATTGGGAGAGGGCAATTCCCTTTGGCTCCTGCTTTTGAGCATCCTAGAAGGTTTTGGCTGGGCCACTGTTGGAAAGAGAATGCAGGACTTCATGGAATATAATTTACCTCAAGGCTCTTAAATAATACATTGTGGTTTCTAGTGGACAATACTTAATAATTGAATTTTATGGCTCAGCTAATACTGTCTTTATTACTAGACAATTACTAGTGTCTTTTAAAGTATGTAATCTTCATATTCAGAGTATTATGACATCTGATTATTAGCTACTGCTCAGTAATGAAAGAATTACCTACATTTTGTATTCTAAAAGCCCTTCTTTTCTCTCTCCACTTTCGTATTCATTATAGTAGTATTTTTCTCCCCCTTTGTTTCCTTGCTCATCCACAGATGGGATACTTAAAGCTTTTGATAGTGGAGAATTTCAAGACATGGAGGGGCGAACAATGCATTGGACCTTTCAAGAAATTCACTTGTGTCATTGGTCCTAATGGTTCAGGTAACATGTGGGAACGTTTCATCCATAGTGTGCCTCTGTCCTATAGTCTGAAGACTGGTTAGCATTTTTTCTCCCTGTGATGTATATCCATTATCTGACACTGAAACAAGACTTATATTGACTGATTAGTCCTATGTAATCACATTTTTCCTGTTTTTGTTGAATCTCTGTTACCCTGTTTTGATAATGTATGTAACCTGAGTGCTGAAAAACGACAAGCAAATGTTTTGCTAAGTAAAATAACATTTAAAAATCAGTTGGGTAGAATGTAACTTCACCTACCTGCATTCTTTAACCTATATAAATAGACCGTCATAAACCAATTTAAATTAGGTCTGAAGAAAGTTTCCTGAAAAGCTCATTTTGTGGGAGCAACTGCTGTTATAGGCAGAGCAAATTTATTTATTTATTTATTTATTACATTTTCATACTGCCCAGAAGCTCTTTGGGCGGTTCACCCATCTTGAGGGAACAGAAGGGCTAGCAGAATGGAGACCAGCTCCGCCATGGAAACACCCTGTTTATGAGATTGCCACTGGTGGTAGATTTATGCCCACAGAGCTCTCCATAAGAATAACAACAGACTCTGGGGCAGATGTTCCCTCCTGCCAGTGGAGCTCTGCTAGCCCTTCTGTTACCTCAAGACGGGTCCTCACCTCTGCAAGCAAGCCTGGAGCCCGTGTAGCTAATATCCCCTCCCCCCACACACTGAAAAGCCCAGTATAGCCACACCTGCCCTGGCTGCTGTAACCTGGCTGGGCTTTGGATGCCATTCGCCACTTTTCTTCTCTCTCTAACTCTGCTGACGGTACACAAGGGCTCAGTTCAGACAACACGTATCTCTGCACAGTGGGAAAACTCCACTCCACGGTTGAGTTTGTAGGGGGTACTCAACACACAACATGTTCTAACTCCACTGTTGTGTGACTAAGCTACCATGGAATTGAGTAAAAGGCACCGTGATGTTTGATTGACAGTTCCTCTGCCCTCTCTTCTCCCCCAGGCCTCCTGATGTTATCCCATCAGCCATAGCTAGGGTGACCATATGAAAAGGAGGACAGGGCTCCTGTATCTTTAACAGTTGCATAGAAAAGGGAATTTCAGCAGGTGTTGTTTGTATATATGGGGAACCTGGTGAAATTCCCTCTTCATCATGGCAGTTAAAGTTGCTGAAGCTATACTAGAGTGACCAGATTTAAAAGAGACCAGGGCTCCTTCAGCTTTAACTGTTGTGATGAAGAGGGAATTTCACCAGGTTCCCCATATATACAAATAACACCTGCTGAAATTCCCTTTTCTATGCAACTGTTAAAGATACAGGAGCGCTGTCCTCCTTTTCATATGGTCACCCTAGCCATAGCTGCAAAAAAACCAATCCCAGTGGCTCTCTTAGAGTGGCATTCGCTCCTTTCGCCGCTCTTGCCAGAGAACTCTGTAGCCAGTGGGAAAAGTCCACTCAACGCAACAGGAAACTCCACGTAGCCCTCCACACAACACGCAACACAACGGTTGTGCGGGAACTCTCCTCTGCCCGGCATGGATATTCTACGTGGAGTGTTTTCTAAAAACAAAAACAAAAAAACACTGTGGGGTGGAGTTCCCTCCACACAACACATTTCTCAACACTGGAGTTCTAAAACACTGTTGACAAATGTGTTGTCTGAACTGAGCTCATGACTGTTGTGTGGCCCCTCCATCCCTTCTTTATTTGATTATCACTTCTTATGCCATGTTAAATTCTATTCAAATTCAAAATTTTAATTGAAATTGTTAGCTGTAGTGAACTGATTACTAGTTCTTTAACTGAAGTAGTTTTAAATATAGGTGTTTTAAAAACTATGCATGGTTGCTGAACATCACTCTGTCAGTCAAGTAAAGAGTAATCTAAGATATCCTATTAGGCAGGATTTGGCAAGGTACAAGAGATATCCTTTACGGCTGTAAGCCTTTTGGGCATATGGTAATTTCAAGACAGTTCTATGAGGGGAATTCATCTTGTTTTTAGGTTTATTGAAAACTGTTTGTTCTACATTGTCCACTTAATGCTCAGGATCTACTTACGGAGTGTGGTGGAAAGACTTTAGGTTGAATATTAAAATCTACCAGTGGCTCTTCATTGAAGAGCAGGCCCACCGATATTGGAAACAGAGGAGTTTTTCATGGTATACTTGATGCTCCTACTTGTATTATTATGGTGTCCCACACCCTGTGGGAATAGCTGCATTACATAACTATTTCAGAAACTTGCCCTCCTATTTTAAACATCTGTGTAACCACTGCCAGAGGGCTAAAAATCTCTGATAAGGGGAAAAGCTGATCTTTTCCAATTCTGTAGTACCTGCCATATTCTCTGCTAGGGCTTTACTCATTAAAGTATATGAAAAATGCTTTCAACTTAATTTTATGCACGTTTATTCAGAAGTAAATTTCATTTAAGTTCAGTAGGGCTTACTCAGTAAAATGTGCATAGGATTGTGAACTTTGTGTGCCAAGTTATGGAAATATATTGGCCCTGCTCATAATTTAAGATAAGAATCTTAACTGTGGATATGTTTATTCACAAATTTTGAGAGATAAAACATACTTATGGTGATATATAATACTTTAGGGTTTGAATGGTATGAATTTAGCCATAGGAGATTGATGACACTACACAGTAATTTAAGCTAAATTGTGGTTTTGATATGCCCTCAACTGTCATGCCATCATGTATCCAAATGATTTTTTAAATTAAGATTTGCTGGCTCCAAATTCCCTCCCCCAGCAATCCTGATACAGATTGCTTTTTCCTCACTGAGAAAAGTGAGAGGCATTCAAGAGGCAGCTGGACAACCATCTGTCAGGGGTGCTTTAGGGTGGATTCCTGCATTGAGCAGGGGGTTGGACTCGATGGCCTTGTAGGCCCCTTCCAACTCTGCTATTCTATGATTCTATGAAAAGAGTGATCTGCATCAGGATTGCTGGCATGTGTGTACATGTGTATCTGTGTGGGGCCAAAACAGTTGTCCGCTACTGGTTTAGAGGGAGGTTACTTACTTAAGAGGTTCTTAGGTAAGACCTGAAATTAAAATAAGAATACTTGTAATGATCCAATCCCTATTTGAAAAGTGCAATGTTAATATTTTGTGTAATTGAAGGGAAATCGAATTTAATGGATGCCCTTAGTTTTGTAATGGGTGAAAAGGCATCTAATTTAAGAGTGAAACACATTCAAGAACTGATTCATGGGGCACATGTTGGAAAGCCGGTTTCATCAAGTGGAAGTGTAAGAATGGTGTATTGTGAAGAAAATGGAGACGAGAAAACATTTTCAAGAATTATTCGAGGTGAGTAGGCTGGTTTATATAGAAATATAAGTAACTGAGTACAGATTGCTTTTTAAGTTGGGGCACCTTCACTTTCGCTGTCACTGTTAGCTCCATTTTGCTCTGACATGTGTATTCTCTCACATACTTGCTAAGAATAATCACCTGAAAACATTAATTACAACTTTGAAATTGGCATACTTGACCAGTATTTTATTTGCAATTGACATACATTCATTTTTTACTAATGAACTTATGAAATGAAAAATCCTCTGTGGAAAAATAAAGCATTGGAAATTCTCTGTGAAAAATATTCCATCCCACATCACTATTCGGAACATGTAGCAGTGATCTTTAAGCAAGTAGCATTATATTATGTTTTCTTATTAGGAACTTTCAAAGCTTTTTCTAAAGTTGTTGCAGCTGTCCTTGATCGTTTTCCTTTCTGATAAAATTTCTTAGTGTTTTCTGCCATCCTTTCAGTGCTGCTTTCAGGATCACAATAATAAGACTTTCTATAACACATATAATCCTTGGTATAATGGTCATTTTGAGCATAGTTATTCTACTTTACTTGAAAGTCTCATTGGCAGACATCTTTTAAGACCTTTAGGAACAGTTTTTATCAATTGTACATATTTGAGGTGGGAAAGCTTTTCTAGTCAGAGGACGACCAAATACCTAAAACATTTTGTTGATCGATATACCCACTTTATTCCATAGTTATTGTAACGTATGAACCCAGTCTGCATGTATCCTCCATAGCTGTCACCATGGAGATGGCAAATATTTCAAGTAAAAAAATGTAACAAACTATATAAAAATGGGAATTAGAACTCAAAATGTTTAGAAAAAGACATACTGATTACTTAAATGTAATGTAATTCCTAATTTGTTGTGAAATATTAGATCCTTTGGTTTCCATTTTTTAGGGGTTTACTTTAAAGCTAGGAACCTGTCCAAATTCCATAATAGAGATACTATAGGATCTGTTGGACAAAGTGTGTTATCAGCATCAAAACTTATTTTAAACCTTCACCAACCTACTTCAATTCCTGTAGATATAAATCTTTAAAACTCCAGAATTTTGACATTTAACTGAAATAATAGCATGTGAGCTATCATAAGGTTTTAAAAAACGTTTAAAAGCAAGTATTCAGATTTCCAGTGCCTTTTGGGAAGTAAGTTCCATGGAGATCAAAGGGACTTACTTCCGGGTAAGTGTGTATAGGATTGCTGCCTTAGCCTTTTTAATACATTATACAAAAACTATGTTCTATAATGCCACATGCTTTCTCTGCAGCAAGAAAACTCAAACAATTTCTCATTTGTCATGGCTTTCATTTATCAGGTTGAGTGCCGTCCTGGTACATTCTGACAGTAACATCATGAATAAAGCCTGTTAGATCTATATAAATCCCTTTTATAATAACTTTCCTTATCCTTTTGCATAAATAGGTTTAAGTATTATATAATATTGATTTAAAAGTGATAAAAATGGGCAAGATGAAGTCAAAGCTGGATTCTTTCCTTCCATACAGATCATGGATATATTTGTATCATTCCAGGAATCACTTACCTTTAACATTTTGCATTTATTTATTTATTTATTTACTGTGTTTCTGTATCGCCCAATAGCTGAAGCTCCCTGCGCAGTTAACAAAAATTAAAACCATAAAGTACAACTTAAGTATAAAACTTAAACAACAATATAAAACCACAATATAAACTACAACCAGAGTAAAACCGAGCAGCAAAGCGGAGATTTAAAATACAGATTTAAAACAGCAATTTAAAATACTAGGATGGTAAAATGTTAAAATATTGGGAAAATGATGTATGTGCCAGGCGAACCTCTCTAGGGAACTCATTCCACAACCAGGAAGCCACAGCAGAAAAGGCCCTCCTACTGGTAACCACCTGCCTCACTTCCTTTGGCAGGGGCTCATAGAGAAGGACCCCTGATCTTAAGATCTGGGCAGGTACATATGGGAGGAGGCATTCCTTCAGATGACCTGGCCCTAAGTCTTTCAGGGCTTTGAATGTTAATACTAGCACTTTGATTCAGGCTGGACCTAGACTGCAGCCAGTGAACCTGGAGAAGTACTGGCGTAATGTTTTGTTGGTCAGTCCTCGTTAACAATCTTGCTGCCTTGTTTTGTACCAGCTGAAGTTTCTGGACCGTTTTCAAAGGCAGCCCCACGTGTAACGAATTGCAGTAATCCAGATGAGAGAGGTTATCAGAGCATGGATAACTGTAGCTAGGCTATCTCTGTCCAGATAAGGGCATAGTTGGTATAACAGCCTAAGCTGGTAAAAGGTGCTCCTTGCCACCCGAGTCCATCTGTGCCTCAAGTGACAGTAATGGATTGAAGAGCACCCTCAAACTGCAAACTCGAGTGCAACCCCCTTCAGAAAAGGTTGAACATCACCTAGACAGACAGACAAACCACCTGCTAGCAGTACCTCTGTCTTGTCTGATTGAAGGCCTTCCTAGACGAGGGTTTAGCCCGGTGCGAGGCCCGGGCTCCCTGCTGTGCGTGCAGATGAAGCACAGGGGATCCCGGGGTCAGGCCGGGCTAAACCCTCCCTTGACCCAGGATAACCGGATCCGCTTGTGGGTCTAGCTAGTTCTGTGGCTTTCCCCGGCTGCTCGCTTACTTGCGAGCAGCGCACTGGTCACTGCCCATCGGGCTGGTGGGGGGGAGATCACTGACGGGGGGGCATCGGACATGGCGAGGGGGCAAGCTGACGGGCAAGCAAGGGGGCAAGCTGACGGGCGAACGAGGGGGCGGGCGAGCGAGGAGGCGGGCGGGTGGGGGGCATCAGACATTGTGAGGGGGGGAGCGGGGAACCCTTCGGGTTTTTTAAAAAAAAGCCTACCTTCTGTCGGTGGTGCGCTCCTGCGCACCCTGCCCCTTTAAGTTCTTAAACAAAATGGAGGACACGACGGGGCTGTCCTTCCCCCGTCGCGTCTGACGTGTGGAAAGAGCGACAGTCCGCACTACTTCTGGCGCGGGCTGGCCCCTCCTCCCACACAAATTCTAAGTTAGGTCTAGCAAGGCCCTGTGTCTCAATTTGTTGGCCATCATCCAGTCCATTACTGTGCACAGGAACTGATTTAAAACAGACACTGCCTCACCTGATTTTGATGAAAAAGAGAGGTAGAGTTGGGCGTTATACGCATATTGATGACACCTCAGCCCACATCTCCGGATAACCTCTCCCATTGGTTTCATGTAAATGTTGTACACCATATGGGATAAAGTAGAGCCCTGTGGAACCCCATGGCCTAAGTGCCATTCAACAAAGCAATAATCCCCCAGTACCACCTTCCAAGTAGGAGCAGAACCACTGCAGTACAATGCCTCCAACTCCCAGCCCAAACAACCTATCCAGAAGAATACCACGGTCGCACTCCCCCTGTCCTGGAAAAGGTCATCCCACAGGGCAACCAAGGCAGTTTTCATTCCAAAACTAGGCCTGAAGCCTGATTGAAATGGTTCTTGATAATCTGTTTCATTCAAGAGTGCTTGGAGTTGTGCATTCATCAAAATGATTTTTAAAGCGGTTATTAGAATGTCAGAAAGGGTTTTATAAAATTCTACAGGAAGGCCATCTAGGTCTGGAGATTTTTTTAGGTTCAGTGTTTGTATAAGTTTGGTATACCTCCTGGAGAGTTATGGGACATTCAGCATATTGATATCTCCAAGATCTTTCTGCCTCAAATATATTTTGTAGATCTAACACTTTGCTGTAGCTTTCCAATTCTTTTCCTACATCATGGGCATTATGTAGTGCTGCCCCTGCCCTTCTGCTGATCATGTCACGCCAGCAGGAACCATTGCCAGCGCAACAGGAAGCTAATTTTTCCTAGGGCAACCTCAGAAGTGAGCCAAAATGCTAGTTTGCAGAATGGGACAGGGCAGCTGGTATATAAGCAGCATTGGATACTACCCAAAATCTCTATGTGCCTTTTCCTGTGATGTTACCATCCTTAGCCCCCTGTGATGTATGAGCTCCAGTAAATACCATTACTAGTCTTCCCATGACTGGCTTTAAAGCATCTTTTAAGGAAAATGGTTGTTGTGTATTTGTTCCCTAAAATGCTTATGACTTCGTATTTGTGGAAGGATGTTCTTCACTTATGCTGTTATGTCTTAAGCAGTGCAATCCTATACATGTCTACTCAGAAGTAAGTTCAACGGGGCTTACTCCCACTAGGTATGTGCATATAGGATTGCAACCTAAAGCTGTTATTCTAAGCATACCTACCTAAGTAGTAGCTAAGTACTTTTCACTGAGACAGTTTGAGTAAACAGGCTTAGAGCTGGAATGTTCCTGTATTGCAAATTCCTAAATATGTATCTGGCTATACTATTGGGGCCATATAACCATACTGGCACCGATCAATCCTTGCAGCAGCCCAAACCCAACAATATTTGAATTAAGTCAGCATGTCTTTTTCTAAATATTTTGAGTTCGAATTCCCATTTTTATATTGTTTATGGTTGTATTTCCATTTACTTAATATATTTGCTATCACCATGGTGACAGTTATGGAGGATACATATAGACTGGGTTTGCATGTCACAATAAGCCTCAATTGTTTATTTTTCTGAATAAGCCATGATGGTTTATCATGTCGTCTGTGAGCGGTTTTTCCCAACCACAGTGGTTTATTTAGCCAAAATAAGCCATCCTGATAAGCCATGGCCTGCAGCAAGGTTTATTTAAATCATCATTGCTTATTGTGTCATCTGGTGCTCCACCGTGGCTTAATCAGTGGTTTAAAGATTGCCTACAAAGGGCTTGGCAAGAGCGGTCAAAACTGCTGCTGCTGCTCAGCTCCACCTGGCAGATCTCTGTTTCCAAGATCTTCCTATTTATTTATTTATTTATTGCACTTATATACCGCTCCCATAGCCAGGGCTCTCTGGGCAGTTTACAGAAATTCTAAAATTAAGATAAAAATGAGTATACAAAATTTAAAATTCTAAAACACAGAACATACACACATAAAGCATTAAAAACCGTTAAAAAAACTAAACATGTGGGTGATTAAGATATGCTGCCATATGCCTGGGCAAAGAGGAAAGTCTTAACCTGGTGCTGGAAAGATAGCATTGGGGCCAGGCGAGCCTCGTCAGGGAGATCGTTCCACAGTCTGGGGGCCATCACCGAAAAGGCCCTGTCCCTCGTTGCCACACTCCGAGCCTCTCTCGGAGTAGGCACCTGGAGGAGGACCTTAGATGTTGAACGTAGCGACCGGGTATATTCACGTCGGGAGAGGCGTTCCATCAGGTATTGTGGTCCCAAGCCTAGCAACAGGCGGAGACAACCTCCGCCTGTCTCCACCTTCATGACTCCCTCAGTGGTATGTTCTGCAGACTTCCTAAGTGTCAAACCCTCACGTTTCCAGAGGCATAGATGTGCAGGGTTTTAGTTCTGCCTCCACTGCCTTCCCACGATGGGAAACTGCGTGCGAAACTTTGTCTCGTTTCTGCAAACCTCCAATGGTTTAGAGTCGCCACCCCCTTTTTGGTGCAAAGGTGTTTTCGCTCGCACACCTATGTAATCGTGCAGGGCTTTGGTGGAGCTACAGGTGCCTCCCTGCTAGGGGAAGCGGTGTATTAAGTTTTGTCTGGCTCCTGCAAATATCCAAAGATTTAGAGCTGCCACCACCTTTTTGGTGCAGAGGCATAGCAGCGCAGGCGCATCCCCATAAGAGGCAGCTGTGTGTGAAAATTGGCTCCAGTGCAGCAAACTATCAAGAGTTTAGAGCTGCCACTCTCTTTTTGGTGCAGGTGGGCAGGAGGAAATTGCTGATTTCCAACTACTAAAAAGAAAACAGCCTGGCCTGCTTTTATGCACCAAAGGGCAGCATGGCGTGAATGCCAAGAGAAAATTCTAGTTCTATAGATGGCTGCACTACAGACTGTCGCTGTGATGTGAGGAGAGGCAGGCAGGGTGGAAAGGAAAAGCATGGAAATCTGGGTGGGGGCTGAGCCAGTAATATCTCTCAAAATGCACAGATTGTGTTTTCTGCCTTTTTTTTCCTTCCAAAAATTAGGCAATGGATCTGAGTTTCTTATAAACGACATTGCTGTCAGCCGATCATCATATATAAAAGAACTTGGAGAAATTGGCATCATTGCGAGAGCAAGGAATTGCCTGGTTTTCCAGGTAAATGTTCATGTTATAATTTAATATATCAGAAAAGTAGAGAATGCCATGCCAGCGATCTCAGAAGTCCTTATTGAGGGTGGTGAGATCACTATGTTGTTTCCCGATGGCTTGGATGAATGTGTGTATGGGGTGGGCATGGCACAGTGCCCATACAATGACATTCTGTGTCTAGCAGGACCACAACGAAGGGCGGTATGTACTGGTTTATGCATACCTTCTCAGCTTATTCGAAATACCTGAGATATGACCATCCCCAATACTTACAGCTTTGGGACAAGGCAAGGAAGGCACAGTTTTGTATCCCTGTTCCCTGTCCTGCTTCCTGGAGGGCTGGATAGCATATGTTTCTTTTTAATTAAAAAAAACTTTCTTGCATAGTGTCGCCTATATATACGTCCCATTTAAAAACAGGAAAAAATGTGACATATTGCAGGCCTGGCATTGTTGCTCAGTATGGTTGGTACAGAAAAAAAGGGAGAAACAGGTTCTCATGATGCAAAAAATACTTTATTTCAAAGCCCAACACATTTTGGCCTGTGTTCTTTCAAAGGGCGTTCTCGGGGCTGTAATATTAAAAATGCATTAAATTACATTTGTGGGACAACACATAACATTGAAAGCTAAGTATGATATTGAGGTTAATTACGCACATTGCCACAAAGGCCTATGCCCATATGTAAGGTTTTTTTTTTAAAAAAATTGATAATGCATGAAGGCTCTAAGGCCTGCACACATTGCATAATAATAAAATTATACAAATCATATGAAAATCATTTTTACAAAAGTATAATATACAGATTCTTACTTGATGAGAGATGTCTGCAGAAATATTCCCAGCAAGGTGATTGTCTCCTATGATAATCAATGGCCCATCTGTTAACTATCTACTCCTAATTCACTCCAAGTGTGTAAAATGGGAATAATGTGATTGTGAACAAAGTTGGATGATTGTTTTATATTCCAAAAATGGTTTTCCAGAAGTTTTTCTGCTACTGGTTCTGAAAAAGAAGGGGTGCCAATAACAGGGTGGGGCTGAAAGTGGGTTACTTAATCATTTGCCAGAAAACCTACAAATTCCTAGAGCTAGCCTTGACAAGTAGCTTCAAAAATAATGTCCATAGTTTTGGCTCAATTATTTTTTCTCTTTCAATAAATGTCTTTATTCAGATATCGTACCACACCATGGCTTGTGCTAAACATGGCTTGATTTTAAACATTTATTTGGGCTTCCAAATGTATATGCAAACCATGGTTTGGAGCTCTTTGTCTGCTTTTGTTTTCCATCCACTTAGGAACCCCACTTCTGTTGTGCAGTAGTGTCTGGAGATAGATCAACAGCCATAATCATGGTTTCTCAATTTAGTCATCATGCCAAACCATGGTTTGCAAACCAACTTCATAGTATATTCTCTGATTCTGGTTTGCCAGCCTATCATAAACCATGTTTTTCAATTTGGACATCACAGCAAACCATAGTTAAGCTTCCTTAGCCATGGTTTGGCATGATGTCAGAACTGAGTGCTTGATTTTAGTTGTGGATGATCCATTTTGTTTCTGCTGACAAAGAATTGTTTTTATTTTAGCCATTTGATTCTGTAGTTTTACTTTCTTATTGTAGGGTCAAGTTGAAGCAATTGCAATGAAGAAACCCAAAGAAAGAACTCAGATTTTTGAACAAATTAGTAATTCAGTGGAACTTGCTGCTGAGTATGCAGAAAAGAAGAAAAATATGCACAAGGCAGAGGATGATGCACAGTTCAGTTACAACAAGAAGAAAAACGTTGCAGCTGAGCGCAAACGTGCAAAGTTAGAGAAAGAGGAGGTAATTCAAAGAACAGTATGTAACACTTTAAAAGTGCACTGTTGCACTCTTGCACTGTTTAGCAAGAATGTTTTAGGTTCTTAGATTGGTGTGCAAATCAGAGCTTTCCTTGTTTTCACAATTTAGATCAGCTTTTCAAAATTTCACATTGCAAAGATATCGCTCACAGGCATCAACACCCATTTGCCATTTTATGCTTACTACTACAACAGTTGATTCTCCTCCCTTATTTTTACAATGCCCCTGGACAGAATGTTCTTTAAACAATGAAAGGAGGAAAACATTGAAGAATCTTCTGCGTATTAGAGGTCCAAATCATTTGCTAAACACTTTTAAAGAAACTTGTTCTAGAATTCTTACGTTTTCAGACTAGTGGATGGATTTAATTTAAGCAATGATTTACTAGAAGTCAGTGCTAACTTGCGTATTTGTATATATGTGTAAATTCTGTGACTCAAAGCTCCAGTGATGAGTGTATGCTTGTAGTAATGACATCCTGGTGTAATGCAGTATTCTGTTAAAGTGCTAAATACTGTAACATGAAGGGACACAAAATCTCCCTGTTTAATCTTACTTTACATTGCGTGTTTGTGTAAAAATCCAAAAGTTCAGATTGCAACTGATATTCTCTGCTTTCCCTGGTTCAAAAACGAAGACTTGTGGCTCTGGTTTTTCTTGATTCTTAAACAGTTGAACAAGTCTGCTTCAGTATTCCCCATGATAAGCAGTGAAGTAGGAAATATAAATGCTGACTGGATTGGTGCCCATAAATGAGCAATCCTTGCAAGCAATTTTTAATTGGGGTAGAAGTAAGTGAAGATGTAGGAAGAAGCAAAATCAAATCAGTACACACATCTATTGTAGGAATAACTGAGTTGCCCTAGAAGAACCTGATATGAATGTATAGGTGCAAATGATGTAAGTAACACATCAAACTTAACTTGCTGTATAGGGATTACCTTAGCTCATGTCTTCATAATTCTGAACAAGTAAAAGATATTGTAGTGCATGCAGTGGAGTGGAGCAGAGTAGGAATGCAACGATTACATGACAGGAAATTGTTTAAACTGGTCACAGCTTTTACAAAATTTTGCATGACATTCAAATTTCCTAATAGCTCGACTATTGACAGAGACGACCCCACCCCCAACCCACATGCTGGAAACTGCTAAGAAGTAGAAGGGAAGTTCAGGCCCACCATAGTATATAGACTGATATAATTGCTCTGCACTTCCAACCTGTGTATGTGGCAGTCATGCAAGCCCCTGAGCTGGATCAGGTCTTAAACCAACAACCCAAGATTCCATCAGGGTGTCCTCTTGTCCTGTTTTAAGGCTAGGAAGTGCCCTGGTCAAGGTCCAGACAGTTCCAAGAGTGAAGAAACTGAGAAGCCAATCCAGTCTGAGGTCATATAAAGGATTCTAAGTAGTGCAGTAGAAGGCAGGGGAGAGGTAAAAATGGTCCAGTGATTGGTTCACAGAAGGTAGTTGATCCAAATGTCGAAGCCAGTCAGGGATTGTCCAGGAGGGGTCTAGGTGGGTTGCCGAGGGTCCAGGGATCTGCATAGTCCAAAGAAATGAAACAAGAACACTGCGGTTGACGAGCCTTTTGTCTGCAGCAGAGAGTCAGCCCTGACTGAGTTGATTTATAGCTGGCTGTTAATCAGCACATCTGGCTCATTAGGTCAGCGTGTTGCTCTTAAGTGAGGCCGCATGCTGTGGCCTCTTCCTGTCTCTCTGCTGCTGGTGTTTTATCCTGCATTGTTCTGAAGGATTAAATATCTCCGGCTTTGCCTCCCGCATTTGGGGGAGTTCAGGAATGTTGCTAGAGGTGCCAGGCTGCTCTTCCAGTGGTCCCAAGGGTGTGCTATCTGCCGAAGCTTCCAACTCCCTGCCTGGCTTCTGCTGGGGCCTGCTAGGCTGGCTCTCTCCCTCGTCTTCCTCATCAGAGGAATCTTCCTTGAAGTAAGGCATGTCACCTCCCTCATAAACCTACATTCATGTATCCCCAATATGGAGCCTGCCCAGTGCCCCAAACCCTTTAAGTAATTATGATTGAACTATAAGGCAACAAAAATGAGCAACCAACAAAGAACATTGCTATGGGAAGGCAAAGCCCCCACATTTCTAAGTCAATCACAAATGCAGGTAAACTTGTTTCCTAGCCCATAAGAAGAGCCAAGGATCCATCTAGTCCAACACTCTTCGCACAGTGGCTGACCAGCCTGTTGACCAGGGACCCACAAGCAGGACACAGTGAACAGCACCCTTCCACCCATGTTCACCAGCAACTGGTGCATATAGGCTTACTGCCTCTGATACTGGAGGTAGCACACTGCCATCAGGACTAGTAGCCATTGATAGCCTTCCCCAGGAATTTATCCAACCCCCCTTTTAAAGTTATCCAGATTGGTGGCCATCACTACATCTTGTGGTAGTGAATTCTATAGTTTAACTATGTGCTGTGTGAAGAAGTACTTCCTTTTATCTGTCCTGAATCTCCCACCAATCAAGTTCATGGGATGACCCCAGGTACTAGTATTATGGGAGAGGGGAAAAAATGTCTCTATCAGCTTTGTCCACACCAGGCATAATTTTGTACACTTCTGTCATGTCGCCCATTACTCACCTTTTCTCTGAGCTAAACAAGCCCAGCTGTTGTAACCTTTCCTCATAGGGGAGATGCTCCAGCCCCTTGATCATTTTAGTTGCCCTTTTCTGCACTTTTTCCAGCTCTACAATATCTTTTTTAGGTGTGGTGACTATAACTGTACACAATATTCTAAGTGTCCATAGCAGAGTAATGATCCCTGCAAGAAAAGGGAAGCTGACGACAGTAATGCCGAGGCCTGGGTTATGCCCCTAATTTATATCCCAGTCATGAGCCGGAAAGAAGGTGCCCCTTTCCTCGTACTCAGTTGAGGCCCCATCCCCAGGACACCAAACCAATTGACTCCAGTGGAGGGACCTGGGCTATAGCTTGGCCAGATCATGGGCCAGTCCATACAGCTGCACCTCAGAAAAAATATTTTTCACACACCCTGGAAGCACAACTGGGGCCCCCTGGTAAACGGGGGCCATTCATATATCCTGAGCAGATGCTAAGACTTATAATCATTACACATATAAATATAAAGGTAAATATTGTGATCATGGATGTATTGTATGATTATGAACTTTTAACAACTAAAATACATGCAAAAGGTTTTTAATTGAGGTATTATGCTTGACTCTTAACTACCAGTAGCAATTGGTGTTGCATGTTAGTGAACTGCTAATAATTTCGCTGTTTATTTATTTAAGGATTTTTATGCCGCCATTCTTTGCAGGCAGAACGTTACCAGACAATGTCCGAAGAGTTGCGAGAGTGTAGGGGGCAGTCTCAGCTTTTCCAGCTCTATCATAATGAACAAAAAACCAACTTACTCAACGAAAAATTGTCTGCAAAAGACATGAATATTGATACTAAGAAAATTGCTCTTTCTCATGCTGAAGATGCAGTGAAAGCCAGTAAAAGGGCTCTTGGAATATTAAATAGAAACCATCAGTATATTGAAAAAGAAATAAAGTAAGTACATAGATTTTACTTAGCAGTGAAATGCTCACTTCTGCTTGCAACCCAACTATGTCAGAGGGCCGTATTGCAATGGGAGGGTTTTGTTTCACTGCCTTTATGAAACATTACAAAGTTGAAAATATTGCATCTGCTGAAGCAACCTTTAGGAGGAAATTGCTTTATGGAGCACTGGAATAGCACCTTTATATTCTGATTATGTTTACTCAGAAATAAGTTTCAGTATGTTCAATGGGATTTACTCCCTATAAAGGTGTAGGTAATTTGGTGCCCATGTGTGACAGTGAACCTTTTCAGACGACACACTAAGCCATGGTGGTTAAGCATTTTGAGCTAAACATTATGGCTTAGCATGAAGCATGAACCATGACTTTGTGTGTCGTGTGAACCATTCCTAATCAAGGTGGCTACATAACCATGATTTAAGCATGCTCACTAACCATTTCCTGCAAAACAGTTAACGGACTAACCATGGCTTAGCGTGTTGTCTGAACAGGCCCAGTGTATTCCTGGACACCTTTCTTGGTGCCTTCAGAGGTGTCCTAGCTCTCCCAGTTTAAAAACAAAATTAACACTTTTTTTTACTAACAGCTGGAATCATTTCAAAGCAAAGTGAGGACCTCCAGCTGCTGCCATCTTCATTTCCAGTACATGTTGGGGTCAGATATATTCTTTGGAAAAGAAGATGAGAGAGAGAGAGAGAATGTGTGCTTCTGTGGGTGGTGATCACAGTAAGAGAAAAAGCCAAGGAGTGGGAGGAATGAGTTGGCTGATAGAGGACTATGGGAAGAGGAAAGAGTTTGCCTTCTGTGAAATAGGTTTCCGTTCAAGCTAAAAACCGTCGGTTCAAAGGAGTTCAGTGTTATGACTTAGATTTCACCTCTTCCTTGTACAGAGACTTTTGGGCAGGTTACTTGGCCCTCATCGGTAGATGTGCTTCTCAAGGCAGCCATTTTGTGCTGGTGCCCATGACAAATTGCCAAATATGCACACAGGCTCCAAAAGGTGCCCTACCCCTGTCCTAGTAAGAGAGTTGAGGTTTAAGTCTCCACCATCAAGTAAATGTTAAGTAGCCTGTTTCTTGAATTTCCTCAAAACAACTTGGTTGGAAGATGGTAAATGTGTCCCTTTTTTAGGTCGTTGGAGGTTCTGTTGAATCAAAAGAGACCTCAGTATATTAAAGCAAAAGAAAGAACCTCTCACCAAATAAAAAAAGTAGAGATGGCTAAGAAACTCTTGTGGGATCATACGAAGGAACAGGCTAAGCGAGAAGAAAACAAAAAAGAATTGGAAACAGAACTGTCTGATATTGATAAAGCTTGGCGAGCATTTGAAAAGAAGGTTGAAGCAGAGACACTGCACCAAGAGAGAGATGTTTTCCTGGAAGAAAATCAGGTAAATTTCAAGATGAGCTAAAATGCATATATGTAATATGCAAAACACTTTTAACTTGGGGTAGTTGTAGGTGTACTTAACGCATAAAAAGCTTATTGTTTATTTTATTTTATTTTTACTATTATTTGCGTTGGCAGTGCTCCTCAGGGCATATTTTTAAAAACTACTGACTTGAATATAATTACTTTAATTGTAGAGAATGTTTTCCTGTATAGTTCACTTCAGGTGAGCGTGTTGAGTCTTCTTTCTTGTTGGTTTTTAGACAGCTCCCTTACAGAGGCTTTTGGTTGCCCTGATTAACTTTCTCTATTAGACCTTTTATTAGGATCTATGTTGTTTCTAATTAATATTTATAGAGTGTTTTTTTTTAATATGAAGTATGATTTTTTTTAAAAAGAAAAGAAATTAATGCTCCCTCCTTCCTTTCTTTGTGCACTAGTTAACTGTGGCCCAAATTCAGAAGATTATGGTTTGCTGCAACCTTAGTTTCCCTGTAAACCAGGATTAAATCCTTACTTGGAATCATGCCTTGCCAACAAACTATGATTTTCCATGAACTAGAAATAGAAACTTCTAATCTCCTCCTTTGCCCATGGAGAGTGGGACACGTGAAGGCAGCTCACTGTTGCTTGTGCATCTATTGGCAAACAACTCTCAAGGTTATTGACAATATCCAGCCTAAATTGTTGGAGAACCACTGCCAGTTAGTGTCAACACAAGTCAGCTTCCTGTGTCGGTGCTGACTGACAGCAATTCTCCAGGGATTCAGGCAGGAGTTATTTGATCCCTGGCATCTTCTACCTGGAGATGCCAGGGATTGAATCTGTGGCCTTCTGCATGCAAAGCATGTGCTCTACTAATAAACTGCAGCCCCTCACCAATCCAGCCCCGAGGCCAAAACAGTTCCCCACCCCTGTATTAAACTATAGAGGGAATAAAAGGATGCATCTGAGAATAAGTTCCATTGAAAATAGTGAGACTGACTTCTGAACAGACGTGTATAGAATTGTACTGTAATACTTCAGCTTGGATGCAAGTAATATTTGTATGCTTATGTCCAGATAAATAAATACAAGGAGCTGAAAGAACTAGTGAGGAAAAAAGTAGCCACGTTGACTCAGCAACTGGAAAGACTGCAGTGGGAGCAAAAGGCAGATGAAGAGAAGATGTCATTTTATCAGCAGAGGCAGAAGGAAACCGAGGTACTTGTAAACATAACCAGACAAAAACAAACAATTTGGGGGCAGGGGCAGACCCTTCTAAAATTATTGGCCTTTTTTTTTCATATTTCTGTGCATGTTAATGTTACACCATTCCATCCAGTCTCACTAGCAGGCAAAACCAAGGGTTTTTTTTATAACTTCCCAGACAGTCTGGGAAAGGAGAGGCTGATGAAGACCACAACGCTTGTGTGCCAGGAAGGCTCTGTGGTGGCCTACAAGATGCGAGGCAGTCCTCTTCGTACACATTACAGATAATTATCCCTCAGTGGTGGAGGCTATTCAGGAATGAGTTTCTCCTACCTTCTTTGGATGTGGAGCTAGGGAGATGGATTTGTGCTTGGCCTTCTTCAGTGGGAAGATCCTTTCCCAATCCTGCCTGTCTCAATATATACAGCTTTGAGGTGCCAGGCTAGTTCTGGTAATAAAGCATAAGCATCCCAAGAAAGAAGCTGACTTTTTTAATGTACTGTTTTATTTAGTTATCATAACATATTGATTTGGTACCAAGTGGGAAAGGCACAGAGACCTTTGGAAATAGGGACCCCTGGGAGAAGGGGCCTTTCCTTCTTAAGGGTCTCCCAGGCTGGCTGCTACCTAAAGCCCTCAGGTGAGCCGGATGGGGGAGGGAGGAGGGGAACCTTCCTCTTTCATTCGCCTCTTCCAATATTCTGCATCAGAAGAACCCAAGACAGGTCTTTCTCCCAATGCTTAGTTGGAAGTCCACTCCATTGAACTCCGTGGGAGTTAGCTGCTGAGAAAACCTGCATAGCATTGGGCTGCTGTAAGCCTCTCAATGCCTGAACTTGTAGCCCCATCCTCTGTATGCTTGTTTAGAAGCAAGTCCTGCTTTTTTTATCCCCAGGGGTGCTTATCTTAAAAGTCTAATGTTTGTGGCATTGCAGCTACAGGCAGGACAAGAAATTTAAACAAGATCTTGTAACACCCAAACCACAATACTCTATTTTACATTGTAAATACTGGGTAGCATCCAGAGTTTGGCCTACTTGAAATGGACCCATTAAGGTGAACAGGACATACGTTAGTCATGACTGCCTTGAGTCCTGTCCTTTCAATGGTTGTGCTTGGCATTGGATACAGCCCACTATTCTAGGGTTGGTAGACGTATGAAAAGCCTCTGCCAACCCATGGACTCTCCTTTTTAAAGGCAGGGCCATTCGTCAAGCAACCTGCACAATTCATAGCCCAAGCCCACAAACACACACCCATGCAAGTAAAACAAATAGTCCCAGGTGACTTGATCAAGTAAGCTAAGCTACACAGTATAAGGAAATTAAAGAATAGGGAGTTATTGTCATGTCTACCTTTTCAGTTCAGATCTAATAATTTCCTTGGAAGGAAGCCTTAAATAAGCATTTTAGGCCGGCAGCTTTGGTTTTAATGCTTGGCAAACACAAATGTGGAGTTGAATTCCTATGTCATTTTGACCATCCTACATATGAAAATGATAGGGTGATGTTAAAGTTAAAAATGTTAATGTTAAAAAGTTAAGTACTCCTGAGTATGTGTATCAGAAGTTCACCCAAGTGAGCTTAATTATTTATTACATTTCTGTATCACCTATTAGCCAAAGCTCTTTGTGCAGTTTATAAGACAAAACCTAAAACTATAAAATAGAATAACATAGTTAAACATAGTAGAGTTATCATAACAGATAATATAGGCCTTAGGTAGACCTAAGGTTTATCCCAGGGTCATCCCTGTTCATGTAAATGACACACAGGGGATCCCGGGAGCAGACAGGGACGACCCCGGGACGATCCTGAGATAAACCTTAGGTCTACCTAAGGCCATAGAAAACAAAAAGCATTCTGGTTCGTGTGGAGAGCAGATACAGGAGGCTGTCTTCTTCAGACAGTCCCTCCATGCGTTGAGGGCAACAAATGCCACAAAGGAGAGGGGTGGGGCTGGAGGGATCCTTTCTTCACGCATGTTAAGTATAACCAGAAAGAGAATGCCTAAATAGGGCTCTGAATATCCTGTCGTTATATGGAGGAGTTTAGACATTTTAGCTAGCTGGGAAAGTTTATTTCCCAGAAAGTGAGGCAGTTCAAACTATTTAGGAAGGTTATTGTCTAGAACTCATTTGCATTCCTCAAAATATGTTTGCTCTTCCCAGAAACGCGGATTCAAGGGAAAGAATTTATTTTTTTATTCATTCATTCATTTTTGGTTTTAGGGATTTACACCCCATCCTCCAATGAATTTCCAAGACGTCTTTCAAAGAATCAAATTTAAAATAAAAGCAATCGCAAACTAAATTAAAAGTAATGCAATTTTAAAATTGCACCATAAAAGCAGTCAGAGAAACAGGTTTGATTTTTTAAAAGCCAGGGAAAATCTTTGCCTGGTGCAGAAATGACCTTAAAGTAGGTGCTTCCACTGGAAGAAGACCAAACATGGGGCAGTATCCAATAATACCCATACATGGAGTAGATTCATTGAAGTGAATGGGCCTAATCTAAATTGGACTACCATTGGATGCTGCCCACAGAGTCTTCTGCATAATCTTGACTCTGAAGCAGTCAGTGCAGTAACCAAAGCCTAAGTAACCTCTGTCAGCTTGAGACAATGAACATTTATTTATTTTATTTATATACTGCTAAATATAATAAAGTCCCTAAAGTGGTTAAAGTAAGTCAATGTTCTTTTTTAATAAAATATCTTACATTTTTAAGGGAAGTATAAAGCAAGTTATGGAACAGATAGAAGATGGTGAAAACCGGGTAGAGAAGCTGATGGAATTCAGCAGGACATGCTCGTACGTATTTATAAAATATGATTAAATTGGAATTCATCGCTTTGGTCACCAAAGCAAGCTTTTCTATTAAAATCTCATGCTAGTGTTTTGTTTTGTTTTTCCCATTGTTTACGTAGGGGTTTGGCTAACAAAATAGATTATTAAAGGAGAGCCCTTGCACACCCTAAGATCTGCGAGAGTACTCATATGGTTTTTGAGATACAAACTGGCATTCTGTGTGTACATTGGCATAATCACAAAGTTCTGGAGTGGGCTGGATTTTGAAAGACTTGACTTATGGAGGCCTTCTCCACATTGGACCATTGTCAAAAACAAGAGTAAGGATGCAATCCCATGTATGTTTAAACAGAAAACAGGCCTACAATTCCCAGCATGCCTCAGACTGCCATACTGGCTGAGACATGCTGGGAGTTGTAGGACTTTTTTTCTGTCTAAACATGAATAGGATTATTCCCTAAAGCTTGTTTAAGATCATTGTTTTCCATGGTCTTAAAGCATGATGATTTCTGTGTGTTGGTTGAGGTTCACTGATCTCTACATCAAATTTCTCCTCATGTTTTTCTCTCTGCTCAAGAATAATTGGGACTGGAGGACCATTCTGGACCTGACCAAATTTCTAAAAAGTACATTCAAAACATAATTCTGCATGGAAATTCTCAAATTCATACTGGAGACCTAACAATTTCTTAATAGATTGTAGGGTGGCCTGCTGTTCACTGAAGAGTTTTCTGCTTCACATATTAGTAGGCATTATCAATACAAGGCCTTTCAGCCTCTTATTTACTGGATATTCACCAGCTTCATGGTGGCAATTGTGAGGTTCCTACCTTAGGCTATGGGTGATCCATGTCTGTTCTTACTTGGATGATGTTATTAGATCATCCTCCCAGCTTCAGCCTCTATGAGCTGTTCAGTCAACTCTTCAACATTTAAAACTCCACAGATTTCACATCAGTGAAGCAGATAGTTCACTTCAAGTGTGATGTCTCTGTCACCTGGCACTCCCAAGTGCAGGAGGGGTCCAGGAGGGTCACATCCCATTGGTCTTGCCTGCCAGTTTCCTACTATACTAGGTTAAGGTCCCCCAGATGGACATGGGATTGAGGTCCCCCAGATGCATCAGGCACCCCCAGAATCCTGTTCATCCCATGGTAGTGCATTTTCAGGGTTTTATAAAATGATGGATTCATGCTTGAAAACAGCAGGAGAAGCATCGGAGGCTGACAACATCATGAAAAGGACCAGCAAACTTCCGTGACTGACCAATCACAAGTGTGTAATATATAGCTTGTGTGGAGAAGCTTGGGAAATCAGCAATAAAAATGGGAAATGTGCTATAAAATACCACCATCTGCTGGTGGTAGAATTGAAACATATGGGAAGGAACTGGCAAAAACAGGATGGGGAAGTGTGTATTGTGTCAATTGTTAAATCTTTGAAGACTCCAGAAGACAAAGCCCCAGTAAGGTTGTGGGAGTTTTGCTGAATGTGGAGACGCTCCAGATGAGCATAAGGTTGTGCCTTTAAAGCAGGAAAATAAATAGTTCATTGAAATACTAACATAATCTGGAATTTTGTCTTAGATTCTGTAATTTCGTTATTATTCTCGATTAGGTGCCTTTGAAGATGCAAAAATTATATTCTAAACGTAACAAACATGACAGTAATATATGTCTTGTACAAAATATTGTGCAGGCGCAACACATATGTAACAAACCTATAGATTCTGACTTGCAGGATCCATGGCAGTATTGCTTAGTTGGCATTAAACTAATTGGCCTACTGATTTTTTCCATTTTGCCTTGGTTTGAAGTGCATCTTTAGTGGAGAAAAAACAAGAAGTAGTAGCACTGACAAATGAGCTTGAAAGTTCAAAGATACGAATTGCTGAAGTGAACGAAGAGCTGTATAAAATTGTTAGTGACTTGCACAATGCTAAAATTGATGTCTATGAAGGAACACGCCAGCGGAGGAGAGCTGAAAACCTGGAGAGCCTCAAAAGACTATATCCTGATTATGTGGTAACTACATAATAATACTCATCGTTAAAGTGTGAAATAGACTTCACTATTTTCACTTGTGAAAAGGCAGTTCTTGTATCATGCTTTCTACTTAGATAATTGCCACACTGAAAAGTGTTCCAGATGACTTATGTATTCTGGGAATAAGTGCAAATGAGAAGCATTTTTTGGGGTGGGAGTAGTACTATAAGGTCATTACACACTAAATAAACAAGACATGTATCATAGACATGGATTTGGCTTTAAATTTGCAGTGTCATTATAAATATTGAAATGCATCTACAGCCAAAAATGTTAGGAGTTCATTTCACTGGCGGCGGAGCTATGCTCTTCCACAAATTTGTTTTAAGGACTCATTTCCCATAAAGCCTGCACTCATTTTTTTTCACCATAGAATAAGATATACTGTTTGTAAGGGCTCATTTTGAATCAACTGATGGTCAAACACTTAGAAAAATGTGCCATTTTTTTCAATATTTGACCATCAATTAACTACTATGTTTCTGCTGATTTTTGGTACGCAGTTGTATACATTCTTGAAAGAGATCCTGTGCATCAAAATGAGCCCTTAATGATTGTTGTAGGTATGCTGGCTGTATAGCTTTTCGCCTTTAACAGCAGTATACTAGCAGTTGCCAAAGCACTGAAATCTGTTTCTTCAACACTGGCAGCAGGGGCAAGAGGAACAGGAAGTAGGAAGCCATCCGTTGATTATATGCAAGACCATCCTAATTATCTGAATATTTTGCTATATAATGAATTTGGGATTGCCTTAGCTCAGAGAGTATTTCAACAGATACTCTCTGAACTAACACCTCAGAGTTCCGGGTTCACACATTCAGTTCCTGATAGTTTACTAAAGCAGAAATGAAGTAGCAAGTGGGTGGGTGGGGCGGGAGGCAGCGCACCCACTCGTTCTTGACAACCCCATGGGTTGTAGTTACATCTAAACTGGGTCAGTAGGTCCCGCAACCTGAGGGCAAGTCTGGCTTTCTGTGGTTTCACTACAGAAATGACAAATAACAATGAATCCAATGTGGGTTTCATTGTCAGCTTTGGGTATAGGTTGCATGTCTTGGAATAGAAAACTGCCAAGGATTATTGGGTAAAGGTTTCTTGGATTTCATCACAAGCTTCAAGTCAATCATCACTGAGCACAGCTAGCTTCTGCTGCAAACATGCTCTGACCATGTTACTCCACTTCTGAAATCTCTTCATTGGCTTCCAATTCACTTCAGAATCCAATATAAACTTCTCCTGCTGACCTACAAAGCTTTTCACTGTCTAGCTCCTTCCTATCTTTCCTCTCTCATCTCACACTATTCCCCCGCTCGTGCTCTTCGCTCCTCTGATGCCATGTTTCTCACCTGCCCAAGGGTCTCTACTTCCCTTGCTCGGCTTTGTCCATTTTCTTCTGCTGCCCCTTATGCCTGGAACGCTCTTCCAGAACATTTGAGAACTACAAGTTCAATCGCAGCTTTTAAAGCTCAGCTAAAAACTTTTCTTTTTCCTAAAGCTTTTAAAACTTGATTTTGTTCTGACTTTATACTGCTAGTTTTACCCTACCCTGTGCCTGTTTGGTGCATTCTCTTCCCCTCCTTATTGTTTTATTATGATTTTATTAGAATGTAAGCCTATGCGGCAGGGTCTTGCTATTTACTGTTTTACTCTGTACAGCACCATGTACATTGATGGTGCTATATAAATAAATAAATAATAATAATAATAATAATAATAATAATAATAATTTCAGAGCTTGACACTGGAGAAGAAGGGTCCATTTAGAGTGAATGCAGTGGTGTATTTCTAAATTAGAACCACTGCTCCCAAAATGTTGTGTTTGTCTTTGCATTCGGAATATGGATTTTAGATGTAAAATTCATTAGATGTAAAACCTCTTGACAGCTGATGCTTCTGACAAGAGACAAATGTACTGGATTTTATGAGAATGCATGAAAAGTGAACTAACATTGCACAAATTAAACTTTTAATTTACATATCACTGTTTTTTTAGTTTGGAAGACTGGTTGACTTGTGTCATCCCATCCATAAAAAATATCAACTTGCTGTTACCAAGGTTTTTGGCAAGTATATGACTGCGATTGTTGTGGCTTCAGAAAAAGCAGCTAGAGATTGTATTTGTTTCCTCAAGGAAGAAAGAGCTGAACCTGAAACATTTCTTCCTTTGGATTACCTTGAGGTAGACTTTTCTTAAAATCTAGCTGAGAATATAAATTACAGGAGGGCAGATTTCAGTTGAACATCAGGGAACCTTCCTAATATTCAGAGCAATCAGGCAGTGGAACCAACTGCCTAGGAAAACGGTGGGCTCTCATTGCTAGAGATACTCAAGCAGAGATTGGACAGACATTTATCGGGGATGCTGTAAACTGGATTCCTGCACTGAGCAGGTAGTTGGACTCAGTGCCCTAAATGGCCCCTTCCAACTTCACTTTAAAGCGTTTTTCACAGGGAAAGCCCTGTTAGTTTAAATTTCCTTCAGAAATATTTTAGGGTGTAGTGTATTATCAGAGATTCCTATGTAATATCTAATTTACCTTTTTTCTAAATGATGTTTTAATATTAGGTAGAACCTATCAATGAACAGTTAAGAGAGTTAAAAGGATCTAAAATGATGATTGATGTCATACAGACATCCTTTCCTCCATTGAAGAAAGTAATTCAGTTTGTTTGTGGGAATGGTCTAGTCTGTGAAACAGTAAAAGAAGCAAAGCAATTAGCATTTGATGGTCCACGCCGACTGAAAGTAAGTGCTAAACAGCTGCGTCTTAAAATATGATTTTTGGCTGGTGTTCAAAGGCATGTTCAGAAAAATCATATGCTACAGCACTCCTGGAACTATGCCGCTTCAAAATGCAAAGGTACATTTGAATTCCTGGACTGAGCAGGGAGCTGGACTCGATGGCCTTAAAAGCCCCTTCCAAATCTACTATTCTATGATTCTCTGATTACCTGCTAGCCAGTGCCAGAATCCTCTTGGCCAGCTAGGGTAGAAAGCTACACTAGAATACTGTTCCCTGACATGCCTCCTTACCTCAGGTAGGGAGTTGTTGATCGGAGGCAACATTCAACCATGTAATTCTCTGTTTGCATTTTGAAATACTACACTCCAGGAAGGGCTTTAGCCTCCAAAGATATAGATAAACACAAGCTTTTATTTTAGTAATATCATTTTTATTAGTAAGTGGATTTGGTTTAATTGCTGAGTGCTATGAACTTTACACTAGCAGTTCTCTGAAAGCATATATCTAGTACATTGGGGTGCACAAACATTGTAGCTCTGAGGGCTGCATCTAGGGAATAGTGTGGGTTAGGGGCTGCACATGTGTGCACACATACACAAATATAATGCTTACCAATTTGTACATTTCCTCAGCAAGCATTCAAGGCATAGCTCAAATATAGACATGTCTACTTAGACGTAAGTCCCAGTGCAATAGCTTTCAGACACGAATAGCACAGCTTAATTCTAAAATTTAAAGGGTTGACATTTATTTATTTATTTATTTACAATATTTATATACTGCTTCCCAGCCAAAAGATTTCAAAGTGGTAAACAAATAGTGTAAAAGAATAAAAACACTGTATTAAAAATTACATTTTTAAAAGAACACTTAATGCTTTTATCTCCGATCACTCATCAGAGATAAGAATGGAGTTTCCCTGCGTACTGTTGAAGATCCTTTGGTCTTTCTGAGGTACTCCTTTTCTGCAGTTTTTTCTTGCATCCCAGCTGATTTGCTGAGCTGTAGGGAAAAGGGGGTAGGGCTGCATGCGGGCGATAGATTGTGCACCCTTTAGTATATGACAACCTCTGATTCTATCATGTATAGCATAAGCCATGATGCAAGACATTGAAATACCTCCTATACTTAATTGCCCTAATTCTAAATTATGCAGCTGTTCATAAGCTCTGGGTTTTGTGTTTCCCTGGAGGTGGGGAAATTCAGTGGAATACAGATATACATTTGTGGATAGGTAATTGTATTCACTTTTGGCTGTCATCTCAGGGCCTTGCTAGACGAGGCCTTAGCGCGCTGTGAGGCCCGGTTTCCCTGCTGTTCGTCCAGACAACGCACAGGGAAATCCAGGGTCAAGGTGCACTGAAGCCTCCCTTAACACGCCATAAGCAAAGTCGCTTATGGCGCGCCTTTTCCGCAGCCCCGGCCTGAGGCCGGGACTGCGGAACATCTAGCAGGGTCCGTGGCTTTTTGCGGCTACTCGCTTACTTGCGAGTAGCCAGGAAAAGCCACGGACTGGGCACAGCGCTCATACGAGCGCTGTGCCCATCGGGCCGGGGGGATCCTGGGGTGGGGAACATAGGGGAAGGAAGGCCGGACTGGCAGGAGAGGGGGATGGCGGAGGGCGACACGGGAGACGGGGAGGGATGGCAGAGGGCGACACGGGACGGGGAGGGAGGGCGGGGAAAGAGTGGGCAGGGGGCTTAATTAAAAAAGGGGGGGCTTAAGTGAAAAAAACCCTTACCTTCTCCGGAGTCTTCGGGCCGCACATGGCCCCTTTAACAAAAATAAAAATAAAAAAATGGCCGATGCTACAGGGCTTCCGCAGTCCCTGCACGTCGGCCGTCTAGGAGGCAGGGCGGCACGCGCTAAAGTTAGCGCGCCATCGCCCTGCCTCCCTGCTGGCTTATCCGGCAGGGTCTAGCAAGGCCCTGTGTCTAGGAATTGTTGCTATACTGTAATTATCCTTTAGTGATATTGATAATTCATAAACAAAATCCAAATGTCTTTAATTTTCAGACAGTGGCTCTAGATGGAACTTTATTTTTGAAGTCTGGAATAATCTCTGGAGGCTCAAGTTATTTAAAAATGAAGGCTAGATACTGGGATGAAAAAGAGGTGAATGAACTTAAAGAACGAAGAGAAAAGCTGATGAATGAACTAAAGGTAATTAAAAAGTAAATTATATGCCCTAATGTTATAATTACTGTGATATTTTAAGGAACAGTACAGATTCTGATGACTCTGTCAATATTAATGCACTAATTTAACATCATTATTTTACGTTTGTTTGATATTTAAATCCACAAGTAAGATTTGTTAGAAGAACTGTTGGAAAAATGTGATCAGTAGACTTTTTCATCAGGCAAGAGGGATGTAGAACCGTTGCCTGCTATATTAAGAACTTGTACAGCATATTGACATAAATAGGCTATTCAAATTTCACCTCAGCAAGCTGCTATTCTCTTTGCCAACCATCCACAATGTGGGGATAACAGTACTGACCTACAGGGGTGTTGTAAGGATTACAGTAAGTGAGGGAGAGATACTGAAAGTCTTTTTTTTTCTGGTGACATGCTCCTTGCGCTTACCTGATAAGACAGGAGTATATAAGCTCCATCCGACAAGCGTTTACTGCATGCTCGTTCTTCTTCGTGGTCTCTGTGCATCACACATATGGGCTCTGCGCCTGCGCAGGGCCAGCTTCGGAAACTTCTCTAGCTGAAAGTCTTTTAGGCGGGAACCCCTTCCCCACCGTCCACTGGGCATGCTCAGGGGTTCCCGCCTAATCCCCTCAGTTGTCTTCAACCGCCTGTGGGTCAACAGCTTGTGGAGACTTCTCGTGTGTGGTATACTTTACCTCAGCTGAAAATATTCTATTTTCCTTCTTGTGTTTTCTCTCCAGTTTTCTAACCTTTTCTATTTAGTTATTAAAAAAAAAGAAAAGAAGACGGATTCGTTTGTTGTTACTTAGCCTTGTGGCTTATGGCACATCAAGGCCTCTTCAAGAAGTGCCCCGTTTGCGGGCTGAAGATCACGCAAACCGACAGACACTCACTTTGTTTGCTCTGCTTGGGGGAAACACACATTGTGGAATCTTGTGTGTTTAAGTTCTCGAGGCAAACGAGAAAGAACCGTTCAGACCGCCTTCGGGCGATACTCTGGGATAAGGCGTTGGAGGCAGTGGAGAAACCGAGACCATCTCGACGCTCCAAATCTCCTATCGTAATGGAGTCTATGCCCCAACTTCCTCCAGCACGGAGTTGAGCCTTACCGGTTCCCCCCTCCTCCTCCTCTCAGTCCGCATCCGCAAGGGTGGCAAAAGATTTCTAAGAGAGCGAGAGAGTGTTCTGAGGCACACGACCCTCAGAGGAATAAGAGCAAAACTCAAGAATATAAATGCGAGGAAAAAGTCATTGATACCTATTCGTCGATACCGAGGAGCCCGGTACCGAACACATCGGTACCGAGGCATGCGGCAGGGCATAGGAGCCCTATGTTGAGCCTTTCACGGCAAAGCTCTCCTCCGCTATCGCTTTCGCTACCAATAAGCCTATACCGAGGCTATCGCTTTCCCTACCTATAAGCTTGGTACCGAGGCTATTGCTTCCGAGACCATACACGATACCGAGACAGGTGATTCCATCCTCGCCACTGGTACTGAACCCTCTGCAGCAAACAGAGCGTATTGCTGACTCGCCGGCACCGTCTCCATTACGGATCATCACGGTACCAGCTGACAACCCTACCATAAGGGCATCGGACTTGGAAGGCGAAATTAGAGGTTCGTCCATGGATAATAACTCGGCTGATCGGGGCCCTTTTTCCCCTCGATACCGAGAAGAGCCACAACCCATCGATACCGACGGATGTCGGTACCGATAAATGCCACAGCAACCGTCAGTCGATACCGAAGGTTATTGATACTGACACGCATCGCCTTATGGTTAAGCCTGGGACCATTCACCAGCTTTAACTCATTCAGGTCGCCAGAATGCCACCCATGGCGAACGACCTATGTCCCCTCCAAGAATGCGGGACTATTACGCTGATTGGCAACCTCCCCAGTATCCTCCGTATTATTACGAGGATTGGAGACACAGAAGGCACCTAGATTACTATTATCAGTACCCACAACCACCCTCCGATAATCTCCCATCCACCTCTCCCAGAGGATGTCATGGCCATGCCACTGCCGCCTCTACCATCGGTACCGAGGCGCGCTCTGCAACCGACGCAAACCACAGTACCAACCGCTCGGTACCGTCGCAAGCATTGCAGACGTTGCCTACATCAGACATGGGACTGGATGTTCCATCAGAGGAGGATTACCAATCGGACTCCTCACAAGATACATCACCACCAGATGACCTCGTGGTCACTGCAGACGTGGTGTCCCCTTCAGAGGACTTAGCAAACTTTACTGATCAGGTACAAAGAATGGCAACGTCCCTAGGGACTCAAATATCCCAACCTATAGAGAAATTTAATGACCCAGTATACGATGATGTATACTGTTTGTCATCAACCCTAATGGCTATTCTATATTTGCCTGTGCTGCTGCGCACAGTGCAACAATCATGGAAGCTGCCCTCCTCTATGCCACAACGTCGAGGAGGCTAGACAACATATATTTATAAGATGCAGGACTAAATTGTCCCATTCCTATTTACACACCCAAAACCTAACTCAATAATACTCAAATAATGCACCAGTGAACAAAGAAGGCCGTAGGTTGCACGGCCTGGGGAGAAGAGTATACTCTTCTACAGCTTTATCCCTTCATGTGCATAATTACCAAGCCACAATGGCAAAATATAAGCTCTTTTTATGGGAGGAGATTACATCTCTCTCTGGATTCTTGCCAGATGACATGCAGTTGTTTTTGTACTGAGCCTGTGAGACTTTCTCGACAATAGCTTAATACAGCACGCCACGCTACGGACTGCGCCTCAAAGCCATGGTAGTTTCCATTGCGCTATGAAGGCATGCGTAGCTAAGGTCCGCAGGGCTGTCCCAGCAGGCACGCACCCGCATAGAGGACCTGCTGTTCGATGGAAGCCAGATCTAACCACTACTGTTAGAGTCCCCATGGCTGGCCTCCTCGGTAGCAGTAATAACTAGCTTCTTCAGTACACTGAAACTCTCGATACCGAGACTTGCAACAACATAACTAGCTTCTTCAGTACCGAGACTGGTAACAATATAACTAGCTTCTTCAGTGCCGAGCCTGAAACCTCTCGGTACTGAGACTGCTCTCAATACCAAGACTGGCAACAATATAACTAGCTTCTTCGGTACCGAGAATGAATCTCTCAATGCTGAGACTGGCAACAATATAGCTTCTTCGGTACAGACTGGAACCCTCGCTACCAAGAGTGTCAATTACATAACTAGCATCTTCAATACAGACGCTGGAATTCTTAATGCTGAGACTGGCAATAACATAACTGGCTTTTTTGGTACCAAGGTTGGAACTTTTGGTACTGAGACTGACAATAACATAACTGGCTTCTTCGGTACCAAGACTGGAATTTTTGGTACTGAAAATGACAATAACATAACTGGTTTCTTCGGTACCAAGGCTGGAACCCTTGATACCGAGATTGACAATAACATTAATAGCTTCTTTGGTACAAACGCTGAGACTCTTGATACCAAGAGGGCATCTCACATGCAGCTTCAATGTCAGAGGGTGAGATGTAATATCTCTCCCCTCCAAAGCCAATGGACATCTGTCCACCACATCAGGCAGTGTATACCTTGCAGGCTAACCACCGATTTCAAGGTCCCCATTCCAGAGTCTCTACGCTCTGAGTGCTTTGCTTTCAATGGAGAGCGTTTTATTACCATGATGTCTGATGTCATCATTTCCCCCCCTCCCTTGGAAGAGGAGGGGACACAATGTTAAATGGGCCACGTCTCCTGAGAATACCATACAAGCATGGATACTGGCTTCAGTACCGTGATGGGGATACGTACAACCGAGATTACTGTCATTGCGACCGATACACAGGGCTCAGCTGTTACAGCCACAATGCGTCAGCACAATTACTTAGCTCTTCCCCATTCCACCCCCATTCCATGGGACATCAGGAGATCAACTTGGGGAAGATAAGTTAAAGCATAAGAATAGACCTGATTCCCTTCAATCCTTTGAGGACTATCAGTCGGTCTCAACATTGCCCTCTTCTGCATCACCTACACAGGGCAGAACCTCCTTTGGAGGACTTATACCACTTCCTGGTCATTGAGGATGACCAGGCTTGGTATTGAGACACATAACTAGGTAAATAAAGTGCAGGATTTTGTATCTCATGCTGTATGTACTGAGAAGCCAACTCCAGTGTCGATATTTTTCCTCCCAACACTGCTTCTGACAGTTAAAAATTCCTGGAAGGGCCCTTCTTTGATGGCTCTGACATTGGAAAGTGCAGAATCTTTACATAAGGTCCAGTAATGGACATGGGGTTTTTTTCTTTATGCACCCATGTTCCAATTCTATATTAGTTCAGTTAGCCCCAAGGGGAGTTTTCAGAACATATTCATCTGCTTTGGGCCCCAGAGTCATACACTATCTAGTTATGATGTCCAGATACAACTTTTCCTTTTGTCAGCAACTTAACATGACCCGTTACTTCACTGTGAGTTGAGAGTGATGGTGCGCGCTCTGGTGCTTCGCATGCATACCAATGATTAGCAGGTCTCACTCTGTAAACTAGATTGAGGACCTACCATTCGATGGTGAAGGATTGTTCAATCTCATTGCTCATCTCGTTTCCTGCATCAGAACCAGCAAATTACAGATGACACACTGTCTTTCTTAATGCTGCTTCTCAGAAGGGAGTATGTTTTGCCCCACACACATAAAGTGTGCATACTTCCATATAGCCATTCAGAACACTCGCCAGAGGTACCTTGGGTTTATCATAGGTACCGAAATGTCCCAGTTTGGGTGCGTCTATTGGACCTAAGCACAGCCCACCGAATGTTTGCAAAATATATGGCAGTTCATTTGCCTACACAGGGTGAAAGTCTACCTATAGTTAGACAACTGGCTTCTAGTAGCATCTTAGAAGAGGATGCTATCGAAGGCAGTGGGAGTAATCCTCAATTTATTGAGCTCTCTGGACCTCATAGTAGAAACCACAATGTTAGACTGTCAATCCTTACCCCCTGATATATGGGACATAATTCTAGCAGCTAAGAAACAAGTGACTAGAAAGTCATATGCTACCAAATGGGAAGCTCACTCCTCCTTTGCACTAAGCAGGAATGAGAAACCCCTTTCAGAGCCTATTTCCACCATCCCCACTTTCCTTTTTTCCTTGTTAAAAGAGGCCGTAAGTTTCCTCACTTAGAGTTTATCTGGCAGCGATTTCTGCCTCACATTTATGGATTCAGGGCTGTTCGGTCTTCACTCATCCACTGGTTAAGCGCTTTATGAAAGGGATGAAAGATACAGTTCCACCCCTTCGTTCCTTTGTTCCGCAATGGATCCTTTCCGTGGTGCTAAAAGCACTGTCTGCCAAGCCTTTCGAACCGTTGGCAAAGACAGATTTGCGTTTACCGACTTTAAGGTGGTATTCCTTGTTGCCATAACGTCTGCTAGACGTGCATCAGAGTTAGCGGCACTCCGTATGGATTCACCTTATACGGTTTTTCATGCCGACAAAGTGGTCCTTAGACCGGACCCAGCTTTCTTCCAAAGGTTGTTTCTCCTTTCACCTTGGGCAGGATTTTACTCTGCCAAGCTTTTTCCTTGCGCCGACAACTCTTCTTGAGTCGACACTACATATGCTGGACAGAACAGTGACTCTCCGGAGATCCCTAAGATTTTTTGTTTTTATGGATCAAACAAAAGGGACTCAAAGCATCTCCGCAGACAATATCTGCTTGGGTTTTTCAGACTATTAAATTAGCCTATGAACTTACTGGCCCCCCGCTGAAGGGGAAAGTGTGCTCTCACTCCACCAGAGGAGGGGCCACTGCTACAGCTTTTGAAAGAGGTATTGCCATACCGGACCTCTGCAAAGCGGATACCTGGTCGACGCCTCTGACTTTTGCCAGTCACTACCGTCTGGACATCAGAGCGCGTAGAGACTGTGCCTTATCGGCAATCCGTTGAATTTACATCCATCACCTGACACCACCCACCTCCGGGTAGTCAGCTTGTTATTCGCCCATATGTGTGATGCACAGAGACCATGAAGAAGAAAGACAGGTTGCTTACCTGTAACTGTAGTTCTTCGAGTGGTCATCTGTGCAGTCACACAACCCTCCCACTGTCCCCGCTATGGTGTTTTTTTTTTTTTTATTACCTGGTGGTTCACCTCAGTGAGACTGTTTAGGCGGTTTCAGGAACTGAGGGGATTAGGCAGGGACCCCTGAGCATTCTCAGTGGACGGTGGGGGAGGGGTTCCCGCCTAAAAGACTTTCAGCTAGAGAAGTTTCCGAAGCTGGCCCTGCGCAGGCGCAGAGCTCATGTGTGTGACTGCACAGATGACCACTCGAAGAACTACAGTTACAGGTAAGCAACCTGTCTTTACTGGGCACTCACGAATTACTCACATGACATCGTCTGCTTCTCGCCTGTCTTCTGCCCCTTCTGGCCATTATTGTGCTGCCAAAAAACCCCTAATTAAGTCCGGTTGCTGCTCTCTCCTACTGGACTGAATGGGGCTGATTACTTCCTTTTTTCAGGAAGCGACGTGGGAGCGGTGACAGAAGCAGCAACGGGAGCTGTGCATTTGACTAGATGTGATGAAGCTTTATGTGCTTCAGCCTCTCAACATTAGACTTGTTGCAAAGAAAGCAACACCTTTAGATACTGCTATGCTCGTTCCAGGGTTTAGCCATTGGGCAACAATGTCATTTGGGGAGTTGTGCAAGTAATTCCAGATACTCTGATTACTTGAATGCGCAGCCTGTTGGTCTGTACAGAACTTGAATAGAGTTAACTTCCCTCAAGGGAAATAGTCAGTGTATTTTATTTTGGGCTGACTAGGATTAGAGAATAATAATAATAAAAAAACCTGGCTTAATGTAGAGACCAGCTATATTTTGTGATGATTTTTCTACTCTTGAAGTTTGGTTTCAGTAACTTCCATAGGCCAAATTTTGAAACGAAGTATAAAAATTAAATTGCATTTAACAATTGCTGTTGAATTTGTATTTAGCATCACAAGACAAATTTTGCTGATGGAAGAAATCTGAGCAGAACAGTGAGGGAGGTGATTTTTTTACCATTCCCCATCTGCTCTGCAGTCGTCCCCCCTCCAAAAAAGAAAGAAAGAAATATATGTTCTGATGGGGCTGCAGGGGGAGGACAAATAGCTGAAAATCACCTCTCTGTTCTATTGGTTGTGTTCTGACAATGGAGTGACCACAATTGAATGTAACCCCAAGAGACTGTACAATTCTTAGTTTGACAAAGGAATTTCTCAAGGTCAGAACTCATAAGATTATTCTAGCATCTCCGCAGTTGGAAAAGCAATTTTGAGGATATTTTGGAGATGAAAAATGTCTGAAAGGGAAAACTTTAAATGGATGAAATATTAATTCCTTCACTCTAGGGAACACTGAAAACTATTTTTGGTCTCTAACTGGTTTTGCAGCATCCTTATCAACCTACAGTTCCCAGGATTCTTTTTGTGAATCGGTGACAATGAAACTGGTCTAAAACTGATATACCGTAGTTCTTCGATTGTAAGACGCCATCGATTGTAAGACACACACTAATTTCAGTACCACCAACAGGAAAAAAAAAACCCTAAGACACAGCCGCGATTCTAAGACGCACCCCATTTTTAGAGATGTTTATATGGGGAAAAAAGTGCGTCTTAGAATCGAAGAAATAGGGTATATGTCCAAACCATTTGGAGGGCATCAGATTAAGAAGCCTGATCTAGGGAAAAGAGCGAGAGAGAGTATACACATGCCCCAGAACAGGCTTCCCAGTCTCTTGCCCTCCAAATGGTTTGGACTATAATTCCTTGCATTCCTGACCAATGGCCGTGCTGGCTGGAGATGCTGAGAGCTGAAGTCCAAAACATCTGGAGGGCACCAGATTGGGAAAAGTTGCTCTAGAAGAGCTATGATCTTTTACAGTAAAGTTGCAGCTGTATAAGAGGACAGTATGCAATAACTATTCATTCTCTTTGTCTTGCATACTAGTATCAAAGTACTTGCAAGCATTTTTTTTAAAAAAGTACTTTCTTTCCTTAGGACTTACTGAAAATCAAGCGGAAGGAAATTGATTTAAAGCATTTGCAGGCTCAGTGCCAAGGAATTCAAACACGGCACAAATATTCACAAAGTGAATTAGAGGTTCTTAAGAAAAAACAACTTGCTAATTTCAACAAGGTAGCATCAACCCCTCAGATGATGTTTTTATTTTCTGATTTCTCTAACATCTGCAACATTAACTATATTGCTTAATTCTCAATTATAGCTGTGAGACCTTAGATTACAACATGTTCATTTTTCTTCACCTATTCAGGAGACATATGTCATATTAAAACAGAATAGCTGTTTTTTACAAGGATACTGTTGTTTTTATGTTTTTAAACGTTGTATATTTGTTTTTAATGTTTACTGTTTTTAACTTTTGTAAACCGCCCAGACAGCTTCAGCTATGGGGTGGTATATAAATGGTATTTAAAAATCTATCATCTAGTTAGGAGGGAAGGTTTTCATTGAGACTTCATATGTCACTCTAAGTGTGATCAATACATTTAGTTGATTCAGACAACTATAAAATATTTTGTAGGATTTTCAAAATTCTTCAATATTATTAATAATAATAGTAATAAATAATAAATTTATTTCTTACCCGCCTCTCCTTTTAGATCAAGGCAGTTGATGTTGTTCCGGAAGAAAATGTTCTCGCTACATAAATAATTAAAACAGTGAGACTGGTCTGCTATTTTGTTTAAATAACCTTAAATACTTGCTAGTATTTATTTTTATTTAGGAGAAATCTATGTTGGAAAGTGAACTGGTAAATACTCAGTCGCAACATGCCATGCTGAATGATGGAGTCTTACAAAGAGCGGGGAAAATGGATGAGCTCAAAAAGAAAATTAATAAGGTATACTTTTTCACTCACTGGCAGAATCCAGATTTATTAGTAATATAAATGAGTGCACCAAATAGGGGGTGGCACAAATAAACATTTGAAAAATAAGCAAAAATAAAGAAAATGGCCAAAAAGGCACATTTCCCTCATAGCCTAAGATGCACAGTTGCACAGAGACGAATTTGCGCAAATGCACCTTGGTGAATAGTCCAAATCCATATTGGATTGGATGCCTTCCAACTTCCAGTGCTTTAGAGGTGCAAAAACACCACTGATTGGGTGGGAGAACAGCAGCAGGAGGGGGTGAGTCAAATTACACACAATAGCTTAAGAAGCTACACAGAATAGCTTATTTGCGCATTCATGTGGCAGGGGATCATGGACTATTTAAAGAATATGCTGCTGTGTGTATCTTATTAACCCATCATGGGCTATTGCGACGTCCAAACACGGCCATTATCAATCTGCTATTTAGGGCTAGTGGACTGAGCTGGAAAAGAAAGTTAATAATACAAAGTCTCACCAGTTTAACATAAACAAAAGAAAAATATTTGATCGGTGTCATTTTGGTTGGCCGCTGTGTGAACAGTATGCTGGACTAGATGGACTCTTAGTCTGATCGAGTATGGCTCTTCTTATGTTCCACAAGTAATAGAAGGCAGTAGTTATTAAATAGTACCATTTACCTTTTATTGGTGTTTGGAGTAGTTGTGTGCCTTTTTGGCACTTTATATGGTACTATCTTCTTACGTTCCTACATTCCAAAAACAGTCTAACATAAAAGCTAATGGGATACATTTTGACCTACAATATTAATTTACATCCCTCAAATGGCTATCATGAAGCACTGGGGAAGAAACAGAAGAGATGCATAGGTAAAATACTGAGCTCATTACAGAACAAAAAACAAAATAGAGAACAAAAAATTGCATATGTGAAATAGTAAATGGAAGTGATCCAGTGTATCCCAATAGACTAAATGGTGGTGGGGGTTTCCCAAAAGAAAAATACAAATAAGTAATCAGTGTTCCAGCTTTGAAGTGGGAGAATAACTTCTGTGTCAAGAACTTGAATCAGAATTAACTCCCTAGGGTAGAATTTACTCTTGAGGCCCAGCAGACTCCTCTAGTACTTTGCAATGAGGGTTATTTTTGTACGCGCAAGAAAAAAAATCTACTCCATTGCTCTTAATGTGGCATATAACCACAAATAAATGGGACTCATGATATGGGCATCAGTTTATCTGTACGCTGCCCTGAGATCCCAGTGATTTAGGGCGGGATACAAATGTTACAATAAATTAATAAAATAAAACATTAAGTTATTTTCCCTACTCTGTTTTGAAACTTTGGGGCATAGAATGGACCCCAAATCATTACCTATTCATTTCAGTAGGGGTAAATTGGACTCAATACCTTAATAAAGTTGAGGAAATGAAACACCACAGAAATGATCCCATAATTGTGGAGTATAAAGTAGCTCAAGTTTGCTAAAAAAAAAGAAAAGAAAAAAGTTTTACAGATATTTCAAATAACTGCTGAGGTCCACAGCAACTGCATTAGCTTAGCGGAGTTAACTGTGCAAATATTTTTTCTTTCAATCATTCAGTGGAAGAAGTAATCAAGAAAATGCTTCTTGAGGCTTTGTTTTAGGAAATAAAGCATTGATACATGTTAAATTGTGTCTCTCCTATTACAAGGAAAAAAGGCCTTATTTTAGAAATTAAATTTAATTGCCTTCCTTTTGGGGTATGTTTGCAACAGGTGGAAGACAATGTTTTCCATGAATTTTGTGAAGAGATAGGTGTAGACAATATTCGTGTATATGAAAAAGAACATATCCAACAGCAAGAAGAAATTGACAAAAAGAGGTAACTATTCAGAACTGCGAAGTAGTGACATTTTGTATGTTTTCCATGAAAATCGTTTTATAATGCCCTTCATAGTTTGGGTCTTTATTTATTTTTTATTGCGCTTATATCCCACCTTTTTTCCTGAAAGGAACCCAAAGCAGTGTGCATAATCCTCCTCTCCACTTTATCCTCACCACAACAACCCTGTTTCTCTCCTCGTTGGTGGGTGGGGAGGTGGGTTGGGCTGAGAGTCTGTGACTGGCCCAAAGTCATCCACTAGGTTTCCATGGCCAAGTGGGGGGGACTAGAACCCGGATCTCCCGACTCCCAGTGTGACACTCTAGCCGCTATGCCACACTGGCTTTAGTATCTGAAGGATCACCTCTACACACTGTTCCTACCCAGATCCTGAGTTCATCATCGTTGCCTCTTCTGAGAGTGCCCCTACTTAGTGAGGTACAGTTGGTGGCTGCAAAAGAGAGAGGACCTTCTCAGTAGTGGTTTCTTGGTTATGGAATGCGCTTCCTAAAGAGGTCCGCCTGGCGCCTACTCTTAATTTTTGCGGGTGGGGGGGTTGGGGGTGAAGGGGCACCAGGCAAAGGCATTTCTTTATTGTGGTTTTACTGTTCTTTACTTCTGTGAATTTTCATTCCTCTGACCTCTGTTTTAATTGATCTAGTTCTTGTGATTTTATTTTTTTGCTCTGTTTCAGTTGACTGTTTGATTTTACTGTTTTTATTTGATGCATTTTATTTTTATTTTGTTTTATGCTGTATGCCACCCAGAAAACTTCTGTTATAGGATGACATATAAATAAATTATTTCCTGGTTGTCAGGCAAGTCGACATTTGTTCTGTAAGCCTCCTAAAAAGGTGACCAGAAGAATCGCCTTACCAGAACCTGTTGAATACTTTCTAGTAACTGTGTTCAGTTCTTTCTCTGTATCTCCATGGTTATTTGCATGGGGCAGGATCAAAAGAAATAGATACTAGTTCCATAAAGCAAATGGCTCTGGACCTTTTCCCCTTGATCAGCAGTTTCCCATCCTCGCCATGTCACATGATAAACTGCCTTGGAAGCTGAGGCAAGTTTGTGATGCGGTGTTGAGGATTCATAGAAGACGTGTGCTTCTCAGTATGTTTCTTTTCAAAAATTTTTTTAAGAGTGGCTCTCTGTAATTTCAGAAACTGCTTTTGAGACCCACCCAAATTTGTGAAGCAGTTTCTGATGAGCTTACAGGACTTGCTATTTAAAACTACTTGCATCAAATGATAGGGCTTTTATAATCCATGTTAAAAGGTCAATATACTGATGGCTACAATCACCTTGGTGGGATGGGTGGGTTAATTTTAAATTTATGAAAGAATAATGCCCTTTCTTCCTGATAAACCTGCGTGTCCATTGTCGATTTTTAATGTGATCTTTGTGGAACTAATCTTCAGGTTTCAGAAATGTCTCAGTGGGCTCTGCGCCTGCGCAGGGCCAGGTTCAGAAACTTCTCAAGCTGAAATCTTTTTAGGCAGGAACCCCTCCCCCACCGTCCACTGAGCATGCTCAGGGGTTCCCACCTATTCCCCTCAGTTCTCTTCAACCGCCTGTGGGTCAACAGCGTTTTGGAGACTTCTTTGTGGTATAGTGTATTGGATATACCAGAGCTGAAAAATCTATCAATTCTTCTTTCTTTTTCTTATCTCTCCAGTTTTCTATTCTTTCCTATCCAAAATAAAATAAAAATATTGTTTTGTTTGTTTTGTTTGTCTTGTCTTGGTGCCTATGGCACACCAAGGCCTGTTAAAAAAGTGTTCCAACTGCGGACAGAAGATTTCGCAAATGGATGGGCATTCCTTCTGCCTGCTCTGCTTGGGGGAGACTCATGTTGTGGAGTTGTGTGCTTTTTGCCTAAAGTTCTCAAGGCAAGCATGTAAAAACCGTGCAGATCACCTTCGGGCTATTCTCTGGGAAAAGGCTTTGGAGGCAGTAGATAAACCGAGAGCGGCTCGCGTTTCTACATCTCCACACAAGTTGGAGTCTATGCCCCAAAATCCTCCAACAAGGAGTGAAGCCTTAGCGGTTCCCCCCTCCTCCTCTCAGTCTGCAAAAAAGGCAGCAAAGAAGATCTCTAAGAGAGCGAGAGAGCACTCTGAGGCTGAAAACCCTCAGAGGAAAAAGAGCAAATTGAAGGGCAAAGATGGAAAGAAAAACCATCGAAATCGATCTCGTCGGTACCGAGGAGCCCGATACCGAGTACTTCGATACCGAGGCTCGAGACGGAGCATAAGAGCCCGATAACGAGTCTCACATTACAGAGACCTCCCTCGCATGCTATAAGCCCGATACCGAGGCTTTCGCTACCGACGCCTTTCTCAATACCGAGACGGACGACTCCATCCTCACCGCCGGTACTGAACCCTCCACCACCGGTTGCTAATTCACCAGTCCCGTCGCCACTCCATATTGTTACGGTCCCGACGGAAGAACCCAGTGTGAGGGCATCAATTTCTGAAGGTGAGATCAGAGGTTCCTCGTTGGACAACACCGTGGCGGATCAAATACCTGTTTCCCCTTGGTACCGAGCAGAACCCATCGATACCGATGGACGTCGGTACCGACAGCGACCATATGTCGATACCGAAGGTTTTCGATACCGACAAACACCTCCATATGGTTACAGCCGTGATGGTTCACCGGCTTCAGTTCATTCAAGTCGACAATACGTCGCGTATAACGAAAGATCAAGGTCCCCACCGAGGGGTCAGGACCATTACGCCGATTGGTACCCTCCACAATTTCCTCCACGTTACTATGAGGATTGGAGACATAGAGGGCACCAAGAATACTACTATCCGGAACGCCACTACGACCCGTACCTGCATTTCCGCCAGCCTCCTTCCGAGACGGTCTCCCGTCCACCGCCTCCGGAGGATGTCACGAGCATGCCACCACTGCCTCAACCAGCGGTACCGAGGCAAACACTACGACCAATGCAAATGATTGTACGACCACCACGTTACCGACTCAGGCGTCGCAACTGCGTCCGAGTTCGGAACTGATGCCACGCGTTTTGGACGTCCTATCGGAGGAGGACTACCAGTCTGACTCCTCCCAAGAGGCTTCACCAGTACCATCCATTCCCTCCCCTGATGACCTTGTAGGGACTTCGGATGTGGTTTCCCCTTCAGAAGATCTATCGCACTTTGCCGATCAAGTGCAAAGGATGGTGAGATCATTAGGGATTGAGATGTCTCAACCATTGAAAAATTAAACAACCCAGTGTACGACAACGCATACTGTGAATCAGCTACTCCAGCGGCCATTCCATACCTGCCCGTGCTTTTACGTACTGCACAACAGTCGTGGAAGCTGCCCTCCTCTATGCCACCAACATCCAGGAGGCTAGATAATACTTACAAAATACAGGAAAAGACTGCCCCTTTTCTTTTTACCCATCCCAAGCCTAACTCCATAATTGTAGAGGCATCTCAGGGACGCACTCATAAGAGGCACAATGCACTGGTAGTTAAAGAAGGTCGTCGGCTGGATGGCATAGTTCGAAGAATTTATTCTTCAACTGCACTGTCATTACGAGTGCATAATTACCAAGCCACCATGGCAAAATATCAACTCTTCTTATGGGAGAAGATGGCATCCCTATCTGGTTATCTGCCAGATGACCAAAGGGAACTGGCGAATGTATTTTACACTGAGGCCATGACACTATCAAGGCAGCAGCTTAATACAGCTCGCCACGCGACGGACTGCGCCTCAAAAGCCATGGTAGGGTCCATAGCCCTACGAAGACATGCATGGCTGAGGTCTGCAGGTTTGTCTCAAGAGGCACGCTCCCGTATCGAGGACCTGCCTTTTGATGGAGATGGCCTATTCCATTCCTCCACGGATGAGTCAATGGAGAACATCAAAAAAGCCAAGAATACAGCCAAAAAGATGGGAATTGGGCAGCAGCAACAACAAATTCAAAGAGCATTCCGCCCAAGATGCTGGCCTAGGGCTCAACAGCAGTTCCAGCCCAAACAGCAACAGCAATTTCAGGATAGACCTCCTCTGTACCAACCCCAAGGTCAGTACAAGAGGCAACAATTCCTGGGACGCTTCAAGCAAAACAGAGGCAAACCCGACCAGGGTCAAAGACGGCATCTTTGACTGTCCTATGAAATTAATTTATACACCTAAATTTGGCGACATCCTTGCCCCTTTTTATAATAGTTGGACCACCATTACCACCGACAGGTGGGTCCTTAATATCATCTCCGGGGGCTACAAAATTGAGTTTACCACCCTCCCTCCCTTAGGAAACGTAAGGTTCTCTCTACCTACAGACACCCTAGTGCAAGAGACATTGTCTCTTTTGGAGAAGGACGCCATAGAGCGATTACCAACCCATACCCTAAGGTGCGGTTTCTACTCCCGCTACTTTACGGTTCCTAAACGGGATGGGGGGCTAAGACCTATTTGGACCTTAGAGAACTGAACAAGTTCATAAATCCAAAAAAGTTCTGCAAGCATCCTACCTTTCCTCTCCCAAGGGGACTGGTTTACATCCATTGACCTCAAGGATGCTTATTTCCATGTCTCAATTTACCCTTACCATCGCCAATTCCTCCGCTTCATAATAGGGGAAGACATCTTCCAATTTAAGGTGCTTTCTTTTGGTCTTTCTATGGCCCCCCGAGTCTTCACAAAGTGTATGGCACCAGTTTGCACCTTTCTGAGGACTCGAGGGGTAGAGATTTACCCCTATCTGGATGATTGGCTGATAGTGGCTAGTACGGAGCAGGAAGCTACCCGTAACACCCACCTCACCATCAACCTTCTTAATGAATTAGGCCTGTGCATCAACAAAGAAAAATCAAATTTTCAACCAACTCAAAAAATTAAATTCCTTGGAGCTATTCTGGACTCAACCCGCTCCAGGGCTTTCCTTCCAGAGGATAGAGCTACAGCATTAATTAAACTTGCACTCAAACTCTTTCACTCCAAGACAATATCTGCTTTCCAGGTGCAAAGACTACTAGGTCTCATGGCAGCTACTGTCAGCGTCGTCCCTTGGGCGCGCTTGCCCATGAGACCTCTTCAGTTGTGGCTTCTGCGGGAGTACGACAATACAATGGATGCTCATCGAGTGAAATTGTCGCTCCCTACCAAAGTAAAGGACTCTCTCCTATGGTGGACAGATCTACCCAACATTATACAGGGCCTGGACTTCAGACCTCCATTACCATCGCATCATCTGATGACAGACGCCTCCCTTTTGGGCTGGGGAGCCCATTGTGGAGATCTCACAATCCAGGAGCGTTGGATCATTTCCGACAGGAAAAGGCATATAAACGTCCTGGGATTGATGGCCATCCAAAAAGCACTGTATGCCTTTCAGCAGACCTTGTCACGACATGTCATCCAGATCCATACAGACAACATGGCTGCTGTTTGGCATATAAACAAACAAGGTGGAACACGGTCTATGGACCTGATTTCCCTAACATTGGACTTTTGGCACTGGGCTATCGCCCACGGCATGACTTTATCGGACATTCATATCGCAGGCCAGGACAATATCCTGGCAGACGACCTCAGCCGCACCTTCGTGGACACGCACGAGTGGCAGATGAAAGACTCAGTTCTCGACACGATCTTTCAGGCGTGGGGACAGCCTGTAATAGACTTATTTGCATCACCAGGGAACACCATCTGCAACCAGTTCTGCACGTGGGCGGATCACGGGACAGCATCTCTAGGAGACGCCTTCGAGAGGACGTGGTCGGAACAGCTCCTGTACCTGTTCCCCCCCATACCACTACTATCCAAGGTGATCCTGAAGTTGCGCACAGACAACGACAACGCCATGTTAGTAGCGCCTTGGTGGCCAAGGCAGCCGTGGTTCACTCCGCTACTCAAACTGTCCTCAGCGGAGTTTATTAGGATGCCCCAATGCAACAATTTGATCTCCAAGGAGAAAGGACTCATTCTCCATCCAGACGTCCAGTCCCTGAACCTGACTGCTTGGAGAATCAGGCATCGGTAGATAACCTATCCCTGCCTGTTGACATATGGAATGTTGTTCTAGCAGCCAAGAAACCGGCCACTAGAAAATCATACGCCAAAAAGTGGGAAGCCTTTTCTGCTTTTGCCTTCAGTAGAAACGAAAACCCGCTTACAGCACCTTTACCCATTGTACTTTCATTTCTTTTTTCTTTGTTTAAAAAAAGACTCAAGTTCTCGTCACTTAGAGTTTATTTGGCAGCTATTTCTGCCTCTCACCATTGGGTTCAGGGATGTTCAGTCTTCACCCACCCTTTAACCAAACGTTTCATGAAAGGTATGAAGAATACCATCCCTCATATTCATTCCTTTGTTCCTCAATGGAGCCTTTCCGTGGTGCTCAAAGCACTAGCTGCAAAACCCTTTGAGCCATTAGCAAAGACGGACTTATGTCTATTGACCTTTAAAGTGGCATTCCTTATTGCCATCACATCTGCTAGGCGTACATCAGAGTTAGCAGCACTATGTATGGATTCACCCTATACGGTGTTTCATGCTGACAAGGTGGTCCTTAGACCAGACCCAGCCTTTCTTCCAAAGGTGGTGTCTTCTTTTCACCTTGGCCAGGATATTACTCTGCCAAGTTTTTTTCCGTCGCCATCATCTCCCCTTGAGTCGACTCTGCACACCCTGGATGTGAGACGCGCCCTTGCTTTCTACCAGTCCAGAACAGCAACTCTCCGGAGATCTCAAAGACTCTTTGTTTGTTATGGGGGCAAACAAAAGGGACTCCAAGCATCTCCGCAGAGAATATCTGCGTGGGTTGTTCAGACTATTAAATTAGCCTATGAACTAGCTGGCCTCCCATTGGAGGGGAAAGTGCGCTCTCACTCCACAAGAGGAGTGGCCACTTCTACGGCCTTTGAAAAGGGGATCGCTCTACCAGACCTCTGCAAAGCGGCTACCTGGTCGACACCTCTGACTTTTGCCAGTCACTACCGCCTGGACATCAGGGCGCGCAGAGACTGTGCCTTTGGGAGTGCTGTCTTATCGGCTATTTTATGACTACTCATCCACCAACTGACACCACCCTCCTCCGGTAAGTCAGCTTGTTAATCGCCCATATGTGTGATGCACAGAGACCACGAAGAAGAAAGACAGGTTGCTTACCTGTAACTGTAGTTCTTCGAGTGGTCATCTGTGCAGTCACACAACCCTCCCACTGTCCCCGCTATGGTGTCATTAAAATTTTTGATCACCTGGTGGTTCTCCTCAGTGAGACTGTTTAGGCAGTTTCAGGAACTGAGGGGATTAGGTAGGAACCCCTGAGCATGCTCAGTGGACGGTGGGGGAGGGGTTCCCGCCTAAAAAGATTTCAGCTTGAGAAGTTTCCGAACCTGGCCCTGTGCAGGCGCAGAGCCCATATGAGTGACTGCACAGATGACCATTCGAAGAACTACAGTTACAGGTAAGCAACCTGTCTTTATTTTTCCTACCTGGAAAAAAATGTAATGGTTTTATCAAGTATCTATGTCCTGCCTATATTAGTGACATAATAATTTTTTAAAACTTGTCTTAACATATTTCTATATTGTGTTTGGCTAGATTTGAATTTGAAAACCAGAAGACACGACTGAATGTTCAGCTTGAGTATATTTGCAGCCTGATAAAAAAGGAAGAGAGAAAGAACAACATGCTGAAAGAGAGTATTCGCAAAGATGAAACTGATATCATTCAGCTGAAAAAGGTAACCAATGGTTTTACAGTGTCTTGAAATTTAAAGGTCATATCTGAATGACAAGCGTGAAAAGAAGGAAAAACCCATAGGGGAGTAAAAAATAAGCCATAGGCAAGGGCGGAACCAAGGAATCTTCTGCAATAATATTATTAGTAAAAGGTTTATTAAAGTGCCAGGTGCCTACGCGTTTCGAACGCGGTCGCGTTCTTCCTCAGGGCCCTGAGGAAGAACGCAACCGCGTTCGAAACGCGTAGGCACCTGGCACTTTAATAAACCTTTTACTAATAATATTGCAGAAGATTCCTTGGTTCCGCCCTTGCCTATGGCTTATTTTTTACATATCTGAATGAACCTGCAAGAAGGCATGAAAGCAGTTCTTTTTACTTTTATCTAAAGATTGATATAGAAATACCCACCAGTTCAAGTGAATGTCAGTAGAAGCCCCCTTCAGACCTCACCCCCAGCCACACAGTGGGGGGAGGTTGGGCAATGAGGCATTGGAGCAGGGCTTTATTGCCAATATCCCTTTCCCACTTTTATCCCTCATGCAAATCAGCTGAACAATCTATTCCCCACTGCCCAGCTGATGCCTGATCAGATGGGCAGTCCAGAAAATTGCACGGTTGTCTAGTTACACTATACAAAAGATTGACTCGGTTCACACGATATGACAGCAACAAGTCTAAGGTTGAGACATGACAGCTTGATTAAACAAGCCACATTTAACCTAACTACTAATCAAGGGTTGAGTGTGGATTCGTTAACACTTGATTAACCCATGATGACCAGATTCACATGACACACCACAAGCCCTGATTGCCCCAATCAGAGGCTGTATATTCAAAATGGTGACTGCACGCACTCCAAATAGGCTGCGGCTAATTATGGGTTAATTAGTTCATAATAGCCCGCCATGTCATTGCGTCTTGATGTTTCTTCGTAAACAGAGTTTGATTCACTGAGGATATGAAGTTCATTCAGTCTGGCAGTTTGCAACAGGGTGAAGGCAGGAAGAAGATTCATGTGATACGAAAGTGTTCTGTACAAATGGAAATTTCCAAATTGTTGCCAAGGACTACCCCATAGTGTATATTATAGCTCTCTGTCCTTTAGATTATAAACGGAGGCATTATGATTACTAGGTGCATTGGGTGGGTCGGCACAAGAGGGTTCTTTGTGGTCTCTGTGCATCACACATATGGGCTCTGCGCCTGCGCAGGGCCAGGTTCGGAAACTTCTATAGCTGAAAACGTTTTAAGCGGGAACCCCTCCCCCACCGTCCACTGAGCATGCTCAGGGGTTCCCGCCTAATCCCCTCAGTTCTCTTCAACCGCCTGTAGGGTAAACAGCGTTTCTGGAGACTTCTGTTTTTTGGTATCGTTATACCTAGCTGAATATACTATTTTTCATCCTTTTCTTACCTCTACAGTTTTTCTAATCTTTTCTATCTGTTTAAATATTTAAAAAAAAATTAAAAAATTTACTTGTTGTTCGTTACCTCAGCCTTGGTGCCTATGGCACTACAAGGCCTCTTCAAAAAGTGCTCCGGTTGTGGGCAGAAGATTTCCCAAACCGACGGACATTCCCGGTATTTGCTGTGCTTGGGGGAGACGCATGTCGTCGAGTCCTGTTGTTTTTGCCTGAAATTCTCAAGGCAAACCAGGAAGAACCGATCTGATCGCCTTCGGGCATTGCTCTGGGAAAAGGCGTTGGAGGCAGTGGAGAAACCGAGTACGTCTTGACGCTCCAAATCTCCCAATACTATGGAGTCTGTGCCCCAACCTCCTTCATTACGGAGTGATGCCTTATCGGTTCCCCCCTCCTCCTCCTCTCTTTCCGCTTCATCAAAAGCGGCCCGAAAAATCTCTAAGAGAGCGAGAGAGCATGTTGGGTCCGAAGAACCCCAACAGAAAAAAAGCAAACTTAAATCAAAGGAGGGAAAGAAGAAATCGGCAAAGTCAAACCCTTCGATACCAAAGACTGCGGTACCGACGACTTCGATACCGAAGCGTCCTACGGCACCGAAGAGCCCGATATCGAGGCTTTCCTTACAGAAAACGCCTCCAATATCGGCAAGCCCGATACCGACACTTTCGGTACCGAGAGCCTTCTCGATACCGAGACGGGCAACTCCGTCCTCACCACCGGCATTAACACCGCCACGGACGGAACAGATATCAACTTCCCCGGTACCGTGCCCTTTCAATATCATCACAGTACCGGCCGAGGAGGCAAGTGTGAGGGCATCGATCTCGGAAGGAGAGATTAGAGGATCCTCACAAGACCAGACGCTGGCAGAAGAGGGTCTAACCTCCCCTCGATACCATCAAAGCCAACAAGTGCCTCTTGATACCGATAAACATCGATATCGACAAGAACATGAGTCACGACCGATGATCGATACTCATCGGTACCGAGACTTTGACACCGACACTCATTGGTACCGAGATTTGCCACCCGATACCGACGGCCGTCGATACCGGCCTGTTTCACCCTATGGATATAGCCGGGATCGTTCACCAGCGTCAATGCATTCAAGTCAATAATACTATGATTACGGGGGCTACCCCCGCACACCGAGCAGGAGGCAGGATTGGCAACCTCCACATTATCCTCCATATTACTACGAGGATTGGAGGCATAGGCGAGAGCAAGACTTTTATTACAATCAGGAGCAATATGCCTCTTACCCACGGTTTCGTCAGCCTCCCTCTGAGACAATCTCCCGCCCCCCACCTGCGGAAGATGCTGCCTCTATGCCACCTCCACCACAACCTTCGGTACCGAAGCCACCACCGTGTCCGGTGCAAACTACGGTACCGACGTCACAGGCTTTGCAAACTTTGCCCACGCCAATAATGAGGGGAAATACATTGGATGACCCGTCTGATGAAGACTATCAATCAGACTCCTCTCAAGAACCATTGCCGGCACAATCCATCCCTTCACCAGATGATTTAGTGATATCGACGGATGTGATCTCCCCTTCTGAGGACTTGGTTCATTTTACGGACCAAGTGCAAAGGATGGCGAGGTCCCTGGGGATCGAAATGTCCCAGCCAATAGAAAAATTAAACGACCCAGTGTACGATGACCTATACTGTGAGTCATCCACCCCAGCGGCAATTCCTTATTTATCTGTGCTATTACACACAGCACAACAGTCATGGAAAATGCCCTCCTCTATGCCACCAACGTCGAGGAAACTGGACAACATTTACAAAATTCAAGAAAAGACAGCACCGTTCCTTTTCATTTATCCGAAACCCAATTCTATTATCGTGGAGGCATCTCAAGGAAAACACAATGCTCAAAGTTTTCTTTGAAAACTCAAAGAAAACACAATGCTCCGGTTGACAAGGAGGGTTGTAGACTGGACGGCCTAGGACGAAGAATCTATTCTTCTACATCTTTGTCACTCCGTGTACACAACTACCAAGCCACCATGGCAAAATATCAAATCTTTTTTGTGGGAAAAGATGGCAACCCTTTCGGGATACCTGCCAGATGATCAACGAGAACTGGCAAACGTCTTTTACACAGAGGCCATGAGGCTGTCACGCCAACAATTAAACACAGCAAGACACGCCACCGATTGTGCCTCAAAGGCAATGGTAGCCTCCATTGCATTGAGACGGCACGCGTGGCTTAGGTCCGCAGGACTGTCACAAGAAGCACGCACCCGTATTGAGGACCTCCCATTTGACGAGGAAGGACTTTTCCACTCTTCCACAGATGAGTCCATGGAGAGTATCCAAAAGGCCAAAATGGGGATTGGTCAGCAGCAACAACAGCTTCAGAGACCATTCCGCCAGAGACGCTGGCCGAGAACGCAACAGCAGTTCCAACCAAGGCAGCAGCAATTCCAATTGCAAGACCGTCCCACTACATACCAGCCTCAGGGTCAATACAGGAGACAACAATACCCAGGACGTTACAAGCAAAGCAAGAACAAGCCTGACCCGAACCAGAAACAGCGTCTTTGACTGTCATACACCAAACAACTCAACACCTAAGTTTGGTGACATCCTCGCCCCTTTTTTCAACAATTGGACCACTATCACATCTGACACATGGGTCCTTGACATCATTTCTCGGGGCTACAAAATAGAGTTCTCCACCCCCCCTCCCCTCGGAACCGCAAGGTTCTCACCACCTACAGATGCTCTATTACAGGAGACTACGTCTCTCTTAGAGAAGGGCGCCATAGAGCGATTACCAACTTGCGCACTAAGAGGCGGCTTCTAGTCCCGCTACTTTACGGTTCCGAAACGGGATGGGGGGCTGAGACCTATTTTGGACCTTAGAGAGCTAAACAAGTTCATCAACCCTAAAAAATTCCGGATGAACTCTTTAGCAAGCATCCTACCTTTCCTCTCCCAAGGGGATTGGTTCACGTCTATCAACCTTAAGGATGCGTATTTTCATGTATCAATTTATCCCGATCATCGCCAATACCTCAGGTTCATAGTAGGGGAAGACATTTTCCAATTTAAAGTGCTTCCTTTTGGTCTGTCTACTGCTCCTCGAGTCTTCACAAAGTGTATGGTACCAGTTTGCGCCTTTCTGAGGACTCGAGGGGTGGAAATTTACCCCTACTTGGACGATTGGCTGATAGTGGCTAATATGGAGCAAGAAGCCGCCCGTAATACCCACCTTACCATTAACCTCCTTAACGAAATAGGCCTTTGCATCAACAAAGAAAAATCAAATTTTCAACCAAGTCAAAAAATTAAATTCCTTGGAGCAATTCTGGACTCATCCCGCTCCAGGGCTTTCCTGCTGGAGGACAGGACAAATGCTTTAGCCAAGCTTGCACTTAAGCTCGTCCACTCTAAGATCACCTCTGCTTTCCAGGTACAATGGCTATTGGGTTTCATGGCAGCTACGGTCAACGTCGTCCCTTGGGCACGTCTGCACATGAGGCCATTACAGTTATGGCTTCTGAGGGAGTACGACAACACAATGGATGCTCATCGAGTGAAGTTGTCGCTCCCTGCCAAAATAAAGGATACACTCCTGTGGTGGACAAATTTCCCCAATATCACACAGGGCTTAGATTTCAAAACCCCTCTGCCATCTCAGCACCTCATAACAGACGCCTCCCTATTGGGCTGGGGAGCCCACTGCGGGGATCTAACCATCCAGGAGCGCTGGAGCTCCCTCGACAGGAAAAGACACATCAGCGTCTTGGAGTTGATGGCTATCCAAAAAGCTCTGTATGCCTTTCAGCAGACCTTATCGGGTCATGTAATCCAGATCCATACAGACAATATGGCTGCTGTCTGGCATATAAACAAGCAAGGTGGGACGAGGTCTACGGACCTGATCTCCCTCACTCTGGACATTTGGCATTGGGCAATTGCCCACGACATGACTTTGTCTGCCATTCATATCGCAGGCCAGGACAATATCCTGGCAGATGACCTTTGTGGACACGCATGAGTGGCGGATGAAGGATTCTGTGTTGGACATGATCTTTCAGGCATGGGGACAGCCTGTAATAGACTTATTCGCGTCACCAGAGAATGCCATCTGCAACCAATACTGCACGTGGGCAGGCCACGGGGCAGCATCTCTGGGAGACGCCTTCGAGAGGACGTGGACAGAACAGCTCCTATACCTGTTTCCCCCCATACCACTTCTCTCAAGAGTCATCGTAAAGCTGCGCAGCGACAACGCCAACGCCATCTTAATAGCACCTTGGTGGCCAAGGCAGCCGTGGTTCACTCTGCTACTCAAACTGTCCTCAGCAGAGTATATCAGACTGCCTCAATGTCACAACCTCATCTCCAAGGGGAAGGGACTCATCTTCGATCCGGATGTCAAGTCCCTAAACCTAACAGCTTGGAGGATAAGACATCGCTAGACAACCAACCGCTGCCTACTGATGTATGGAACATTATCCTAGCAGCCAGGAAACCAGCTACTAGGAAATCATACGCAAAAAAATGGACAGTTTTTTCTGCCTTTGCTCTCAGTAAAAGCGAAAACCCGGCTTCAGCACCGATAGCAACAATGCTTTCTTTCCTTTTTTCTCTATTCAAAAAAGGACTCAAGTTCTCATCAATAAGAGTTTATCTAGCAGCTATCTCTGCTTCACACCATTGGATTCAGGGCTGCTTGGTCTTCACACATCCTTTGACAAAACGGTTCATGAAGGGCATGAAAAACACCATCCCACCAGTTCGCTCCTTTATTCCTCAATGGAGCCTCTCGGTGGTGCTCAAGGCACTATCTGCCAAGCCCTTTGAGCCTTTCGCAAGTACAGATTTGCGCTTACTAACTTTCAAGGTGGCATTCCTTGTTGCAGTCACATCTGCTAGGCGTGCCTCCGAACTAGCAGCACTCCGCATTGATCCACCCTACACGGTGTTCCATGCTAACAAGGTGGTCCTTAGACCGGACCCAGCTTTTCTGCCGAAGGTTGTGTCTTCCTTTCATCTTGAGCAGGACATCACGCTCCCAAGTTTTTTTCCTTCGCCGACGTCCCCTATTGAGTCTGCTCTACATACCCTGGACGTAAGACGGGCTCTTGCCTTCTACCAGTCCAGAACTGCCACCCTCCGGAGATCCCAAAGACTTTTTGTTTGTTATGGGGGCAAGCAAAAGGGACTACAGGCATCTCCGCAGAGAATATCTGCTTGGGCGGTTCAGACTATGAAGCTAGCCTATGAACTCGCTGGCCTCCTGTTGGAGGGTAAGGTGCGTTCTCACTCCACGAGAGGAGTGGCCACCTCTACAGCCTTTGAAAAGGGGATCGCTCTACCAGACCTCTGTAAAGCGGCTACCTGGTCGACTCCACTGACTTTTGCCAGCCATTACTGTCTGGATGTCATATCGCGTAGAGACTGCGCTTTTGGGCGTGCCGTCTTATCGGCAATTCTATGACTACTTATCCACCAACTGACACCACCCACCTCCGGTAAGTCAGCTTGTTAATCGCCCATATGTGTGATGCACAGAGACCACGAAGAAGAAAGACAGGTTGCTTACCTGTAACTGTGGTTCTTCGAGTGGTCATCTGTGCAGTCACACAACCCTCCCACCGTCCTCACTATGGTGTCATTAATTTTTGATCACCTGGTGGTTCTCCTCAGTGAGACTGTTTAGGTGGTTTCAGGAACTGAGGGGATTAGGTAGGAACCCCTGAGCATGCTCAGTGGACGGTGGGGGAGGGGTTCCCGCCTAAAAAGATTTCAGCTATAGAAGTTTCCGAACCTGGCCCTGCGCAGGCGCAGAGCCCATATGTGTGACTGCACAGATGACCACTTGAAGAACTACAGTTACAGGTAAGCAACCTGTCTTTCCTAAGAAGGATAGAGTATGCAGTTGCACTTCTGTATCAATTGAAGATACTATTCATGTACTGCTAGAATGCTCTATTTCTACTGATCTCAGAACCAAATGCATTCATCCGTTATTAAGTTTGTTCAAGGGAAAGGCAGTTGTTTCCTATTGTTAAGGCTTGTTTCCTATTGTTTGAAGCTGAGAAGTATGTATCTTTTAGAACTTCTGAATTCCTTGACAATGCTCTACAGATACGTGCCACAAACTCTAAAGGTTGTACAGGAAATTATTCAACTCTTAATGGTTTATTAGTAGAGTTTTAAATTGCATAGTGTTTTTTTCTGTATTTGTGTATAACGGCAGTTGGCTAAGACACAATAAATATGTGTGTCTGTGATTACTAGGTGTGAATCTATCAAAACATATCATACCCTTCTTACCAGGGGCTTGCCTAGATGATGGGTTTGCCCCAGGGTGGATTTGCAGTAGCGGCAGGTCATCTGCATGACACAGCCACCATTGCAAAGCCATCCAGGGGCAAACCCCAGAAACTCCACTGAAAAAAGGTCGGGCACTTACCCCGACTTTTTTGTCTGCGGAGGCGTGTCACAGCCGATGGCACCCCCTGATTGGTTGCCATCAGCTGGACGGGAAAGGAGGCGGAGCTCAGGAGAGCCCTGTGGTAAATAAAAAAAATTAAAATGGGTGGGAGGAGAGGAACGGGGCCCGTTCCTCCCCCCCCCCAGATTTTTAAAATCTGTGTTTGTAAAGCTGCACAGATACAGATAATAATAACAATAACAACAACAGAGGGGGGGGAGAACGGGCAGCCAGAGGGAGGTCAAAGGGAGGAGATGTGGTTTGGGCGCCCTGTGTCCCTCTCGTCCTCCTCTGGCTGCCTCATTCCTCTCCTATCCCTTTGGGGTGCTCAGCGCAGCGGCAGCTGTGGCAGAAAGTCCTCACTTGCATTCCTTCCCGTGCAGATGCTGGGAAGGAACAGAAGTGCGGGAACCGGAGGCCTCGCAGCTCCAAAGTGGCGCCATCAACATGGGGGCCTGGTGGAAATGGAGAATTGTATTCTTAGCTAGGCAATAATATATCTTGGAGTGTATCAAAACCGCTGACTTGAATAAACTGCCAATCATTGTATAAATTTTATCTAGATTCCTATTCTGACTATGAGAAATATTTTTGGGAATTGACTCCTTATCTAGTAAACAGAACTTTGCCTGCTGGGTCTGACAAAAGAAAAACTATTTAAAATACTGAATAAAGTGAACTAGACAGGATTGTTTTTATAAAATACGTTAGTTGTTAAACTATCTTTATTTCACAACTGTTTCTTTGAATAAATATTTGACCTTTCTTTAAATAATATTGTCATTAGGGTGTTTTGTTTATAATCTACAGATTTTATTTTAAATATTTTTCTTGTATAGGATGAGGATAATTTTTTACAAATGATAGATGAAGTTATGACAGAACTGCAGCAGATCAAGGAAAAGCAAAATGTTAACAAGGATGATGTTGCAGAAGCACAGAATAAAGTTGAAGAATCAAGGAAGAAATTTCTAACTCTGAATAGGTAATACTATGTGTAGAAAAAAATAGTTTAGTAATTTGCAAAGATTGCAGGTATTTAAAACTCCACACACAGTTTTTAAGGATTTTTTTTTCAAATTTACAAGAGCATTTAAGCTGGGCATTTTATACAACATTATTCACAGGAGGGTGTTTAAGGTCTCGCCTCCTGTTTGCAACCTTCGCAAGTCATTCCTGAATTGGTAGAACTTTGGGAGCGGTCTCTGGTGCAGAGCAAGGAGCTGAGGGTTAAGAGATGCAGACTGGGTTTGGACGATCCGTGGGGAGAACAGGGCAGTATAGGTTGTTTCCTTCACCCCCACTGGCCTTTCCGTAATTTCCTGTGCCGTGTTGTGGGTTGCCATGTCATCTGAACCTGGTGCACTATGTCTTAACCCACCGTTTCTCAACCTGGGGCCATATGGCCCCCTGGGCCCCCCAGGGTATTCCAAGGGGGGCACAGGTGAAAATTGCGTAAATGGAGGACCACGGCACGAGACTAGGGGGCCACAGAGGGAAATGAGAAGTGAAGAAAACAGAGAAGTTACTGAGAAAAGAAAAGAAAAAAAGAAAACAGAGAAGTGAAGAACATAGAAAACAGAGAAGTGAAGTGAAGAGAGAAGTGACTGTGCTTCTCAGTGGATGGATTGCCACGCACACTCTTTCTACAATATCTAAAAAGTTTCCACAGCATTGGGATAAAGCAAAATTGTTTTTCTTGGCATTTCCTACTTCGTATTTGGTAGAATCAGGTTTCAGTCGTGTGAATTATTTACTCAGCCTAACGCGGAATTGCCTTGACATAATGGACAGAGGCGATCTTCGGTTATCCCTCACAGCAATAGAACCGGATATAAAAAAGCTTGTTTCTGGTTATCAAGCACAAGGGTCACATTGATCGAGAAATACTTGAAGTATAAATTTTTATGTAGTTGTATTTTGTATAAATTATAAAAATTATAAATAAAACATGTTCTATTTACAAACAAAACATTTAAATAGCTACCTTTCTACCGGTAGGACAGGGGGGCCACAGGAAGGAAACAAGGTCGGAAGGGGGCCACGGTCGGAAAAAGGTTGAGAAACACTGTCTTAACCCACCCCACAGCCCATGGTTTGTAGTAGGGGTTGTGGGATGGCTTAGAAGCCAGCCCCGCTGCACATTAGGTTCAGACGACGTGGCAATCCATGGTGCAGGTAAATATGGAAATGTCATCCGAACTTGGTCACACAACCACCATGTGTGGGGCACGGGGAGCAACCCGTGCTGTGTTGTTTCCCCTACTGACGGTCCAGATGCAGCCACAGAAGCCATTTTGCAGTGGTCTCAGAATAAGTAGCTCTGTTCTCTTTTCCACAAGGAGGCTTTGAATTACATCAAGTGGTTAGACTTGATGTAGAGTGACTAATGCACAACACCTTTGCAGCTTGCATCTTCTCCCAGTGAGCTGTATATGCATCTGACGCCTACAATCCTCACTAAAGGGAGATTCTCAAGTTCTTCCACTGATACAGGCCATAGCTAGACCTAAGGTTTAACCCAGGATCATCCTGGGCTCGTCCCTGCCTGAGTGCTGGATGCCCTGTGTGGCACTTAGATGAACCGGTTTGACCCCAGGACAATCCTGGGATAAACCTTAGGTCTAGCTATGGCCATAGTGGAAGAAAGGAAAGCAGATTTATAACTGACCTTTATATAGGATCTACACTGGAGCTCCTGTAATTTATGAAGCATTGGTGTGCTGGATTTTTTTTAAAAAAAATGTGACTGCTTCTCTGTAGCTTTGTTTATCTGTAGCAGATAAACAAAGCTATAGGCAATTTTCCACTTTGATAGCTAAAGCAGCAGTGTCATGTTTGTGTGATTTTTGCTTTTTCCTGGCAGAGAGTTGGTAACATTACAAAAGGAAGCTCTTGCGATCGAGACCTCGTTGGAACAGAAAAAATTAGAAAGACACAATAGGCTTCTTGATTGCAAGCTTCAGGACTTAAGTATAAACCTTCTGTTGGGATCTTTTGATGACATTACTGAAATAGAGGTATATTAGCATGTTTTGTGGCATTGTCATTTTAAGGCAGCTGTAGACTTCAGTGTGTACATAAATCTGTAAGCCCTACCCAAACTTCATCAAGCTAGAACTTTATCCTATGTAACGTGCCAGATTTTTTAAGACTCAGTTCTACAATTGCACATTGAGAGCACGCACAAACAAAGCCAGTATTGCAAGAACTCCTTCTGTTCAAATGTTAAGCAGCATTCTTCAGGCTGGGGAAAATATAACAGTTGACAAAACCTGTCCCTCAAAAAGGTGGACAGTACAGAAAGATGCTCACTAATACAAGACCAAATAAAATTGACTCCACTGGTTTTCAGTAGAAGTGAATGTAGGAGGAAGGGAGAAAAATTAAACATAATTAGAAATATTGGTATAATGGGAGGGGAGAACAAACTCTGTTGATGTTTTGGTTTGTTTTCTTAACTATTACATAATGTTAATTTTGGTAGTTTTTAAATTGGGCTGTTTATTACAGCTGGGACCTGATACGGAAAGTAGTGAAGTGACAGCTGATATCTTTACAAGAGAGCAGGCAATTGAAATAGACTATAGCAGTCTTGAAGAAGAACTAAAGGTAATACAAATCTATTGTGGTCTCCATTTATAATATTGCATGCGAAAGTATCTGTTTCTTAGCTTAGTTTTCCAAAAAGATTCTATTGCACTTTGTAGGTGTGATTTAATACCATCCACCTCTCTTGTCTTAGTTTAGATTCTGAGCTAAATTGTTTCAGCAGAAGTTCCCTTTCTAACTTTGTTTTATTCTGAGCAAACATTTTTCCATTTACCTGAGTACTGTGATAATAATATATAACTTGCTACTGTCCTTTCTTAGACTTTCTCTTGTGCAAATAACGTGGTCGTTAATTAATAATTACAGAGGGTGTTAACCCTTTCCCCAATGATGCAATACTGGTGAGAATCTCATCACTATCACCACACACGCAGCTTTAGGCCCCCGGTGGGACATTTTCATACATGCCAATGGAACTTTGACTTCCAGGGCCAATAGCACCTTCAGGGAGCGATGCAGTTTTCATCAGCACTGCACCATTTGCGGAAAGGTTAAAACCACCTCCCAGTGCATCACAGTCCCAACCCAGATTAGGGCCCCTAGCAGTGATTATTTAAACGTTAAAAACCAGATACATTTATTTGCAATCAGATTATTAATGTTACATCTACTTTGGCTTTCATTCTATGTGCTGAAGCTTGTATGATGCAAAATACTCAGTAAAAAATGGATAGTGCTCAGCTTCTCAGACACCTGTATAGTATTTATGAACGAGGTTCCGTTTCTGTCACATAAAAGTGGGTTACTCATATATGGTATTAGCAACTGGTACTCAAAGGATGTATGTATACAAATAAAGAATACATTGTACAGTCCACACTTTGTAGCACAACTAACCGTTAGTGCACTTCTTCAAATTGCTTCATGAGCAAGTTTAGTTCTGCATTAATACTACATTACTAAAATATCACACTGTATTAGTGCTATTGTTGTTCAGTTATATCAAAACAAAAAACAAATTCTGAGCCCATAACCCCAAGAGGAATAAACATTCAAATGCAGCAGCACAGGAACAAATCAAACCATTATAAATTGTAACAAGGTGCTGTAGCCAAGCATTTACCCCAAACTTTTCATACTAAGACTTCAAGGCATTCTTTAATATTCCAGAAATAATTTTATCATGCTTCCTTTCATTTCACAACTAGAACTTGCAGTCTGACAAAGAGATTGAGACTCACCTAGAACAACTTCAGCAGGAAATAGCATCTAAAGAAAATGTTTTATGTAAAATAGCAGCACCAAAACTGAGAGCCCTGGAGAGATTACACATAGTTACAGGCAGATTCCAAGAATCAGTTGATGGTAATATTAAGCCTTTTTAATTAATAGTTGTAGTTTGTGAGGTGTAGGAAGTTGTTTTTGTACAAATATTTCATATTATCATTACTTGTCAAATCTGGGCTTTTGCCAGTTAATGTACAGATTCTAAACTTAATTCCCACAAATAGGTTTGGGGCTTATATTCAGTCTTGCCTTTGTATGTACTTGGGCTGCAGTTGTAGTTGTCTGAAACGCTCCACCATGTGCCTAAATCCCAATTTACCCTTGTTTCTGCGTCGGCGCGTTCACACAAACCACCCACCATCACCACTTTGGTGTCGATGTTCACATGGGTATTGATACCGAGATATTACCCTCACCTTGGTTCTGAGGCCACCATGGGGTCTCAGGAGAACTGAGGGAATAGGTGGGAAACCCACCCAGATCTGTGCAGTAGGATGGTAGGGGAGAGATCCCACCAAGAAATACTCAGCTGTGGAAGTTTCCCAAATTGAGGCTTTGTGCATATGTGTCAATGCACAAATGACCACTCAAGTTACAGGTTAAGAAACCTGTCCTTGTACAGAGAAAATGGATGCTGCTTAAATTAACACCTTTCTGTTTAGGAGGCTTCTTTTTGATAAATGCTGTTTGTGTTTGCCTAGTAAGCTAAAGTGAGAAATGGAAATGTTTATTCAGATATTTTAGAGTTGCTGTATTCTATTAAAGCCATTTCAGTTATTCTTTCTTAGCATTTGAGGCTCATAGGAGGGAAGCCAGATTATGTAGGCAAGAATTTGAAAAGGTGAAAAAAAGGAGATACGAGCTGTTCAGCCAGTGTTTTGAGCATGTGTCTATAGCTATTGATCAGATCTACAAGGAACTCTGCAGAAACAGTAGTGCCCAGGTTTGGAATTTTTCAGTTATCTCATTGCAATTAATATAAACAGTCGTCAGTGTTTAGGTATTAACTAACTTTGTTTATTTGTTCATTTACAATACCGTAGTTCGATTCTAAGATGCCATCGATTGTAAGACGCACACTAATTTCAGTACCACCAACAGAAAAAAAGCTTTGATTCTAAGAAATAATAAACGTACCTGCGATTCTAAGACGCACCACGTTTTTAGAGATGTTTATATGGGGGGGGGGGAAGTGCGTCTTAGAATCGAAGAAATACGGTATTTCTGTTTTGCCCCATAACCAACATTCTTTGGGCAGCATACATAAAAACTTATTGAAATACACTATTAACAATACAAATGCAATTGTAGGATAAAACATATAACTAAGATTAAAGCAAAAACAATTAAACGCACACAGGTCTTAAAAGTTTAAAAAGAAATATGATTAAGAAATTACTCAGCCTTTTTTTTAAAAAAAATGGAAATCGGTAAAATATCTAATCCTTCTACACCCTTAACTTAGAAACTGAGGGAAAAGCCAGATCAAGCAAAACTGGTGAAAGAAGATTTTCTTGTGGAGCTATATCAGGAGGCTCCACATCAGAGGGCTTTTTTTCTTAATGCATTTCAGTACTTGGGTAATCAATCACTCTTTGTCCTATGCAGAGTTGAAATGCAGCATAGTATGAAAGCACCAAGAAATTCAGCACATTCCCAGCCTTCTACATAGTGAAACAATGGGCTATGGATTCTATTTTTTTTTAGACATCCTTCACATCCATCACTTCAGCTGTTTAAGGTTTTCAAGCCTCAACTGAAGCTGCTTGTTAAGCACCCACCCTCCCAGCCATCACTTCTCATCTGCAAAAATCACTGCCACGACACAGGCTCTGAACACCAGACCTCACGTCTGCCACCACTTATTATGGGGCGACACAGGCTCTGAACACCAGATCCGGCCGAGGCTACTCCCTGCTCAAGCCGAGCACCACCGCTTGATACGCCTGAGGCAAGGGATAAAGCCCACCTTCCTCCAAACTATGTGGAGAAAGGGGTTTAAAATGGAGAATGGATTTTAATATATATAATAATGCGCTGTGAGTTATATCTGCTTAGGTGAATGATTGTCAGAGTGGGTGTTATATGTGTAAACTTAAGATGATAAATGCCAAACAAACACGTGGGCTTTTTGTGGTAGTTTAAAAACAAAACAATCAAAATTTATTTTTAAAAGTTCATAAGCTTTGTGTCAAATAACAACATTTAAAAACCTTTTTGAAACCTTTCATACCATCCGGTCACTCATTCACATTCGCGCTTTCCTTTTTCTCACACGATCACTCTTGAACTTTCTTTATTATCAGTATTGATTAATATACTTCCACTACGTGCACACCACACCCTAAAGACACCACTCACTACACTGACTCTCAAATTTCCCAAAACTTAAGTACCATAAACACAGAGAGCACTACAGACTCTAAGAGTACCTAACAAGTCTCCCTGAAAAGCTCCCTGAAAAGAAACTCTCAATCCCCTCCGTCCTTCCCTTATATATCACTCCTCCCCCCTCCCAAGACATTCTAACTCCGCCCACTCAGGCCAACATTCTAAAAACCACAGACTTACAAACTGCAGACATACCTTTGGGAATTGACTTGTGGGGTGTAACGCCACAATCACCTTTGCTGACACTACTTTGCAGAAGAGAAGCATTGCCCAGAGTTTCAGAATCTTATAGAACATGGTCGTGCACCGAACTGGTGTGTTCTCAGGTTCCATGCGCAAGACAGAAAGGAGGTGTCTTTTATCCAAAACAGCTTTTGGATAAAAGTGTTTTCTGCTGGGTTTCACTGTCCTTTCCAAATCAAGTTTCAGAAAGTTAATTTCACATCTAGATGCTCTCTGTTCTAGTTTATTTTGAAGAATGTCATTGTGCATCCAGAGCTTAGATGTGTTTATATCTCTTGTTTGAGAATAATGCTAAGTAGCATTTATGAAAACCTGTACATTTGAAGAAAAAAAACTAATGTGTGTGTTTCATTATTAACAATGAAGTGTGTGTTTTTCAGGCATTTCTTAGTCCTGAGAATGCTGAGGAACCTTACTTGGAGGGCATCAGCTATAACTGTGTAGCTCCTGGAAAACGATTTATGCCAATGGATAACCTGTCTGGGGGTGAAAAATCTGTAGCAGCTTTGGCTCTTGTGTTTGCAATACACAGGTACTAACATACACTTTTGCTAATACGTTGCACTTACCATTCTGTGAAAAAGAATGAAACATTATGTGATGAATGTTGCTTTCATTTCTCATCTTCCAACATGCATGCCCACAGAACTACAAATTCAGCATTATATAAAAAATAGAGAAGTACATTCCAGTAACTGCGTTCACACAGAGTTAGGTACTTCTGTAGTTGCTAGTCAGTAGGGCACATCTTCTGTAGTGTTCATACCATTTTAAGAACAAGAATACATAATGCTGAACCTACACACACACACACACACACGCTTACTTCCCTCAAACAAGGAAGATCATGTTCAGTGAAGTTATAAGACGAATATTTCACAAATCATCTAGGTTGCTTCTACACTAGCCATTTTGACTGGAATTGCCATCCTTCATTCACTCGCTTTTTACAGAAAATGAAGATGTCGTTGCCAGAGTGCTTTCTGTGTTGTCCTAGTTTGTGGTGATTTTTTTTCACGTAACACTCAGTTGTAGCATGAGCGTGTTCAGTGTGGACTGAAGCACTCCTGAGCCTTTTCAGGGCTGTTATGATTGCCGAAAAACAATGACTCAACACTAGTAAAGGGCCCTGCTTCCTACAGTGGACAGAAGGATTCTGGGAAGGGAAAAACAGGCTTTAATTCATACATATTTATCCAAACATTGCAGTGTTGTTGCTCTTCAAAGAGTACTGTGTTCCTTCCTCGCTTTAATGCCACTCTGCCTAGGCAGAATAGGAGTTAAAATACTAAGACTGAAATCCTAAACAAAACTGTTTGGGAGTTCGCTCCTACTGAATTTGTTGCCTCTGTTCCACTGCAGGTCACTGCTACTCTGACCTTAGCTTCAGTGTCGGTTTAACCATCAGCTAGCAGACTCCCAGTATTTGTGTCTCTTCTCTGGCCCTATCCAAGTCTTAAAAACAGATTTTCCTTCTTTCACACTTAACCATTTACACATCAGTCTCTGTCACAAAACATAACACATTAATATATTTAACTTTTACTTCAGGAAAATACCGTATCTTTTTACCCTGCATTTATACCTTACGTCAGGGGTTCCTTCCGTCCGTCACTTTAGCTTCTTTCTTTCTTTCCCTCTCCTCCCCTCCTCTCTGGATCCTTTCTTTTCTCTCTCTTGGTGGTCCTCCTTTCTCTCCACCCCCTTTCTCCCTCCCTCTTTCCATCTTTATTTCTCTCTCCCTCTCTCCCCATCCACATGCAAGTGAATGGAGCATTTTTTCATTCATTTGCATGGGGCACAGAAAAGCTCCCCTGCTGAAAATTGGCTGGGGGGGTTATGAAAGTCACCCCCTGCTAAGGACCCTGTTCAAGCCAATGGAGCAATTTCTGCATTAACTTAAATACGGAGAAAAAAATACCTTGATGGGTGCAGTGGCACCCATGAATGCCACATTGGAAACCCCTTTTCTAGGATTTTTACAGGGGGTCCAGATGTCAGTGTTTACCATTTGTAATCCACCTGTGTTTTCCCCAGCTTCTGTCCTTTGATTGGATATTAGCTCCCTTCGAGTTGGGGAAGCAGATGCAATGTAGGTCACTTATAACTAGCTTGTTTAGTTTCACAATGATCTTTTGAGATCCACAGGGAACCAAGATAGCTAAATGGCAGTGTGTATGTATGTACACACACACACACACATGCAGAAACACCATTTGCTCTGAGACCATTACTCATAAGAATTTTTTTTGATGAATGTGTGATAGCCCTAAATTGTTTTTTTTATTATCAACTCCTTCAAATGAATTCTTTCCTAATTATTGTTTATAAGTTTTCAGTTTGTGCTTTACCAAATTTTAAATTATATTTCTGAATTCCACAATGGAATAGAAAAAAATGTATGTCAGAATTGGTCTTGGCCATAATAAAGTATAAAGTGAGTAAAAGAACACAGAAATTTAATTAATTAACCTTATTTCTTGTGGGATCCTGAATTTACAGCCTTAAACTTGGAGATCATTTCTTTCCCTAGTGATAAAGTAAAAACTAGAATATGTACAAAAGTAGTTCACTTTGTTCATTCCGTTGTATTCAGTAATTGCACATTTTTCCAGTGAAATTTTTTATTACAAGCCTTGCAAAATACACTAAAGATGCACACATTATATTAGGACAAAAGTACTGTCTACTATGATTGCTACAAAGATATTCTTAAAGGTACAACCAGACTTATTTTTAATCATTTTAATTGATTTTTACTTTGTTCTGTTAGTTTTAGGCCAGCCCCCTTTTTCATTTTGGACGAGGTTGATGCAGCACTAGATAATACAAACATTGGCAAAGTAAGTAACTCATCTCTTACTCTCTTAAAAAGGAACAAACCATATGCCATCATAGAAATATGTTCTTCATTCTTCTATATGAGGATAATATGTTTAAGTTGAGGCAGAGAGGGGGAAAAACAGAAAACCTTTTAATTCTGTTAGAGAGACTGTATTGGATCAAGCTGTTTGAAATGGAAGTTTAGATAAGTGTACATACAGACAAGTTAAAGGCAGCTTTTGTTCACTTTTTGATGCACAATAGTTTACGATAATATACTAGTCTTCCTTGTTTGTTTTTAAATAGTGCCTGAAGTAATGGCTTACTACTGCTGTAAGGAGTCTGAATGATGTTAGCTTAAACCCTATACCTACACAGCACATCTTAGACGTAGAGGAAGTATCCCGTCACAAGGGCACCCTAAGCATCTCCTAGTTTTTGAATGCTGCTAACCATAGGGATCTCAGGATAGTAAAGAGTTAAGTGTGGTAGGAGAGGGTGCTTTTTCCTGTTCATGTACATTGATGGTGCTATATAAATAAATAATAATTATAATAATAATTATAATAATGTATAGACAGGTTGCTTACCTGTAACTGTAGTTCTTCGAGTGGTCATCTGTGCAGTCACTCATATGGGCTCTGTGCCTGCGCAGGGCCAGCTTCGGAAACTTCTCAAGCTGAAAATCTTTTAGGCGGGAACCCCTCCCCCATCGTCCACTGAGCATGCTCAGGGGTTTCCCGCCTAATCCCCTCAGTTCCTGAAACCGCCTAAACAGTCTCACTGACGAGAACCACCAGGTGATCAAAATTTAATGACACCATAGTGGGGACGGTGGGAGGGTTGTGTGACTGCACAGATGACCACTCGAAAAACCACAGTTACAGGTAAGCAACCTGTCTTTCTTCTTCGTGGTCTCTGTGCATCACACATATGGGCGATTAACAAGCTGACTTACTGGAGGTGGGTGGTGTCAGTTAATGGATGAGTACTCATAGAATTGCCGATAAGACAGCATGCCCAATGGCACAATCTCTGCACGCCCTGATGTCCAGGCGGTAGTGACTGGCAAAAGTCAGAGGTGTCGACCAGGTAGTCGCTTTGCAGAGGTCTGGTAGAGCGATCCCCTTTTCAAAGGCCGTAGAAGTGGCCACTCCTCTGGTGGAGTGAGAGCGCACTTTCCCCTCCAATGGGAGGCCAGCTAGTTCATAGGCTAATTTAATAGTCTGAACAACCCACGCAGATATTCTCTGCGGAGATGCTTGGAGTCCCTTTTGTTTACCCCCATAACAAACAAAAAGTCTTTGGGATCTCCGGAGAGTTGCTGTTCTGGACTGGTAGAAAGCGAGAGCACGTCTCACGTCTAGGGTGTGTAGTGTCGACTCAAGGGGAGATTATGGTGACGTCAAAAAACCGGCAGAGTAATATCTTGTCCAAGGTGAAAGGAGGACACAACCTTTGGAAGAAAGGCTGGGTCTGGTCTAAGGACCACCTTGTCAGCATGAAACACTGTATAAAGTGAGTCCATACAGAGTGCTGCTAACTCTGATGCACGTCTAGCAGATGTGATGGCAACAAGGAATGCCACTTTCAAGGTCAGTAATCGCAAGTCCGATTTTGCTAATGGCTCAAAGGGCTTGGCAGACAGTGCCTTAAGCACCACGGAAAGGCTCCATTGAGGAACAAAGGAACAAACTGGTAGAATGGTATTTTTCATACCTTTCATGAAACGCTTAGTTAATGGGTGGGTGAAGACCGAACAGCCCTGAACCCAACGGTGAGAGGCAGAAATAGCTGCCAAATAAACCCTAAGTGACGAGAACTTGAGTCCTTTTTTAAATAAAGAAAAAAGAAATGAAAGTACAATGGGTAAAGATGCTGTAAGCGGGTTTTCATTCCTGCTGAAGGCAAAAGCAGAAAAAGCTTCCCACTTTTTGGCGTATGATTTTCTAGTGGCCGGTTTTCTGGCTGCTAGAATAATGTCCCATATGTCAGCAGGCAGGGATGGATTATCTATCGTTGCCTGATTCTCCATGCTGTCAGGTTCAGGGACCGGACATCTGGATGGAGAATAAGTCCTTTCTCCTTGGAGATTAAGTTGTGGCATTGGGGCAGCTTGATAAACTCTGCTGAGGACAGTTTGAGTAGCGGAGTGAACCACGGCTGCCTTGGCCACCAAGGCGCTACTAATATGGCATTGGCGTTGTCTGTGCACAACTTCAGGATCACCTTGGGCAAGATTGGTATGGGGGGGGGGGAACAGGTACAGAAGCTGTCCTGTCCATGTTCTCTCGAAGGCGTCTCCTAAGGATGCTGTCCCGTGACCCGCCCACGTGCAGAATTGGTTGCAGATGGCGTTCTCTGGTGATGCGAATAAATCTATTGCAGGCTGTCCCCATGCCTGAAAGATCAGTTCGAGAACTGAGTCTTTCATCTGCCACTCGTGCGTGTTCACGAAGGTGCGGCTGAGGTCGTCTGCCAGGATATTGTCCTGGCCTGCGATATGAATGGCCGATAAAGTCATGTCGTGGGCGATAGCCCAGTGCCAAATGTCTAACGTTAGGGAAATCAGGTCGATAGACCGTGTTCCACCTTGTTTGTTTATATGCCAAACAGCAGCCATATTGTCTGTATGGATTTGGATGACATGTCCTGACAAGGTCTGCTGAAAGGCATACAGTGCCTTTTGGATGGCCATCAGTTCCAGGACGTTTATATGCCTTTTCCTGTCGGAAAGGCTCCAGCGCTCCTGAATTGTAAGATTTCTGCAATGGGCTCCCCAGCCCAGAAGGGAAGCGTCTGTCACCAGATGTTGAGATGGCAGTGGAGGTCTGAAGTCCAGGCCTTGCATAATGTTGGACAGATCTGTCCACCAAAGAAGAGTGTCCTTTACTTTGGTAGGGAGCGACAATTTCACTCGATGAGCGTCCATTGTATTGTCGTACTCCCGCAGAAGCCACAATTGAAGAGGTCTCATGTGTAGGCGTGCCCAAGGGACAACGCTGACAGTTGCCGCCATGAGACCTAGTAGTTTGCACCTGGAAAGCAGATATGGTCTTGAGTGAAAGAGTGAGTGCAAGTCTAATTAGTGTTGCAGCTCTATCCTCCAGAAGGAAAGCCCTGGAGCAGGTTGAGTCCAGAATTGCTCCAAGGAATTTAATTTTTTGAGTTGGTTGAAAATTTGATTTTTCTTTGTTGATGCAAAGGCCTAATTCGTTGAGGAGGTTGATGGTGAGGTGGGTGTTATGGGTGGCTTCCTGCTCCGTACTAGCCACTATCAACCAATCGTCCAAGTAGGGGTAAATCTCTACCCCTTGAGTTCTCAGAAATGCGCAAACTTGGTGCCATACCCTTTGTGAAGACTTGGGGGGCAGTAGAAAGACCAAAAGGAAGCCCTTTAAATTGGAAAATGTCTTCCCCTACTATGAACCGGAGGAATTGGCGATGGTCAGGGTAAATTGAGACATGAAAGTAAGCATCCTTGAGGTCAATGGAAGTAAACCAGTCCCCTTGGGAGAGGAAAGGTAAGATGCTTGCTAAGGAGTTCATCCGGAATTTTTTAAGGTTGATGAACTTGTTCAGGTCTCTAAGGTTCAAAATAGGTCTTAGCCCCCCATCCCGTTTAGGAACCATAAAGTAGCGGGAGTAGAACCCGCACCTTAGGGCATGAGGTGGTAATCGCTCTATGGCGCCCTTCTCCAAAAGAGACTTGGTCTTTTGCAACAGAGCGTCTGTAGGTGGAGAGAACCTTGCGGTTCCTAGGGGAGGGAGGGTGGTAAACTCAATTTTGTAGCCCTGAGAAATGATGTTTTGGACCCACCTGTCGGTAGTGATGGTGGTCCAACTAAAATAGAAAGGGGCAAGGATGTCACCCAATTTAGGTGCAGAAGTTGTCATTATGGGGCAGTCAAAGACGCCGTCTTTGATTCTGCTCTGGTTTGCTTCTGTTTTGTTTGAAGCATCCTGAAAACTGTTGCCTCTTGTACTGACCTTGGGTTTGGTACAGAGGGGTAGGGTCTTGAAACTGTTGTTGTTGCCTCGGTTGGAATTGTTGCTGCATTCTTGGCCAACGTCTTTGATGGAATGGCCTTTGTTGTTGCTGCCCAATTCCCATCTTTTTGGCCGTATTCTTGGCCTTTTGGATACTTTCCATCGATTCATCAGTGGAAGAGTGGAATAGGCCGTCTCCATCAAAAGGCAGGTCCTCGATTCGGGTGCGTGCCTCTTGGGATAGTCCTGCAGACCTCAACCATGCATGTCTTCGCAGGGCAATAGACCCTACCATGGCTTTTGAGGCGCAGTCAGTAGCGTGTCTAGCTGTACTGAGTTGTTGTCTAGACAGTGTCATGGCCTCAGTATAAAACACGTTTGCCAGTTCCCTTTGGTCATCTGGCAGATATCCCAATAGGGATGCCATCTTCTCCCACAAGAAGGGTTGATATTTAGCCATGGTGGCTTGGTAATTATGCACACGCAAGGACAATGCTGTTGATGAATAGATCCTTCGCCCTATGCCGTCCAGCCGACAACCTTCTTTATCTACTGGCGCATTATGTCTTTTATGAGTGCATCCCTGAGATGCTTCTACAATTATGGAATTGGGCTTAGGATGAGTGAAAAGGAAAGGAGCAGTCTTCTCCTGTATCTTATATGTGTTATCTAACCTCCTGGACGTTGGTGGCATAGAGGAGGGCAGCTTCCACAACTGTTGTGCTGTGCGTAGTAGCACAGGCAAGTACGGGATGGCTGCTGGAGTTGATGACTCACAGTATGCATTGTCATAAACTGGGTCGTTCATCTTTTCTATGGGTTGAGACATTTCAATCCCCAATGATCTTGCCATCCTTTGCGCTTGATCGGCAAAGCGTGACAAATCCTCCGAAGGAGAGACTACATCCGAAGTCCCTACGAGGTCATTCAGGGAGGGAATGGAGGGTACAGGTGATCCCTCTTGGGAGGAGTCAGATTGGTAGTCCTCCTCCGATAGAGCATCCAAAACACGCGGTCTCATCTCTGAGCTCGGACGTGCTTGTAACGCTTGAGTTGGTACCATGTTGGTCGGTAGCGTAGCCTGCGTTGGTTGTGGCATGCGTCTCGGTACCGCTGGATGAGGCGGTGGCGGCATAGCTGCAGCATCCTCCGGGGGTGGTGGACGGGAGACCGTTTCGGAGGGTGGCTGATGGAAACGTGGGTATGGGTCATACGGGCGTTCCTGAGGGTAGTAATAGTCTTGGTGCCCTCTGTGTCTCCATTCCTCATAGTAATATGTAGGGATGTGCTCCGCTCCAATTAGAAGCGGAGAATCAGAAGCGAATTGGCCTGCTCCGCCTTGCCCTGAGGCGGAGTAGAAGCAGACCGGGGACCCGTAGAATCACGGCGAAGAGAAGCGGCCATACGCGGAATGCTTCTCTTTTCACGGACCGATCCGCAAAGATCAATTTTGTGTTTAGGATGTTACCAATAAAAATTTCAGAATTAGAGATAAAAAGTTGGCAAAATATCATAAATAATTATTGTAATGAAGATAAAGCGAGGGTAAATAAGAGTAAATGGTATTTAAGTCAAAAAAAGGGAGGATTGGGTCTCACAAATATTAAACTATATTATGTAGCTAATAGGTTAAGACATATTGTAGAGGCAATTATAGGAATAGGTGAACTAGATTGGATGGATGATAAAACTACAAGTAATGTAGCGATCAATCTGGAAAACGTATTTTTTAGGGAAGGGAAAAAGAAATGGGCGGAAAGTATAGGTAACCCGCTCTTAAGGTTTCACTGGGAAATTTGGAGTAAATATAAAGGGGAGCTGCTTCTTTTTTTTTTTTTTTTTTTTAAAGAGAGAGTCGTGGCTGGGGGTCATTTTGAGCCTACTCTCAGCTCTCTGCGTGCTGCGGTTCGCTTGCTAGAATTTTTGGGGAAATCGGGTAAAACAGCGGGGAAATACCTTTTTCGAAGGGCTGAGTGGCAGAGTCAACTCCCGGTCATGATCACATGATCCCAAAGTTGGAGGAGGGGATAGGCAAAACGGGTAACTTGGGATTCTGGGAACTTCTCTTTCTTAGTCTGAACGGACTTTTCCCATTGTTTTTTAAAACAGTAGCCCCACCAAATGCACAAACACAACCTGAAATCATATACTAAGAATAAGAGAGCACTGCTACCCACCCTAACTTTGGGGAACAACTGAATAGATGTGGTGCAAGGGGATGAGCTCCCCTAGGGCATGGACATGCCCTGTGCACTCTCCTATCCTTGGAGGGCCATCAGAGCCCTCCAAAGGTAAATCACTGGAGTGAATGCCTATCATGAGTTGAAGTGATCGTTTGCTTCTTAAAGACTGGTACCTAGACAGGACCAGTCAAATTGGCAGATGATTCCCCCTCCTCTTGGGCACGTCCACTCCCCTCTTACTGGTAAAAGACAGATATAGCCTTTTAAAAAAAAATTCTTCTTGTTTATTCAGCAACACTGCTGCTTTTAATTCCACCCCTCCTTTGTTTATTTATTTATTTATTTATTCCATTTTATATGCATTACTGGCTTATCCTTGGCTCACTTCCTTGTGCCCCCAGAAATGTCTGCTGCCTGCCTGCTTTCCCTCCCTCCTCCCCTGCCCACCTCGCAGGGATGGTTTTTGTGTGTCTTGCTTTGACTCAGAGGAGAAATCCTTCCTGTTCTCAAGTTCCAAATCAATTTTTCAAGTGTGGAAGAAGGTTCATATTTAGGTTTATCTCTACTCCCCAATTCATGGCATGTTGGGATTTCCTTTGAAATGGGCCCATTGAGCTGTCTGCAGATACTGGGGTGTCTGACTTTCATAAATTCCCCAAAAATCCGGGGATGATGGGATTGGCTTGAAACTTGGCATCCATGTGGACACATGGGTAAGCTGTTATGGGACCGAAGGTGAGGTTTCTGACATGCAAATTGACATAGTTGTAAAATGGGACTTGATTTGGGGTGAGTTAAAAGGTTAGGGCCCCGCCAAAAATCAGGGGATGATGGGATTGACTTGAGTCTTGGCGTGCATGTGTATCCCTGGATAAGCTATCATGGTGCCGAGTTTGAGGTTTCTAACATGCAAATTGACGGAGCTATCGAAAGGGGTGTGAATGGGGTGCCTGATTTTCAAAAATTCCCCAAAAATCAGGGGATGATGGGATTGGCTTGAAACTTGGTGTCCATGTGGACACATGGATTAGCTGTCATGGTACCGAAGGTGAGGTTTCTGACGTGCAAATTGACATAGTTGTAAAATGGGACTTGATTTGGGGTGAGTTAAAAGGTTTAAGCCCCGCCAAAAATCAGGGGATGATGGGATTGCCTTGAGTCTTGGCATGCATGTGTATCCCTGGATAAGCTATCATGGTGCTGAGTTTGAGGTTTCTAACATGCAAATTGACAGAGCTATCGAAAGGGGTGTGAATGGGGTGCCCGAGTTTCAAAAATTACCCAAAAGTCAGGGGATGATGGGATTGGCTTGAAACTTGGCGTGCGTGTGTATACGTCCATGAGGTGTCATGGTGTCAAACTTGAGGTTTTTAATTTTAACAGAAAAAAAGTTGTATACTTTAGCTTTCAATGCAAGCCGGGGGGGGGGGGAAACGGGGCTCCGATCTGGATCCAGAGCTCCGCAGCGGAGCGGAGCGGAGATAGGCGGAGCGGGGGCGGAGCGGAGCGGCCCGATCTGCAAATCACGGATCTGGAAGAGAAGCGGAGCGGGGGTCCGTGCACACCCCTAGTAATATGGAGGAAATTGTGGAGGTTGCCAATCGGCGTAGTAGTCCGGACCCCTCGGTCGGGACCTGGGTCTTTCCCCATATGGGGCATAGCGCCGACTGGAATTAATTGAAGCCAGTGAATGATCACAGCCATATCCATATGGAGGTGTATGTCGGTATCGAAAGCCTTCGGTATTGACGTGCGGTTGTCAGTACCGACGTCCGTCGGTATCGATGGGTTCTTCTCGGTACCGAGGGGAAAAGGGTCTCCGATCCGCCATGGTATTATCCAGCGAGGAACCCCTAATTTCACCTTCCGAAATCGATGCCCTTACACTAGGCTCGTCAGTCGGAACCGTGACAATATGTAGCGGCGACGGGACCGGCGTGTTAGCAACTGGCTCCTCACGTGGCGGTGGGTTCAGTACCGGTGGCGAAGATGGGGTCGCCTGTCTCGGTATCGAAAAAGGTGTCGGTAGCGAAAGCCTCGGTATCGGGCTTATCACAGTTCAGCGAGAAGAGAGGCCAAAATGAGCTGGTTTCTTAACAGAGATCATAGAATCATAGAATAGCAGAGTTGGAAGGGGCCTACAAGGCCATCGAGTTCAACCCCCTGCTCAATGCAGGAATCCACCCTAAAGCATCCCTGACAGATGGTTGTCCAGCTGCCTCTTGAAGGCCTCTAGTGTGGGAGAGCCCACAACCTCCCTAGATGGTTGGTTCAGTTGTCATACTGCTCTTAACAGTCAGGAGGTTTTTCCTGATGTCCAGCCGGAATCTGGCTTCCTTTAACTTGAGCCCATTATTCCGTGTCTTGCACTCTGGGAGGATCGAGAAGAGATCCTGGCAGAGTGCAGGACATGGAATAATGGGCTCAAGTTAAAGGAAGCCAGATTGAAATGGCTATATTGGTTGGTCTTTTACGTGCCAGAATACTCTTTGGGTTTTTTTTCTGCAATAGACTACCACAGCTAACCTCTGGAAATCTATAAAGTAACTTTCCTTAATATTCAGTGTATTTTTGTAAAAATTTAACAAATACTTATGTTTGTTCTTCCCCAAAAGGTATCAAGGTTCATAAAGCAGCAGTCCCAAGAGAAGTTTCAAATTCTAGTTATTTCTCTAAAGGAAGAGTTTTATTCTAAAGCAGATGTTTTAGTTGGAGTCTGTCCTCAGGTATATAACCTTGGGTAGTTATTCCTCCTGCCCATTTAATGGGATATGGCTATGCTTTTGTAGAATTGAATCCCTAGTGATTTTGAGGGTTTGGGTGGCACAAATGCAATGACAACTAAATACTTGTGCCTCTACAACAAGGTGTACTATGCTAACTCTTGATCTTTTCCCTTTTCAGCAAGATGATACTATGTTTAGTCAAGTACTGACCCTGGATCTTACTCGATATCCAAAATCTGATGAAAATGAAAGAACGGAGAAACTGAGAAAGAGCTCTGTGTTGAAATAGGATATAGAGTGAATGTATTGCTGTTTTGACAGGTTTGAATGTTCCTAATGTGTATTATTGAAGCACTGGCCTTAGATTTAAAACTGACTTCAAACATTTAGTATGAGGACTAGTTGTTGTTCAGTATAACGGCTTGTAAATATGTTTACAGGCCCAGAGGTTCATCCTTGTTTGGAATTTAACTGCTATTAACTGCAGTATCTGAGGTCCAAATGGAAATGATAATTCTGAAGAGGCAATCAGGATTTAAGACGTGGCAAAGAAATATCATTACCCTTTCCCCATTCCATTCCCTCACTTGTAGCTTTACCAGTATCTCAAGAGATTCCAAATCTCTTGCAAGTGCAAAGATGGTGTGGAATCTCACAGCAGAGATGTCATGGAGTGAGGGAAAGGGAATCTAGGGTGGTTAATGGACAGGTATGGAAAGCATCAAGCACACTACTTTGGCCACTTTACCAAGCAGAGAAATTTACTTTCTAGCAGTGCCTTTTTCTGATTAAACTGGGCCCTTGGGAGCAATGTTACATCCGTCTACATATAACGTCTGCTTTTGGCCTGAGTTACTATATTGCATTCCTGTCTTTTTTGGTTCTTTTCAACTGAGTTGAAAAGAACCTAGCTCAAATAAGCATGGAGACATTGTCATTTACTGATAAAAAGCTTATAAAGACAGCTTGTAATACTGACACTGTGTTCAGTGGGGTTTAATATGTTAGCTCCTTTTATAAAACAGTCTTAGCGTTGAATGTTATATTTGTTTAACTTGCATAACTTGTATTTGAAAATTGTTTAATAAACTTTATTCAATTCTAGTTGCCTGTGTGCTGTGATTCTACTCTATATGGAGGTGTAATCATGTAATCTTCTATTTGCAGGCTGGAGTTGTTTGTGTGAAGTAGGCTATATGCTGTCCCAACTGTGCACTTCTACTGGGCGATACTGATATGAATGACAATGACCAGCATCTTTTAGTTTCTATCTTATATTATATTTTTAATGTTAGCTTTTCACCTCATGCCCATGTTTCTTCAAAACTAATAGATACGTTGAGAATGATCATATTTGCTTCGGAGTTTTTTATTAAAATGCACAGAAATTAAGAGCCCTTACTGTTAAGAGCCCTTACTTTTTTTGGCTTAAAAACTTACAAAATGTACAAAACCCATTACATTACTAAAAACGACTCAAATGCTTCCACAAGAATTCACAATGCTATCTTAGGTAGGTTCTAGCGCTGTTCTATGTTTCTTTGTGCATGCAGAAAAAAACATCTTCAGATTTAGTTCCACTTCTCTCATGCAGTGCTGTAATTTAATGTCTTAAACAGCCCTTCTGTGAGAATTAGATGCCTTCCCCTGTTTGAACTTATAATTGATGAAAACAAGATTAGTCAGATTCAAAGAAGCTAAAGGCAAAATGCTGCTTCACCTATTAGAATGCCATGTCAGAAGCTATATATCCCTTTTTGCATTATATTCTCATTGAGGTAGTAGCAAGTTAGTCTTGGTTAAAGGATACCTCTGAAATGTAAACCTATATTTGGGGGGGGGGAATGTACAGAACTAGTGTATAGGATCCCACTCCTACAGAATTCTTAGGGGATCCACACAATGTTCAATGCATATGAAGTGAAAAGATCCTATTTCAGTTTTTGTAGGATGTACATGGCACAATCAGAGCAGGGAGCTGCTTTTCAAGTTACGTTCTCATATATTCACAGAGGGACAGCTTCTTCAGCAGTATCTGTTTTTTCAAAAAAAAACAAAAAAAAAACAGGGTAAGTTAATTCTACTTTTAAAATTGAGAAGTCAGATTTCCTTTCACTTGTGTATATGGTCACCAGTCTAATTGTACTTGCTGTGTGCATGCACCTGAAAACTCTGCACCACAGTGATAAAAGAAGCTGTTTCCCTTAGTCAAGTTTGGGTACAGAGGAAACTGCCTTGGAGAAATTCAGATTTATTTAGCAGGCTGATAGTGTAACAGGCAACAAGTGAGATGTGAGTGTTCTCAGCTAGTTGGTTTAAGTTAAAATTCATTAAATAAATCCTTGTTTACAAAACAATTTAGTTTACTCTTGTGAATTGGCATAAGTACCAAACCTGTTGGTGATTAGATATTTGTAATAAAGTGGATGTTTATGTTGTTTTTCTAATTATCTGACAAGCCAAATACCCAACCCTGATTATATTACATGGGTTGCCCAGATTGCTTGGTACTCCTCATACAACTAGCGTGGGAAATGATAACATACTCTGGGCAACCCACAAGATATAAGAACTTTACATATAATTTGAAGGAAAATCAAGCATGCTACAATTTATGTAAAATAATTATTCCCATAGCTATTAACCATAAGTGATCTAAATAATACATTATTTTGCTTTCCTGGAAGAGAACTGTAAACTACCCTGGATTTTAAAAAGAACAGAGAAGACTTAAAAAACAAGACAAAATCCAAGACCCATCATGCCCAATAGGTAAATATCAAGTTAAATACAAACCTGGCAAATTTTCTACAATGTTTTCCATTTGCTTTGTCCTCCTATCTCATCTTAAATAATACTTGGCTTTTAAAGTAATCTAATCATTTCACATTCACTTGGCTTGGACAACATGATAACCTGCAGACGTTTAAGTACTCAATGGTTGGTTATTCAACCCACTGTGGGTTACTGTGTTGTGTGGCAGGAGTTTTTTAAAATAACCAACACTGTGCAGAGTTGGCTATTTGAACCACCATTGGTTATCGTGTTGTGTGAAGGGCACTGTTGGTAATATCCTTGGCCACAAAGCCGCAAGGCAAGATTGGATAAAGCGGCAGCTGCCTCTCTAATCCAGCCAGCGGGATAGATTTTTGACAGCAATAGCTGATGGGATACTAGCGGGAGGACCGACGGGGGGAGAGAGGGCGGGGGATGAGTGTGTCAACTCAGCACGAACTAATACTCAACACTGATCCTAATCCACGCCATGGTTGCTTATTAGCATGTCGTGTGGGGAGTATCCCCTAGATAAACAACTGTGGAGTTGATTATTACCCTACCATTGAATATCGTGTTGTCCAAATACAGCCATTACTTCACTTTTTATTCAGCTCTAGTTTGGTAAGGTGCTTGGTGAGGGCATATTAGTGTGAACACTGCTCAATTAAATATACTCCTTAATGTGTCCCCTTGAAAATTAAAAATAACAGAGTTAGAATTACCATTATCTGTTTGCCTTGCTCTCTTAGTTTGGTCATTTCCACTTTCCCCTAGCCTTCGCTTTGCACAATCCACACAAGGTGTTCCTGCAAAAAACAAACAGTGTTACAAATTGAACACATGTAATGACACTTAAGTACTGGATCATACAACTAGGACTTGGTCCAAATCTACAGCACAGTCACTACAATCCATACTATAATGCACTGGTGAACAATTAGCAGACACTTGACTCCATTCTAAAAAGTATCCTAGTGTGAAGTATTCTTTTCCTTGGGATAAGATGTTAAGCATCTATGTGGGGTAATCTGTATGAGTGAGCAAAGATTTAAGGGCCAGCAAGAGAGAATGTTCATTGACTGAAAACTATTCAGGAGTAAGCACAAAGTTGCAGATCTATAAGTCCCACTGATTTCAACATTACTATGACTAACTAAAATTGCCTAATATAGTGTGGATCCAAGCCAATACGAGTGCTTCCAGATGAGGCTTTTATGATGCCATCACTCTGCCTTATTCATGGAAGCTTACACATGATCCAGAAAGTATCATCCGCTTGTACCTCTCCCATGTTTTCCCACCGCTTTTTCCGTCTTTTTCCTTATCACAGAAAATTTCTTAAAGAAAATAAATAATTGCTGCATGACGCCTTCTAGTTGCTAGTATTACAAACTCTTGGTCTGGTAATAATCGAGCTGAGGTAGAGCTCGCATGAATGTAAAATGATATCCAATTGCTCCCAATTCAATATTACACCACCCCAATTCAATATTCCAAAGACATACATGCAAATAAAAATATACTTAACCCAAAAGTGTTGTACTGTCCACTCGATCTGCATCTGGGAAAAATAATAATTCACAGATCAGGCTAGATAGAATTTAGTTTAATTTAAAACAAACAATACATTTGCTTTTCAAAGTTACTAATAAACAATGTTGCATGAAATACTTTAAATGCACAGAACCATCTTATCTAGGGGTTCACATGGTGCTTAGACACTTTTTGCAGTAGTCCCATATTATATAACACTCAGCTTTTTTGTCTGTGGAAAACTGCAAACACAGGTTTAGGGATAATTCGTAGTTTGACAGGTTCAATTGTCTCCTTTAAAACCCAGGTCTGCTGTATCACAGTAACATTTCCCATGATGTAGCGGCCTAGGTTTTCATTCTGTTATAAGGCATATTGGAAATACCCTTGTGTTAAGAGCATTCTTATTCCTCATTCTTTTTTCCCTAGCAAGAATGTGTCATAGCTTTGAATAAAAATTAGGCATGTGCTCCGCTCTGATTAGAAGCGTAGAAGCAGGAGCGAATTGGCCTGCTCCACCTTGCCCAGAGGTGGAGTAGAAGCGGACCGCAGACCCCTAGAAGCAAGGTGAAGAGAAGCGCCCATTTTCGGAGCGCTCCGGTTTCCGCGGTCCGATCCGATCGCCATCTTGAAACATTTCGCCCATAGGACTGCATTGCGGAAAAGAAAGGGGGATAACTGTGTTGTTTTTGAAGCTATCTTTCTGAAAATTCTTGTGCTTGGAGAGTCGTGGATGGGGGTCATTTTGAGCCTACTCTCAGCTCTCTGTGTGCTGCGGTTCGTGTGGTAGAATTTTTAAAAAAAACGGCGGGAAAATACCTTTTCCGAAGGGCTGAGGGGCAGAGTCAACTCCCGGTCATGATCACATGATCCCAAAGTTGGAGGAGGGGATAGGCAAAACGGGTAACTTGGGATTCTGGGAACTTCTCTTTCTTAGTCTGAATGGACTTTTCCCAGTGTTTTTTAAAACAGTAACCCCACCAAATGCACAAACACAACCTGAAATCATATACTAAGCCAATAATAAGAGATAGAAACACAGCACTGCTACCCACCCTAACTTTGGGGAACAACTTAAAAGATGTGCAAGGGGATGAGCTCCCCTAGGGCATCCCATGTGGACGTGCCCCCACTCTCTCCTGTACTTGGAGGGCAATTAGAGCCCTCCAAAGAGAGTAACCCGGTGGAGCAATGCCTATCATGAGTTGAAGTGACAGCTGCTTCCCCCTCCCCTGGGCACGTCCCCCTATTGCTGGTAAAAGACAGATATAGCCTTTTTAAAAAAGTTCTTGTTGTTTATTCAGCAACACTGCTGCTTTTAATTCCACCCCTCCTTTGTTTATTTATTCCATTTTATATGCATTACTGGCTTATCCTTGGCTCACTTCCTTATGCCCCCAGAAATGTCTGCTGCCTGCCTGCCTTCCCTCTCTCCTCCCCTGCCCGCCTTGCAGGGATGTTGTGTGTGTCTGGCTTTGACTCGGGAGAAGTCCTTCCTGCGCTCACTTGGGAGTTTTGGAAGTTCCAAATCCATTTTTCAAGTGTGGAAGAAGATTCATATAGGTTTATCTCTACTCCCCAATTCATGGCATCTTGGGATTTCCTTTGAAATGGCCCCATTGAGATGTTTGCAGGTTTAAGCCCCGCCAAAAATCAGGGGATGATGGGACTGCCCTGAGTCTGGGTGTGCGTGTGTATCCCTGGATAAGCTATCATGGTGGTGAGTTTGAGGTTTCTAACGTGCAAATTGACGGAGCTATCGAAAGGTGTGAATGGGGTGCCCGATTTTCATAAATTCCCCCAAAATCAGGGGATGATAGGACTGCCTTGAGTCTTGGCGTGCGTGTGTATACCTCCATGAGGTGTCATGGTGCCAAACGTGAGGTTTCTAACTTTCACAGAAAAAAAGTTGTATACTTTTTTAGCTTAATGCAAGCCTATGGGGGGGGGGGGAGAAACGGAGCTCCGATCCGGATCCGGAGCTCCGCAGCGGAGCGGAGCGGAGCGGACATGGGCGGAACGGGGGCGGAGCGAAGCGGCCCGATCCGCAAATCGCGGATCTGAAAGAGAAGCAGAGTGGGGGGGCCGTGCACACTCCTAATACAAATCAGTACATAATTGAAGTCAAACCATTTTCTACTCCTCAAATATCAGGGGGGAATCCGCACGTCGTTCCGAGATCATTTCTAAGCGACCCCAGTGCGGCGTGAAAGCGATCGTGTAACCGGCCTTTGGAAGAGCCACCGAAGAGACGTCTTTGCCACCACCGCCGCCGCCACCCACAGACCTCGTCGGCTGGGACGGAGAGCTCAGGGGAAGAAGGCGGGGTGGAGAGCTTCTTCCGCTCTCAACCCCACCTTCTTCAGCCGAGCTCTCCTCGCCGTCGGCGAGGAGGTCTGTGGGTGGCAGCGGCGGGAAGGACGTCTCTTCGTCGGCTCTTCCAAAGGCCAGTTACACGATCACTTTCACGCCGCACTGGGGTCGCTTAGAAGCGATCTCGGAACGACGTGCGGATTCCCCCCTAGTTTCTGTTCCTTTTAGAACCTCTATATGGGATTTGCAAACCACAAAAGCAAAGGGACAGTGTGAGGATAAATTATGATGCAACCAGCTGGTAATGACGTAACCAGCTCTTTATTATTTTGCCTCACTGTTCGATGTTTTCATTTCATATAAAAAGTTACATTTTTTTGTTTTAGTTTGATGTAGAGGAATGCAAGCTTGTGAATTACACGGGATTCTTCAGACATTGAAATTTCATGTAATGAAAGTTTATATACTAGTGTCCAAAGAGCAACCCTGTCATTTTGATGATGGGGGACAGAAACATGCTGTGATAAGAAAGTGTGTCTGTTTTTATATCCAATAGACGTGAAAATAACTGAAGGTCGGATCTTTGTATTCATCTTGAGTGTCTTGCTTTGAAGACCATCACTCCCAACTAAGTTATATACTTGGCTGTGCTCTACAAGCATAATCTAGGTTTACCTGCAGGGTCTTTGTAATTCTGAGGATGATACTTCATTGTGTGGCATTTAACACCTTTGCTAAATCAGTTCATTGGTTCTTTATAGGGCTTTCTAAGTTATTCTTACTACTTCTACTGATATTTTATTTTGTTTGTTTTTTGTTTATTTCATTTATGTTCTTTTCCTGCATAAAGATTATTTGTTTGCCCCAGATTGTTCTTGCACAGCTACACCTGTTTCAAGTAATGCAGAAGAGAGCTAAGCACCACATTGAAACGCCGTTGGAATTAAGAAACATATTAGTACAGGGAGCTGCTAAGCCTCTAGCAGTTTGTGAAGAATCAAGAACTCCTTCCTGCCTAGGGATAAAAGGGCTGTGGAATGGCAGCTCCCAATATTGAGCTGCAATCCTATACCCACTTACCTGGGAGTATAGAATCATAGAATAGTAGAGTTGGAAGGGGGCTACAAGGCCATCAAGTCCAACCCCCTGCTCAATGCAGGAATCCACCCTAAAGCATCCCTGACAGGTGGTTGTCCAGCTGCCTCTTGAAGGCCTCTAGTGTGGCAGAGCCCACAACCTCCCTAAGTCACTGATTCCACTGTCATACTGCTCTTAACAGTCTGGAAGGTTTTCCTGATGTCCAGCCGGAATCTGGCTTCCTGTAACTTGAGCCCGTTATTCCGTGTCCTGCACTCTGGGATGATCAAGAAGAGATCCTGGCCTTCCTCTGTGTGACAACCTTTTAAGTATTTGAAGAGTGCTATCATGTCTCCCCTCAATCTTCTCTTCTCCAGGCTAAACATGCCCAGTTCTTTCAGTCTCTCTTCATAGGGCTTTGTCTCCAGACCTTTGTTTCCTGATCATCCTGGTTGCCCTCCTCTGAACACGCTCCAGCTTGTCTGCGTCCTTCTTGAATTGTGGAGCCCAGAACTGGACGCAATACTCTAGATGAGGAACCAGTACCTCATGTGATTTGGAAGCTATAGTTCTATTAATGCAGCCCAAAATAGCATTTGCCTTTCTTGCAGCCACATCGCACTGTTGGGTCATATTCAATGTGCAACAAAATAACTACTGTACATGTGCTTTTTTTAGTGCTTTGGGATAATGCATTTTTCTCCACCCATAAGAGGTTCCTCAGGAATACAGGGCAGTGTTCTCTGCCAGAGTATTATAGCTGTAATCAAAGATGAAGGAAAGGACAATAGGTGGGCCTTCTTGAGATCTGGACATTTGCTAATTGAAAGTACCAATTAAGGTATACTTTTGCAGTATCCCTTATATTCACTCCGACCAACATGGCAACACCTATCTCAACACTAGGCTCACATACCTTCTAGTTTGGACACTCAAGATCAGGCCAGTTAAAAAGCAGAATATTTTTCCTGTCATTTTATCAGAGCACATTTGTGGGTAAAGTTGGAATTGCAAGACCCATTAATGATTGCTAATACCGACAGTAATTGTAGATTAATTCTCAGAGCAAACAAGACTGATTTTATGTATAAAATGCATAAACGTCTGATGCCATGTATCCATGTACAGACTTCCAAAGGACTTTCATGTCCTTCATTCCTGAAAGATTTGAAACCAAGAACTACAGGTATATGAAAAACGGGGGGAAATGTTTTGACACATTTATACTGTACACAGTACCTGGACTCCTCTGTTTGCAGATCTGAGTGGTGAGATCCTGAACATACTCTGGAAAACTTTCAAAGCAATCCCCGTAGGATACTACTTTTATGCCATGTAGAAGCATATCTGCCTGGAGTTTAAAAAACTGGTCTTCATTTTCTTTAAGCACCAACATGTAATGTTCTAGTTCCACTTTGTTTTTAACCATGTATAGGAAGAGGGCCTGAAATATCTGATCACGCAAGGTCTCTCCACAGCCCACAAACAGAAAAGATTTTGTCCGGTACAGGTTCTGCAAAGCCCCCTGGGGAAAAAACACCAATTAGTCCATAAATTGACGTTCGGACATTCAGGCCACAAATATGGTAAAAGCAGGGGTGGGGAACCTGTGGCCCTCCAGATATTGTCAGACTACAACACCCATCATTCCTGACTACAGGCTACGCTGGCTGAGGCTGATGGGAACTGGAATCCAACATCTGGAGGCCTACAGGTTCCCTGCTCCTGTTGTAATGGGTTAATTCTAATAGTACCAAGGTTCATAAGTAGCCATTTGCTTGATCGCCTGTAGTGATTCAAAATTGCTTACAAGAGACTAGGTAGGGAAGTTTTCAAACTTTTAAGACAGTACTTGCCCTCTCCACCCCTTTCAGACGATGATCATGCGACAAATAACTTACAATGGTAAGTGTGAGCTAGCAACATTTTTGCAAGCTAGTAACATTTGTGGAATTATTAGAAGGCCATAGCTGCTATCGTGCCCATCGAATTTGGTAGCGTGACCAAACGTTACTTTCCCAGGTGTAGAGAGATACTGCCCCAAGCATTTCACCAGCATTTCATGGGAATCTGCATGTTACAGTGGATAGTGTGTTAGACTTGGGCCAAAGACCGTGCTTCAGATCCCTTCTCAGCCAGGGAGGTCATAGATTAACCCTCAGCAAATCACTATTTTCTAGCCTGGCTTTCCTGATGGGTTTGTGGAGCACTGAGACAGGAGAAGGATGAGAAATGAGCTCCATCTTCTTCCTCTTGCCTTGCTGCTACTGCTATAGCAGGTACAGAAGGTGGAGAGGGGCACACCTCTCCTTCCCACCGCAACAGAAGAGGACAACAATGCTACCAACTGTCTCTGCAGAGACCACCAGTGAAGGAGGAAGCAGCCAGGCACCTCTCCATCGTGCCTGGGTCCAGCTCCAGCCGAGAGCCCCCTCCCTCCTGCTGCCAACTGCCAACTTTAACTGCTGAACTTTGCAACTAAGATTGCAGTGCCTGAATTTGCTTTCCTTTTCCCCCTCCTCCTCCCTCCCAATCCCCTTTCCTTTTGTGTCATGTCTTTTAGATTGTAAGCCTGTGGGCAGGGACTGTCAAGAAATACTTTTGTAAGCCGCCGTGAAAGCCTTTTTTGGCTGAATGGCGGCATAAAAATGCTTAAATAAATAAAATAAATAAATAAACAATGAGCAGGAAGCAACATTCCCCTCTCCTCCACTTCGTGACTCTGGGAGGGAGAACAAAAGACACACACTGAGCCCAAAATGGAAGAGAGGGCAGCGCCTCCTCCACTTTGCACACAGAAATCCTGTGCGCAGCTGGCTCCTTCCCTGAGCAGGAGCCAATTGTACACGGCGGCAGAGGTTTTTGCACGAATGGTGCCAGGTAACAGTGGGGCCTCCTGCCACAGTTTCCCTCTGGCATCTTGCACAGAAAAACCTCAGTAAAGTTTTTACTGAGCAAAGTCCATCACAGGGATCCTTTGGTCCCAAAAGGCCCAATTTCCTTGAGACAGACATTAGTCCATATATGGTTTGAAGGCAAGGAAGATCGTTACGCCAGGGCACACCTCCCTGCTGTAGGACAGCCCCCCTCAGGGGAATGGAATGAAAAGGTTCCTCCCTGTGGGGGGGGGCTATGGGGTGCAGGTATGGCTTCACTCAGACAAAGTGGGGACAACTCTGACTACTGCTCTGGTCTTGAGCACATACCATCACCTCAGGGTCTTGAGTAACGTCTTTATATCCTGAGGGATCCAATACCATTCCACAGGGATCAGTGTACAACCCGTGAATGTGAAGAACTCCATATTTGATGTGTCCTTTCGCCCACTGGAGAACCTGAAGAAAGCCATACAGTTCATTAATACTGCTAAATATTAGAATCATAGAATCACAGAATAGCAGAGTTGGAAGGGACCTACAAGGCCATCGAGTCCAACCCCCAATCCTCCCAGAGTGCAGGACACGGAATAACGGGCTCAAGTTAAAGGAAGCCAGATTCCAGCTGGACATCAGGAAAATCTTCCTGACTGTTAGAGCAGTACGAGAATGGAATCAGTTACTTAGGGAGGTTGTGGGCTCTCCCCCACTAGAGGCATTCAAGAGGCAGCTGGACAACCATCTGTCAGGGCTGCTTTAGGGTAGATTCCTGCATTGAGCAGGGGGTTGGACTCGATGGCCTTGTAGGCCCCTTCCAACTCTGCTATTCTATGATTCTATGAAAAGTACAGGAAACCACACAGCTTAACAAAAAACCGTCTAGCATCAATACACTAAACAATATTTTTGTATTGTGAAAAACACTGCATATCTAAGGAGTATTTGGTAGGCATGTGCTCCGCTCCGATTAGAACCGGAGAATCAGAAGCAAATTGCCTGCTCCGCCTTGCCCAGAGGCGGAGTAGAAGCGGACCACGGACCCCTAGAAGCAAGGCGAAGAGAAGCGCCCATTTTCGGAGCGATCCTCTTTCCGCGGACCGATCCGATCGCCATTTTGAAACATTTCGCCCATAGGATTGCATTGCGGAAAAGAAAAGGGGATAACTGTGTTGTTTTTGAAGCTATCTTTCTGAAACTTCTTGTGCTTAGAGAGTCATGGCTGGGGGTCATTTTGAGCCTACTCTCAGCTCTCTGCGTGGTGCGGATCGCTTGCTAGAATTTTTAAAAAAGTAGGGTAAAGGTGGGAAAAAGATTACCTTTTTGATTGCTGAGGGGCAGAGTCAACTCCCAGTCATGATCACATGATCCCAAAGTTGGAGGAGGGGATAGGCAAAACGGGTAACTTGGGATTCTGGGAACTTCTCTTTCTTAGTCTGAACGGACTTTTCCCAGTGTTTTTTAAAACAGTAGCCCCACCAAATGCACAAACAACCTGAAATCATATACTAAGCCAATAATAAGAGAGAGAAAAAACACAGCACTGCTACCCACCCTAAGTTTGGGGAACAACTGAATAGATGTGGTGCAAGGGGATGAGCTCCCCTAGGGCATGTGGATGTGCCCTCACTCTCCTGTACTTGGAGGACCATCAGAGCCCTGCAAAGAGTAACCCAGTGGAGCAATGCCTGTCATGACTTGAAGTGAGCGTTTGCTTCTTAAAAGACTGGTACCTAGACAGGACCAGTCAAATTGGCTGATGCTTCCCCCTTTGGGCACGTCCACCACCACCCCTATTACTGGTAAAAGACAGATATAGCCTTTTTTAAAAAGTTCTTGTTGTTTATTCAGCAACACTGCTGCTTTTAATTCCACCCCTCCTTTGTTTATTTATTTATTTATTTATTCCATTTTATATGCATTACTGGCTTATCCTTGGCTCACTTCCTTATGCCCCCAGAAATGTCTGCTGCCTGCCTGCCTTCCCTCCCTCCTCCCCTGCCCGCCTCGCAGGGATGGTTTGTGTCTGGCTTTGACTCAGGGGAGAAGTCCTTCCTGCACTCAATTAGACTTTTGGAAGTTCCAAATCCATTTTTCAAGTGTAGAAGAAAAATCAGGGGATGATGGGATTGCCTTGTACCTTGGCATGATTGTAGGTCTAGATGGCATCTGTGAGTGTGCCCACTTCCTTTTTTTATCTGTCCAAATGTCAGAGAACAGTCCACGTCTGCAAATGGGGTGCCCGATTTTTATAAATTCCCCAAAAATCAGGGGATGATGGGACTGCCTTGAGTCTTGGCGTGCATGTGTACCCCTGGATAAGCTATCGTGGTGAGTTTGAGGTTTCTAATGTGCAAATTGACGGAGCTATCGAAAGGGGTGTTATTGGGGTGCCCGATTTTCATAAATTCCCCAAAAATCAGGGGATGATGGGACTACCTTGAGTCTTGGCATGCATGTGTATCCCTGGATAAGCTATCATGGTGGCGAGTTTGAGGTTTCTAACGTGCAAATTGACGGAGCTATCGAAAGGGGTATGAATGGGGTGCCCGATTTTCATAAATTCCCCAAAAATCAGGGGATGATTGGATTGCCTTGAGTCTTGGCGTGCGTGTGTATACATCCATGAGGTGTCATGGTGCCAAACTTGAGGTTTCTAACTTTAACAGAAAAAAAGTTGTATACTTTTTTAGCTTAATGCAAGCCTATGGGGGGGGGGGAACGGAGCTCCGATCTGGATCTGGAGCTCCGCAGTGGAGCGGAGCGGACATAGGCAGAGCGGGGGCGGAACGAAGCGGCCCGATCCGCAAATCGCGGATCTGGAAGAGAAGCGGAGCGGGGGGTCCGTGCACACCCCTAGTATTTGGTATTTGAAGAAGCTGCCACCTGCTATCATAAGAACGCAGTATTCAAAACAAAAGACACACAGCCCTGAACACGAGCCATTGGCTCTTCTTCTCCATACAAGTAACACTGAAATGGATATTTCATGCTGCTCCCACTCATTTCAATGACGTTTGTGCACAATGTCTGGGGCACTGTGCCCTTTGTTAAACATTTTACATTCTGTAAACACAGGGGAAGTGCACCATTTCCGAAAACATATTCATCAGTCTTGCCATACCTTGTCCTTATCTTTCAAGTCAAGAGATTCCATAGGTTTACTCTGCTGCTGGCCAAAGATTTCAAGTAAGTTGTCATAGTTTGTGGTCAGCACCATTGTGCCTCTTTCCATTAGTTGGAGGATGGACTGCAAAACAACAGGATTCTGAATATGTTGCTCCAAGTTATCAAAAACCTCCATCAGACAGTCCTGGAAAAAATTGGGTTTGGCATCTCCTGTGCGCTGGGGGAAGAAATAGAAGACCATCAAAAAGACGAGAATATTCTAGGGACCTTGGGTAGCATGGTACACTGAACCTTGGAACCACCAAAATATATCGCATTTAAGATGTTACCACAGCTGCCAACTACCATCAGCATGGCCAATTAATTTTTGTGAACCGCCCAGAGAGCTCCGGCTATTGGGCGGTATAGAAATTAATAAATACATAAATAAAATAAAATAAAATAAAACCTTCTGGAGGACACCAGATCAGGGAAAACTGACCTGAGATGAAAGCACAAACTTTCCCTCCTGAACCACTTCAGATATTTCCCCATCTATCTCTGGAAACTAGCAACAAGCCTTATCACAATCCCGCCCCCACCCTGGGGCAAATAGGGTAGTAAATTGGGGACAGACATATTCTTCTTTGTGGTCTTTGTGCATCACACATATGTGCTCTGCGCCTGCACGGGGCCAGGTTCGGAAACTTCTATAGCTGAAATTCTTTTAGGCAGGAACCCCTCCCCCACCGTCCACTGAGCATGCTCAGGGGTTCCCGCCTAATCCCCTCAGTTCTCTTCAACCGCTTGTAGGGTCAACAGCGTTTGGAGACTTCTCTGTTTGGTATCGTTTTTTTACCTAGCTGAATAATACTATTTTTCATCCTTTTTCTTACTTCTACAGTTTTCTAATCTTTTCCTATCTAGTTATAAAAAAAAATTAAAAAATTACTTGTTGTTCGTTACCTCAGCCTTGGTGCCTATGGCACTACAAGGCCTCTTCAAAAAGTGCTCCGGTTGTGGGCAGAAGATATCCCAAACCAACGGACATTCCTGGTGTTTGCTGTGCTTGGGGGAGACGCATGTCGTCGAGTCCTGTTGTTTTTGCCTGAAATTCTCGAGGCAAACCAGGAAGAACCGATCTGATCACCTTCGGGCGTTACTTTGGGAAAAGGCGTTGGAGGCAGTGGAGAAACTGAGTACGTCTTGATGCTCCAAATCTCCCAATACAATGGAGTCTGTGCCCCAACCTCCTCCATCACGGAGTGATGCCTTATCGGTTCCCCCCTCCTCCTCTCTTTCCGCCTCGTCAAAAGCGGCCAGGAAAATCTCTAAGAGAGCGAGAGAGCACGTTGGGTCCGAAGAACCCCAACGGAAGAAAAGCAAACTAAAATCAAAGGAGAGAAAGAAAAAATTGACAAAGTCAAACCCGTCGATACCGAGGACTCCGGTACCGACGACTTCGGTACCAAAGCGCCCTACGGCACCGAGAAGCCCGATATTGAGGCTTTCCCTACAGAAAACGCCTCCAATATCAGCAAGTCTGATACCAACACTCTCGGTACCGAGAGCCTTCTCAATACCGAGACGGGCGACTCCGTCTTCACCGCCGGCCTTGACGCCGCCACGAACAGAGCAAATAATAGCTTCCCCGGTACCGTCCTTCAATATCATCACGATACCGGCCAAGGAGACAAGTTTAAGGGCATCAATCTCGGAAGGAGAAATTAGAGGTTCCTCACTAGATCCGACATTGGTGGAAGAGGGTCCTACCTCTCCTCGATATCGCCAAAGCCAACAACCACCTATCGGTACCGATGGACATCGGTACCGACAAGGACTTGAATCACGACCGAGATTCGATACCGACACACATCAGTACCGAGACTTCGATACCGACACGCATCGGTACCAAGATATGCCACCTCCCAATACCGACGGCCATCGGTACCGTCCAGTATCACCATATGACTACAACCGAGACCGTTCACCGACTTCAATTCATTCTAGTCAGTATTGGCATCCTCCACAGTATCCTCCTTGCTACTACGAGGATTGGAGGCATAGACGGCAGCAAGACTTTTATTATTACCAGGAACATTACGCTCTGTACCCACGTTTCCGGCAACCTCCATCAGAGACAGTTTCCCGCCCTCCACCCGTGGAAGATGCTGCTGCTATGCCACCACGGCCGCAGCCCTCGGTACCGAGGCCTCCACCGCAACGGGTGCAAACTACGGCACCGACAACGTCGGTACCGTTGCAGGCTCTGCAAGCTTTGCCCGCGGCTAGAACGAGAGGAAGTGCATTGGATCAATCAGATTCCTCTCAGGAACCATCACCTCCACCATCATTCCCTTCACCGGATGATTTAGTGGTAGCGACAGATGTAATCTCCCCTTCCGAGGACTTGACCCATTTCACTGATCAAGTGCAAAGAATGGCGAGGTCCTTGGGGATCGAAACTTCTCAGCCAATAGAGAAGTTAAATCACCCTGTTTACGACGACTTATATTGTGAGTCATCTACCCCAGCGGAAATTCCATATTTACCCGTGCTATTATGCACAGCCCAACAGTCGTGGAATATGCCCTCCTCTATGCCACCAACATCGAGGAAGTTAGATAACTTCTACAAAATCCAAGAAAAGACAGCACCGTTCCTTTTCACCCACCCCAAGCCTAATTCAATCATAGTTGAGGCATCCCAAGGACGCACTCAGAGAAAACATAATGCTCCGGTTGACAAGGAAGGTCGGAGACTGGACGGCCTGGGAAGAAGAATTTATTCTTCCACATCTTTGTCACTAAGAGTACACAACTACCAAGCCACCATGGCAAAATATCAGTCCTTTTTATGGGAAAAAATGGCATCTCTTTCTGGATATCTGCCAGACGATCAAAGAGAGCTATCAAATGTTTTTTACACAGAAGCCATGAGGCTGTCACGGCAACAACTTAACACAGCGAGACATGCCACTGACTGTGCTTCAAAAGCAATGGTAGCCTCCATCGCGTTGAGACGACATGCGTGGCTCAGGTCCGCAGGACTATCTCAGGAAGCGCGCACCCGGATAGAGGACCTTTCCTTTGACGGGGAAGGTCTCTTCCACTCTTCCACGGATGAGTCTATGGAGAGCATCCAGAAAGCCAAAAATACGGCTAAGAAAATGGGGATTGGTCAGCAGCAACAACAGCTTCAGAGACCATTCCGCCAGAGACGCTGGCCAAGAACGCAGCAGCAGTTCCAACCAAGGCAGCAGCAATTCCAACTGCAAGACCGTCCCACTTCATACCAACCTCAGGGTCAGTACAGGAGGCAACAGTATCCGGGACGGTTCAAGCAAAACAAAAGCAAGCCTGACCCGAATCAAAGACGGCGTCTTTGACTGTCATACACCAAACAGCCTAACACCTAAGTTTGGTGACATCCTTGCCCCTTTTTTCTGCAATTGGACCACTATTACATCTAACACATGGGTCCTTGACATCATATCTCGGGGCTACAAAATAGAGTTCTCCACCCCCCCTCCCCTCGGAACCGCAAGGTTCTCACCACCTACAGACGCTCTGTTGCAAGAGACTACGTCTCTTTTAGAGAAGGGCGCCATAGAGCGATTACCAACTTGCGCACTAGGAGGCGGCTTCTACTCCCGCTACTTTATGGTTCCGAAACGGGATGGGGGGCTGAGACCTATTTTGGACCTCAGGGAGCTAAACAAGTTCATCAACCCTAAAAAATTCCGGATGAACTCTTTAGCAAGCATCCTACCTTTCCTCTCCCAAGGGGATTGGTTCACGTCTATCGACCTTAAGGATGCATATTTTCATGTTTCTATCTATCCAGATCGTCGCCAATACCTCAGGTTCATAGTAGGGGAAGACGTTTTCCAATTCAAAGTGCTTCCTTTTGAGCTTTCTACTGCCCCCGAGTCTTCACAAAGTGTATGGCACCAGTTTGCGCCTTTCTGAGGACTCGAGGGGTAGAGATCTACCCCTACTTGGACGATTGGCTGATAGTGGCTAATACGGAGCAGGAAGCCACCCGTAATACCCACCTCACCATCAACCTCCTCAACAAATTAGGCCTTTGCATCAACAAAGAAAAATCAAATTTTCAACCAATTCAAAAAATAAAATTCCTTGGAGCAATTCTAGACTCAACCTGCTCCAGGGCTTTCCTTCCAGAGGATAGAGCTAATACGTTAATTAAACTTGCAATTAAGCTCTTCCACTCTAAAATCACCTCTGCCTTCCAGGTGCAAAGGTTATTGGGTTTCATGGCAACGACGGTCAATGTTGTCCCTTGGGCGCGTCTGCACATGAGACCTCTCCAGTTGTGGCTTCTGCAGGAGTACGACAATACATTGGACGCTCATCGAGTGAAATTGTCGCTCCCAGCCAAAATAAAGGACACGCTCCTTTGGTGGACGGATTTGTCCACTATCACACAAGGCTTGGACTTCAAACCCCCAATACCATCACAACATCTAATGACAGACGCATCGCTATTGGGCTGGGGAGCCCACTGCAGGGATCTAACCATCCAGGAGCGCTGGAGCTCCCTCGACAGGAAAAGACACATCAACGTCTTGGAGTTGATGACTATCCAAAAAGCTCTGTATGCCTTTCAGCAGACCTTATCGGGTCACGTAATCCAGATCCATACAGACAATATGGCTGCTGTCTGGCACATAAACAAGCAAGGCGGGACGAGGTCTATGGACCTGATCTCCCTCACTCTGGACATTTGGCATTGGGCAATTGCCCACGACATGACTTTGTCTGCCATTCATATCGCAGGCCAGGACAACATCCTGGCAGATGACCTCAGCCGCACCTTTGTGGATACGCATGAGTGGCGGATGAAAGACACTGTTCTGGACATGATCTTTCAGGCATGTGGCCAGCCTGTAATAGATTTATTCGCGTCACCAGAGAATGCCATCTGCAGCTAATACTGCACGTGGGCGGGCCACGGGGCAGCATCTCTAGGAGACGCCTTCGAGAGGACGTGGACAGGACGGCTCCTGTACCTGTTTCCCCCCATACCACTCCTCTCAAGAGTTATTATAAAGCTGCGCAGCGACAACGCCAACGCCATCTTAGTAGTGCCTTGGTGGCCAAGGCAGCCGTGGTTCACTCCGCTACTCAAACTGTCCTCAGCGGAGTTTATCAGACTGCCTCAATGTCACAACCTCATCTCCAAGGGGAAGGGACTCATCTTCCATCCGGATGTCAAGTCCCTAAACCTAACAGCTTGGAGGATAAGGCAACGTTAGACAACCAACCGCTGCCTACTGACATATGGAACATTATCCTAGCAGCTAGGAAACCAGCTACTAGAAGGTCATACGCAAAAAAATGGACAGCCTTTTCTGCCTTTGCTCTCAGTAGAAACGAGAACCCGTTTTCAGCACCAATAGCAACAGTGCTTTCCTTTCTTTATTCTTTATTTAAAAAAGGACTCAAGTTCTCATCAATAAGAGTTTATCTAGCAGCTATCTCTGCTTCACACCATTGGATTCAGGGCTGTTCGGTCTTCACACACCCTTTGACAAAGCGGTTCATGAAGGGCATGAAGAACACAATCCCACCAGTTCGCTCCTTTATTCCTCAATGGAGCCTCTCGTTGGCGCTCAAGGCACAATCTGCCAAGCCCTTTGAGCCTTTCGCAAGTACAGATTTGCGCTTACTAACTTTCAAGGTGGCATTCCTTGTTGCAGTCACATCTGCTAGGTGTTCATCCGAACTAGCAGCACTTCGCATAGACTCACCATACATGGTGTTTCACGCTGACAAGGTGGTCCTTAGACCGGACCCAGCTTTTCTGCCGAAAGTTGTGTCTTCCTTTCATCTTGGACAGGACATTACGCTCCCAAGTTTCTTTCCTTCGCTGACATCCCCTATTGAGTCTGCTCTACATACCCTGGACATAAGACGGGCCCTTGCCTTTTACCTGTCCAGAACTGCCACCCTCCGGAGATCCCAAAGACTTTTTGTTTGTTACAGGGGCAGGCAAAAGGGACTTCAGGCATCTCCGCAGAAAATATCTGCTTGGGTGGTTCAGACTATTAAGCTAGCCTATGAACTCGCTGGCCTCCCGTTGGAGGGTAAAGTGCGCTCTCACTCCACCAGAGGAGTGGCCACTTCTACAGCTTTTGAAAAGGGGATCGCTTTACCAGACCTCTGCAAAGCGGCTACCTGGTCGACACCTCTGACCTTTGCCAGTCACTACCGCCTGGACATCAGGGTGCGCAGAGACTGTGCCTTTGGGCGTGCTGTCTTATCGGCAATTCTATGAGTACTCATCCATCAACTGACACCACCCTCCTCCGGTAAGTCAGCTTGCTATTCGCCCATATGTGTGATGCACAGAGACCACGAAGAAGAAAGACAGGTTGCTTACCTGTAACTGTAGTTCTTCGAGTGGTCATCTGTGCAGTCACACAACCCTCCCACCGTCCCCACTATGGTGTCATTAAAATTTTTGATAACCTGGTGGTTCTCCTCAGTGAGACTGTCTAGGCGGTTTCAGGAACTGAGGGGATTAGGCGGGAACCCCTGAGCATGCTCAGTGGACGGTGGGGGAGGGGTTCCCGCCTAAAAAGTTTTCAGCTAGTGAAGTTTTCCGAAGCTGGCCCCGCGCAGGCGCAGAGCCCATATGTGTGAATGCACAGATGACCACTCGAAGAACTACAGTTACAGGTAAGCAACCTGTCTTTTCAACAGGCTAGAAATGCAAAAATGGTGTGTGTGGGGGAGGCAAGCATCTTGAACTAGAGAGTAGAACCCAGCCTAAGCCAAAAACAAGTCTTAGATGGTTGGTGAAACAGAACTGAAACTGTAAGATTATTTTTTCATTGAAATTTTACTAAATATGTGTAAGATTGGGGTTATAAAAGTTTGTTGGCATAGCATAGAGAAAGAGGTTTGGGGGGCATAGAATGGGTTTGAATGGGTGTGCAAGTGATGGGGAAATGCTTTAATATTAAGGGGACAAGTAGGCAGACCCACATTGAACACTGTATCAGGGTTAGATGATTTGGTTTGGATAAGGCCTGATAGAAAATGATTAGGAAATATGGTTTGATATTGCTCAATGATGTTACTCATGAAGACTTGCAACTTGGTATTGCTCAAGAGACATGCACTAACTGTAACTAGGAGAAGGGTCCAGGGTGAAGGACAGGTGAGGTTGTGGTTAGAAAAATAAGAGCCAGACAACCACAAGAACAGGGAAGTTGACCTTTCGTTGTCATAAACAACTAATTGAGAAATGGGAGGAGGTTTTCAGGACAGGATGGTCTAAATTATGAGGTGATCCAATGGGTTTAGGAGTTTAGAAGACATCAATAGGAGGAGCTGATTATGTCGAATTGGGCATTTAATTTATTTATTAAATTTGCATACCGCCCCATAGCTGAAGCTCTCTGGGCAGTTTACAAAAAAGGCTGAACACAGAGGGATAAGAGGTGTTCCCTTTCCCTCAGGCAGGGTTTGGCCTTGCCTGGGAGAGATGGGAGTCCCTCCGTGGAGAAGAACTCCTTCACAGAGTCTGTGTTTGTCTGCGTTTGTCTTGTTTTCCAAATCTGCCAGACTTCTGAGTATGTTCTTTTCATTTGCTTTGCTGAATGGAGGTTTGTGTGTCTGTTTGACTTTAACTTTCTTAAATTGTTTTAATAAATGTTTTATTAAATGTCACATACTCCATGTTACTAGTCCTGGTCAACAGTATGGTCACAGCATTCTGAACCAGCTGAAGTTTCTTGATGGTTTTCAAAGACAGGCCCATGTAGAGCGTGTTACAGTAGTCCAAACGAGATGTAACTAAGAGCTGCGCCCTTTCTCCTTTTCCCCCACTGCATTAATGGTGGCTCAGACTGGCTGAGTTTGGACGACACACTAATTAATGGTTGTTCCCATTTTTGTGAACCGCCCAGAGAGCTTCGGCTATTGGGTGGTATAGAAATGAAATGAAATAAATAAATAAATAAATAAATAAAGTCCTTCTACAACTTCATTGGCTGCCAGTCCAGGTCCGGGCCCGATTCAAAGTGCTGGTATTAACATTCAAAGCCCTAAACGGCTTGGGGCCAGGTTATTTGAAGGAACGCCTCCTCCCGTATGTGCCTGCCCGGACCTTAAGATCATCTACAGGGGCCCTTCTCCGTGAGCTCCTGCCAAAGGAAGTGAGGCAGGTGGCTACTAGGAGGAGGGCCTTCTCCGCTGTGGCACCCCGGTTGTGGAACGAGCTCCCCAGAGAGGTCCGCCTGGCGCCTACACTGTACTGCTTTCGTCGCCAGCTGAAGACCTTTTTATTCTCTCAGTATTTTAACACTTAATTTTAACTTAAATTTAAATTTTACTGTTTTAACTCTGTATTTTAATCTTATATCAATTTCTGCTGCGTGGTTTTATCCTGGTTGCGCTTTTTATACTGTATTTCGTAATTGTGCTTTTAACCTGTTGGTTATTTTATTGTGGTTTTAATTTTTGTGAACCGCCCAGAGAGCTTCGGCTATTGGGCGGTATAAAAATGTAATAAATAAATAAATAAATAAATAAATAATTTTTCCCAAGGCTAAGGAAATCGCATGTTTTCTCCCTCCATTCTAATGCCACCAGCCTTTAATGCCCCCATCAGCTGGGGTTGGGAGGAAAACTCGATTTCCCCCTAACCCCCGGAAAGTATACAATTCCCCAGCCACACTAATTGTGTGCCAGGAGAATTGTACACTTTCCAGAGGCCCCAGAAAGTGTGCTTAGTTGAGGACTTGGGAGGCTCACGAGGCCCCCCAAGTGCTCAGCAAGTTTGGATCCTTGGAACGAGGCCGGACAAGCAGGGCTTGGTGAAATCACGGGGCAGCCCCCCAACACGCGCGCGAGTTCTCTATTCCCTGCACCCAGCATGTAAAGCACTTCATAAGTGCTACCAAGAGAAATATCAAACTTTTCTCCTGCTTTACAATGGTGGTATAAAGGTCATCAAGATTGAGAAAGACCCTGGAGGTTGACAATGTCGTGTAAAGGACCTGCAAATGTCTGTGAGTAACCGATCTTGATCACACAATATAAACCCCGAGTGGAGAAGCCTCTAGTATATGCTAATTGACAAAGCAGGAATAACTTTTGTTAAGTATCGCCGTAAAGAAATCGATAAAAGCTTACTGGTGACATTTTCCGGATTAGGTCATGTGCAACCACAAGCAAATCTCGGTCCTTGGCCACTTTTTTGCGGAATTCAGCCACGTCTCCTGGATGAAGCACCTCTAGTTGGTCAGCTGCTTCAATGACCGCTTCAATGCAACTCCGCCAGGAGCACAGCGCTGGAATTCCTGGTGCTACAGCAGCGCTCACGCCCGTGCCAATTACTAACAAGAGTTCCCGGGGCTGCTTCCGAATAAGGCTTTTTAGAAATTTCCTAGAGAGCAGAAGTCAAACAGGCTATTTTAGTCATTTAATTTTGAAGTTATTTAATCGCTTATTAGAACAATAAATTAAAAAACTGTTATTAGTTAACGCCTTCCCCTCCACCTGCCACATAGGAATGGACCTTACAGAGTAAGTGAGAAGCTTTGAACACCTTCCTTAACTGGGTGCCCTCCAAGGATTAGATCCAGGACCTGTCTTCTGTGAACAGGATTCCACTCGAATTTGGTGCCTATGCCCTGACCATCTGTGCAGCATTTTCAGGAGGCTGGAGGGGATACCATGGGAATGAGGGGGTGGAGAAGTTTGCTTCCTCTAGCTGAGTTGCATGTACCTAAATCTGGATCCATCCCCAAATGATTTGGAGTACAGCTCCAACAGCCCCACCCAGCAAAACCAACAGTCAGGGATGTTGGGGATTTTAGTCTAAAGCATCTGGATAGGGTGACCATATGAAAAGGAGGATGGGGCTCCTGTATCTTTAACAGTTGCATAGAAAAGAAAATTTCAGCATGTGTCATTTGTATATATGGAGAACCTGGTGAAATTCCCTCTTCGTCACAACAGTTAAAGCTGCAGGTGCCCTGCCCTCTTTTGTATCTGGTCACTCTAGTATAGCTCCTGCAGCTTTAACTGTGGTGATGAAGAGGGGATTTCACCAGGTTCTCCATATATACCAGCCTTCCTCAACCTGGGGCACTCCAGATGTGTTGGACTGCATCTCCCAGAATGCCCCAGCCAGCTGGCTGGGGCATTCTGGGAGTTGTAGTCCAACACATCTGGAGCGCTCCAGGTTGAGGAAGGCTGGCATATACAAATGACACCAGCTGAAATTCCTTTTTCAGTACAACTGTTAAAGATACAGGAGCCCTGTCCTCCTTTTCATAGGGTCACCCTACATCTGGAGGACACCAGGTTGAGGAAGTCTGCTTTTAATGAACATTGGGAAGGCCCTTTGCTGATCAAGACTGAATGAACATTGTAGAAGCACATTAGCAATGAAGACTGTATTACTGGATACAACAGTGCTATATTAGGTGCTATGGCAAACCATCATTTTAATTCTATTTCTAGCTGCTTGCAGAAAAGCGATTTCACAGAAACACTCAAGCGCTCTAGTGTGGAAGCAACCACTGTGCCTCATCTATCTATAACTTTATTCCTGCAGAACAGTTTTTTAGGCAAAGCGAACAACTACAAAATGGACCTTGGCATCTATAAAATGGCAACAAGAGTGAACTACATGGAGTTGTGGTGAAGATCTAAATGAGAGATACTTTGTACATTTAAGCTGCTATATAAAATCATCTGTGATAATAATCCTCATAAAGTACATTTAAAAGGTTTTTTACCTTGATTTTTGTTCACTTTTTTTGGTCATCCTTTCTGCTGAATCCATTTCTCCCAATCCTGTGAAATAAGATTGCAAGGATTCAGTAGGATTTAATCAGGGATGCCCCGTTAACTAACTGAATTAATAATTTTAAAAACTGGCATTGATAAAAAGTTGTTGGCCCTGATTAACTGGGCTAATCCCACGTTTATACCTCTCAAGCACCAAGCCAACCTCTGTTGGGTCACAGCTATCTCTGCAGCAGGTACCACAGCAAGCTCAGCTAGTATCTGTAAGGTACCATGGAGTGGAGGAGCTTGATTCTGGGGATGAGGAGGTTGAAGGAGGAGAGCCTGAGCCCACGACCGCTACAGCAGGGTGCTCTGGCTTCCAAGGACCCCTGACCGAGCCAGGGGCAGGTACTAGCCAGCAGGAGAATGGGCAGGCAGACATTCCTGCCAGTACAGTGACAGAGGAGGTGGCATAGAATCATAGAATAGTAGAGTTGGAAGAGGCCTACAAGGCCATCGAGTCCAACCCCCTGCTCAATGCAGGAATCCACCCTAAAGGGGGCAGAGGGGGACTTAACTGCACCAGTATTTCAGCAGCGCAGAGCTGAGAAGCAGTCAGTGCGCAGGTCTAGGCGTATTGCAGCTAAACGCCGAGCGATCAGGGATCAGCTGTGAACAATTAGGCTGGTATTTAGGTAGCAGCGTTTGCCAGCATACTTTGTCCAAGTTTATCTGAGCACTCCAACGATAAACCTTGACCCGACGCTCCGAGCCTTGTCTTGCCGTGATCCCTGCCGTGATTCTTTGACCCGGACTGTTTCCTCAAACTCTGCATATGCTTCTGGACTTTCAGACCGCCTTATGGACTATGCCTTGTGTGTAAGCCCACGTCTTGCTGTGATTAGACTTCATGTTTAAATGGATTCTTGCTTTCCCTTTTGCTGTTTTTTTTGTTTAAAACCAAACTATTTTAGAGTGCTTCTGTTTTATGAATGTGTTTGCTGCTGCCAGTAAAAGCTATTTTGTTTTTGATAAACATAATCTTGCTTGGACTTTCTTTGGCTGTTTTCCCAGCTTATTCTGGGCAGACTACCCAGTAGCGAAATCCCAGTAATTGAGCTGGTTTTTCTGGAGTTACACACTCTTATCGCGGACAGTAACGGTGAGATGGCCAAGAAGAACACTCCTAGCGCATCTAAAAAAACCACTACTGCAGCAGCAACATTAAAGAACGAAGCGAGGTCCCGCTTGCTGGGTACTGCACATAACTCTTTGTTGGGTTCCCCTGCTAAGAAGGTGGAGCACTGTGTGACTGCTGTAGTGACCAACTGCTTTTATGCTTCTAAGGCTTTTGTTTGGTTTTATGGTCTGGCACGGCATCTTACTGACGGCTGTTTGGAAAACTTATTTGCTTGCAACTGTTTCTATACTTCATGTCTCCCAGTGACGACCATAGAAAATCCACACATGCCTGTAACTTTTTTTTAACAGAATTGGATAAAATTTGTAGACATAGTAAACCTTTTGGAGGTTATGCAGCCTACCAAATGTCATACAAACAGGTGCAAGAGGTTTGGTGCTAACTCCTTCAAATTGTGATATTTCTAAAAAGAAAAAGAAAAGAGTGTATAACTTTTTTGCTTTTTGACAGAATTAGAGGACACTGTGCCTGTACATGCTAAATCATGGTCTGGCCGCTAACTCTTTTGCAGCGAATGGTTAGTGAGTGTGTTTAAACCATGGTTGTGGAGCCACCATGGTTTGGAATGGTTCACATGACACTCTAAGCCATAATGTTTAGCTCAAAGTACTTAACCACCATGGCTTAGCATGTCATCTGAACAGGGTCATTAGTAAGCAATTGTTGTCACTTCTATGAGAATAAAGTCTGCCCAATTTCAGACAGGTAAATGCAAGGGGTGAGGTTCAAATACAGTCTTTACACTTTTCAAGATTAAAAAAAGGTTTCTTAATCCCCCATCAACGGCAAAAATAAATGAAGCTAAACAGGTATAAGATGCCTTGTGGTATTAAAGAATGGGCTGGAACGGAAAATGAAGGATTTTAGGAAAACGACTTGGGAAATGGAATATAGACTGTGTAGAAGGATAAGAATCAGGAAGGTATGCAAGGTACACATAGGCCATGGCTAGACCTACCAAGTCTAGCACGATGGAGGGGGGAGAATCCCACGATATGGTTATTGCGAGATCTCCCCTTCTGTCTACACGCGGTGTGAAACATCCCAGGAGGAAGAGGACGTTGTGCCCTATCGGGTCCGTAGTTTAGGGGTGCTCTTGGATCCAGAACTGTCACTTGAGGCACAGGTGAACTCAGTGGCAAAGAGCACCTTTTATCAGCTTAGGCTGATATACCAACTATGCCCTTATCTGGACAGATATAGCCTAGCTACAGTTACCCATGCTCTGATAACCTCTCGTCTGGATTACTGCAATGCGTTATATGTGGGGCTGCCTTTGAAAACAGTCCGGAAACTTCAGCTGGTACAAAACAGGGCAGCACAGTTCCTAACAGGGACTGGCTGATGAGACCACATCACGCCAGTCCTTTTACAACTTCATTGGCTGCCAGTCCAGGTCCGGGCCCGATTCAAAGTGACATTCAAAGCCTTAAACGGTTTGGGGCCAGGTTATTTGAAGGAACGCCTCCTCCCATATGTACCTGCCCGGACATTAAGATCATCTACAGGGGCCCTTCTCCGTGAGCCCCTGCCAAAGGAAGTGAGGCAGGTGGCTACTAGGAGGAGGGCCTTCTCCGCTGTGGCACCCCGGTTGTGGAATGAGCTCCCCAGAGAGGTCCGCCTGGCGCCTATGCTGTACTCCTTTCATCGCCAGCTGAAGACCTTTTTATTCTCTCAGTATTTTAACACCTAATTTAACTTAAATCTAAAATTTACTGTTCTAACTCTGTATTTTAATCTTATATCAATTTCTGCTTCGTGGTTTTATCCTGGTTGTGCTTTTTATACTGTATTTTGTATTTGTGTTTTTAACCTGTTGGTTGTTTTATTATGGTTTTAGTTTTTGTGATTGCTTCGGCTATTGGGCAGTATAAAAATGTAATAAATAAATAAATAAATCTTTTTGGTTTTTTTTTTTTTTTAAAAGAGAAGGAGCGCATGAGCAATCAAACGCAAATAGTAATTTTTTAAAAATAATAATTTCCCCGCTCCCCCCCCCACCCTCGACGGTCACAGAGCTCGCGAGGAGCCAGGACAATCTGCTACACCCAGTCACACATTCTCTGGGCTAAAAGGGTAGGGCGATATCCCAGGCCAAGGGAGGGATCATCCCTCCCTCCTCCCGGGATCCCCTGTGCATCATGTGAATGCACAGGGACAATCCCGGGGCAATCCCCGGGATATCGCCCCATCTAGCCATGCCCATAGAGTCTCACACGGAGTCTATCAAACCTCTGAAAAAATGTTCCTACTCAGATAAGACAAAACTAACAAAAGCAGAGGTCACAGTGTAGTAAAGCACTATATAAGACTCAACACCCCTTGCTCAAACTATTGTGATTGGAATGATCTGGTAAAATGTTCCCTGTGATTACAGGTAGACCTGTCAGTCACTCAACTCCTCTTCTTTAGTGAAACAAAACTAGCCATATTTTGGAGACACAGTGCCTGCCTTTCTCTAGCCCTCTGAACCATAGAAAAGCTCACAAAGGTTTGGGAAGGTTCCCATCCAGTTCTAACAACCAGAGGGTTTGCCTTGGGGAGCCACAGAATTTCTCCGAAGAAGCCTGGTTTGCCTTGGGATTCAACCGAATATGAAGCACATCCCTGCTTCTGAGCATAGACCGCTTTTGCAGACTCCATTTGTGTTTGCTACATCTGTCATTACAGAACTTCACATGGAAGAGTCTCTGATAAGCTTCCAAGAAGGAATATTACTTCAATCAGGGAGGACTGACTTAAATCAGTTTCCCATTAATATCACTTCATATATTTCCTGATCAATAGTGCAAATCTGACCACTAAGTCATGTTAATTTAATCCAATTTGAATATTTAAAATCAGATTTTTTTAAAAAATCAATATATGGATGTATTAACCAGATAATACAAACCAACCTAAACAACATGTGCTTATACTGCTCAGTGGAATTTCATTATTATCGGCACTCCTCACATTTATAAATGCATGTTATGTAGGATTACTATTTTTTTTAAGTAGGGCTCCCATGCCTTTAATAGGTTCATGGCAAGAGGAAAATCAGCACTAAATTTTCCTCCACAACTGGTCTGCAAACCAGAAAACAGCTTGTTATACTGGTGTTAAAGGACCACAAGCTCTTCCAGAAAAAAAAGTTGGCAATCATAGTATCATAGGACATCTTATTTGAACCCAAAAGCTTTTGGGCATGCCTTAAATTCCTCATTGGTTTTCTAAGATAAACCGCATTCATCTTTATGAATTCTTCAGCTCCATTCCTAAGCACACACACTTGAAAGAAATTAAAATGAATGGGAACTGATTTACTGAAAATGTAACTGAGGTTGCAAACAGAAACTGTGAAAATTAAGTTACATTGAAATTAATTGGAGTTACGTTGTTGTAAACTGTTTTAAGATAAGAATGCAAATGTGTTTAGGATTGAGAGGCCACTTGAGAATGTTCTGTAGCTGCATCCTTCATTTTACATTTTTTCTAACATGCAAAGTTCACAAATCGATAACAACCTAAAGAAGTCAGTATTTCAACAGTACTGGCATCAGAAAACCCTGCAGATATTTCTTCAGCCTATTACCTATCTCTTAAGAAGGAGCATGTCACAGGAGCTGCCGTTTGACTTGTCAACTAAAAATAGAAGACATTAGTGGTGCTATTTTGACCAATGACAACATGTTATTTGACCTCATGCAAGGCTCTATGGTATTTGAATGCCAACTTGTGACATCACAACTACCCAGACTACAATGATAAGTCAAAGAACAAAAAATACTGGAAATTGCACCTTAAGAACATATAAATATACAAGCAGGAAAACACAGACACCAGCATTTCAAAGAATCATAGAATAGCAGAGTTGGATGGGGCCTTCAAGGCCATTGAGTCCAACCCCCTGCTCAATGCAGGAATCCACCCTAAAGCATCCCTGACAGATGGTTGTCCAGCTGCCTCTTGAAGGCCTGTAGTGTGGGAGAGCCCACCACCTCCCTAGGTAACTGGTTCTATTGTCGTACTGCTCTAACAGTCAGGAACTTTTTCCTGATGTCTAGCTGGAATCTGGCTTCCTTTAACTTGAGCCCGTTATTCCGTGTCCTGCACTCTGGGAGGATTGAGAAGAGATCCTGGCCCTCCTCTGTGTGACAACTTTTTAAGTATTTGAAGAGTGCTATCATGTCTCCCCTCAATCTTCTCTTCTCCAGGCTAAACATGCCCAGTTCTTTCAGTCTCTCTTCATAGGGCCTTGTTTCCAGACCCCTGATCATCCTGGTTGCACCCAGCGGTTGCAACCTTCAGTACCCAGCAGTTTGCAAACCAGCTGAACAAACGGAGTTTAGATTAAGTATGTCTTCACGGATCAAGATCCATCAAAAAAGAATAAGTATATACAAAAAAGAAAAGCCTAACTGACCAACTTTGGAGAGAGAGAGAGAGAGAGAGAGAGAGAGAGAGAGAGTCAGCTGACACACTTTACCCATGCTGATGGGAACCCAGCTCCCCACCCCAGAGAAAGGCAAATGACCATCAAAAGAGGTTTTAAAAAGCACAGCTAGAAGCCTCTTTTCTGCTCCAAGACTTTTCCCCATCTCTGGATGTGCTAAGAAGGCAGTGGAGAGTGATCCAAGTGGATGAACTCTCAACCTCAGTGAGAGCTTGAGGTCGAAAATGAGTCCAAATCCAAGAGCACGGTGAGAATAGATTGTTTTCTTTCTGTCGCCAGCTGAAGACCTTTTTATTTTCTCAGTATTTTAAGACCTAATTTAATTTAAACTTTGCTGTTTTAATCTCATATTTTAACCTATATTAATTTTTGCTGTGTGGTTTTATTCTGGTTGTGCTTTTTATATTGTATTTTGTATTTGTGTTTCAAATTTGTTGGTGGTTTTTATGCCCTTCATGGTTTTAATTTTTGTGAACCGCCCAGAGAGCTTCAGCTATTGGGGGGGGGGGGGGTATAGAAATGAAATAAATAAATAAATAAATAAAATAAATAGAGGGAAAGTAATGGGGTGGTGATGGAGGAAAAGCCCCCAACTCCCCCACACTATACATAAGCTTATAGAATGTGATTTCCTTCACATACTGGAGTTCATCAGACGAGTGTTTTATCACACGTTCACTACTGCCCTCACAGTTTTTTGCGTGTTCTTCAGATGACAACGTCTGCCTCCTGCCTGCCTCCTACTCCTTCTTGTTTTTTTTCTGTCACAAAAGAGACCCTTTTTTAATCCAACTTTTTTTTAGGAAGTGGAATGTGCCCTCGTTTCCTGCTGTGTGCAGGAAAAGCAGCGTGATAAAAACGCCCCCTGAATGGGCCATGTGGTCTTTGTTTACTTCGTCTTTCTTCTCTGGGAAGAGAAAGGAAGTATTGTTGGACAGGAGCACGGGCGGAGAAGCAACAGTAGGGAACCGTGGTCCCCCCCCCCGCCCCAAAGCCTCATCTGATGACGGTCACTGTTTCACGCTACTGCCTCCTCCCTCTCTGGATCTACACCAAGCAGGATATAACACTTTGAAAGTGGTTTGAAAACAGTATATGGAGTGTGTCCTGGGCTCCAACAATTGTCAATACTGTTATAAACTGTTATAAAGCAGTAGTGTAGATCCTGCCGTAAAGAAATGTCACAGTCTAGTTTGTCACAGTCTAGCTCCTTCCTATCTTTCTTCTCTCATCTCATATTGTCGCTTCGCTGATCGAATGCCATGTTTCTTACCCCCCCCCTCCCCCAAGGGTCTCTACTTCTCTTTCTCGGCTTCGTCCATTTTCTCTCTCTGTCCCTTATGCCTGGAATTACCTTCCAGAGCATTTGCGGAACCCAACTTCAATTACTGTTTTTAAAGCTCAATTGAAAACTTTTCTTTTTTCCCTACAGCTTTTTAGAACTTGACTCTGTTCTTACTTTTGCACTGTTAGTTTTATTGTCCCCTGAGCCTATTTGGTGCGTTCTCTTCCCTCTCTTACTGTTTTATTATGATTTTTATTAGAATGTAAGCCTATGTGGCAGGGTGCTGCTGTTTTATTCTTTCACTATGTACAGCACCATGCACTTTGATGGTGCTATAACTGCTTTTACTGCTTTTAAATTATATATTGTTTTAACTTGGTCATGGTTTAATTTGTTTTTAACTGTGTGTATTTATTGTTTTGTACTGAGATCTTAATGATATAGGGTGGGATATAAATGTTTTAAGTAAATAAATTATATATAATAATAATAATAATAATAATAATAATAAGTATGTGGAACCGTTTCCCCTTTTGTATGGCTGCACTGCCACCGCCTTGAAGAGCAGTGTGGCAAGCCAAAATCCAACAGGTCCCCTGCCGGAGGAAAGCCTTCATCTGTTGGATTTCTGTCTAGCAATTACTGAAGGAACAGAAGCCTCCTCAGAAAAAAAGAAGGCCAACCTAACTACCACACTTCAGCATGACAGGGGCGAGTTAATTCTACTTAGCCGTTCACTGTGCGGGGGTTCATCTTTTAAAAACGTGGTTAAAGTACACCATCACACCACCACAAAGTTAAGGGTTCAGGATGCCCTCATTCCAAAAACGTATGGAGGGCTTTTTTCCACACTGGAACAGGGATCTTTCTGCAATTTTGAAGGGGTGGGAGGGAATGTTTTCCCAAGGAAGGGACAACCCTTACAAAAAAACGAGCGATGGGACTTTCCAGGACCATGAGCAACCAAGGAATAGAATTTCTTGCTTCACAAACAAACAAACAAAAGAGTGGAGGGGAGAAATTTTCCATAATAGACATCCTCAAAACAAATCAAGTCCATGTAGGTTGCATTAACTGACTTAGAAATGATTATAGTTTCTCTGCACCCCGCTGAAGAGCCCCCTCCCCCCGACACCCAATTCCGGAGACCCATCTGGCCAAGAGCTCCCACCCGCCGCCCTTGGCGTTTCACAGCCGGCGGCTCCTTTGGCCGCGATGACAAAACAACCACCTTGAAGACCGCCAGATATAACGACCGCTTCGGCCTTCCGTGGGGGGCGAGATTTCTTCCCGCCGCCCCGGGCTTAAGGCCACCAGCCTGCACCCCACCCCCACCCCCACCCCGGTTCTCCCTCCGTCTCCTCCTCCTCTCCTCCTCCTCCTCCTCCGCCCCTTACCTCGGCCCGGCTGCGCTTCGCTTGGCGGCGTCGCCCCCGCGATTGCCGGCTTCAGCTGCAAGGAAGGAGCAAAGGGCGAGCGCCACGGACTCCGCCTTCATCTCCCGCCTTCTTTGGATCGGCTGAATGAGAAAGAAAGAAAGAAAGAGAGAAAGAAAGAGACAGACAGACAGACAGACAAAAAGAAAGAAAGAAAGAAAGAAAGAAAGAAAGAAAGAAAGAAAGAAAGAAAGAAAGAAAGACAAAAGGAAAGTTAGACAGAAAGAAAGACAGAAAGACAAAAAAAAAGACAGACGAACAGACAAAAAGACAGACAGATAGAAAGACAGACAAACAAAAAGACAGACAAACAGAAAGACAGACAGACAGACAGACAGACAGACAAAAGGAAAGTTAGACAGAAAGAAAGACAGAAAGATAAAAAGAAAAAGACAGACGAACAGACAAAAAGACAGATAGACAGATAGAAAGACAGACAAACAAAAAGACAGACAGACAGAAAGACAGACAGACAGGCCGATCTACACCAAGCAGGCTATAACACTTTAAAAACGATATGAAAACGGTATTTGTAATGTGTCCTGGGCCTGAACAGTTGTCATAACCATTATAAACCGTTATAAGCGGTAGTGTAGATCCCACCAATTTTTCTATAGAAGTCTATAAATCAATTTATACGTGGAAAGTTTGTTACAACCGGAGATGAGAGACGAGGAAGACCCTGAAAAGAAACTTAGGAACACTCCCCCCCCAAATGATAATATTATAATGATTTTTTTTACATTACTTTAAATGATATTCAAGTTATACTAGGAAGATTCTGACAGCAACTTGGAAGAAAAGACAAGAAACAGCAAGATAATTATGATCATCAATTGGCATATGATCAAGTATTGCTATAACTTGATTTTTAAATACTTTTATTCTGTATTTTGATTCTTTTTCTCTTGTTATTGTTTACTGCTCAGGGATCATGCTATAGAGCAGTCTATGCATTTTGTAAGTAAATAAGTAAATAATTTGTAAGTAAATAACCACCCAGAGAGCTCTGGCTATTGGGCAGTATAGAAATGTAATAAATAAATAAATAAATAAATTTTAAACATATTTTCCACAAGTTAGAATATTTTGACACTAATATGTATTGATTATAGTGGAAAGTTTGAGATGGTAGTTTTACCTTCATACATATATTCCCTGGAATGTTATACTGTGCCTTTCGCAGTGTGATCTTAAGGATGCAATCCTACACATATTTAAACAGAAAAAAAGTCCTACAACTCCCAGCATTCTCTAGCCAGCTTGGGTGGCTGGGGGATACTGGGAATCGTAGGACTTTTTTGTGTCTAAACATGCATAAGATTGGTAGATGCTGTTGTGTTTCTCAGGAAACTCCTGCTTTCGATAGGAGACAAATGACAAGGCCTGCTAGGTAATCCACAAAGCTTTTATTAAGCAGTAAACATCTCTTCCCACATGAAGAGAGTCTAGCCTCTTGGAAACTTCCCCCTAAGCAAAACTATGCAAACTAAGTGAGGCAATTGCCCTATCAGGAGAACAGAAAGCTTTTTCTCAAAGCCCTTACTTCAGAGAGCCTGGTGCGGAGGCAGGTTCTGGCTCAATCCTAGTCAGACCGACTTTCTCACGCCTTCCTTTCGCTCCGTGCGTTTCAGCCTGCGGCACACCCTAGCATCAGCCAGCCTGTCAGGGCACTCTCCTCCAGAAGAAAGGTCACTTCTCACTGAGTGTGTAGGATTTGCCCTTGAGGAGATAAGCTCTGGAGAGGGTTCACTTCCAGCTGGTGAAGAGCCCGTGAGAGCTTTCTCCCCCACTGGTACAGGCTGGCCTGTGTCTGGGGTCGACGCCTCTACTTCAGAGTCTGATTCTGATTGATCACCTGAAACACCTTCTCCCAAAACAGGAGGAGCAGGGCTAGACAGGACAGATGCCACCATCCTACTTCCCATTCCCAGGGCTGGGCAATGTGTGGCCCTGCAGATGTTGTTGGATTGCATCTCTCATCAGCCCAGCATGGCCAATGGTGAGTCACGATGAGAGTTGCAGCCCAAGAGCATCTGCAGGGCCCCACACATTCCACATCCTTGCTCTCTAACCTGATCAAAAGCTGAGTCATAAAACTGCCAGACTAGAGCACAACCAATTTGAACAATTGGAGATAGTACGGATAGTGATAATCGCATTATTAGAAGTAGCCATTCACAAAACAGTTGCTGCTGATAACACAAACTTCCTGGCCCTAGATAAGCCAATTAACACATGTAGGGTGATTAAAAGTCCTTTATCAGTGGCCAGATTGATAGCTGGAACAGGGAGGTTTGAGCATATAACACCGATTCTGGCCTGCTTGCACTGGCTGCCTATACATTTCCGAGCCCAATTCAAGGTGCTGGTTTTAACCTATAAAGCCCTACATGGCTTGGAACCGCAGTACCTGATGGAACGCCTCTCCCGACATGAACCTAACCGTACACTGCGCTCAACATCTAAGGTCCTCCTCTGAGTGCCTACTCTGAGGGAAGCTCGGAGGATGGCAACAAGGGAGAGGGCCTTTTCGGTGGTGGCCCCCCGACTGTGGAATGATCTGCCCGATGAGGCTCTCCTGGCACCAACATTGTTATCTTTTCGGTGCCAGGTCAAGACTTTTCTCTTCTCCCAGGCATTTTAACAGCATTTAACAACGTTAAGTTTGTTTTTAATGGACCCCAGAATTGTTGTTTGTAAATGGATAGTGTTGTTTTTAATGTTTACCATTTTTAACTCTTGTAAACCACCCAAAGAGCTTCGGCTGTGGGGCGGTATATAAATGTAATAAATAAATAAATGAATAAATTATCGTGACTCAGGCCTCTGGCAATAGAATTAAATCTGTCGATGAATTCTAATTCAACAGTGTTTTGTTCTAATCTCCCTTTTGAAGATTCTTTGCATAACGGGCACTTTAAAGTCTGTGATACCAGTGACCGCTGTTACTTCCTGAAAAGGAGCACTGGAATAATCTGGGAAAGTGGTAGAAATGGCAGCTCTAGAGCTGAACCTATTTCCTCTGTCTTTCTTACCTCCAACACAGGGCTGGTGCCAGATTATTTTGCACCCTAGGCAGTTGAGCTGCTTTCGTTCACTCCCACCCCAGCGTACCTAGGCACAGGGTGCCATCTCGCCTGCCCAGCCGAAGTGAAGCCAGGACGTTGGGGTGGGGTGGGCGGCTTCAGAACGGCACGCCCAGACGGAAGCCACTCTGGGAGAGCGACTTCCAGGCATGCTGTTCCAAAGCTCCCCCCCCCCCCGTGTTCTGGCTTCGCTTCGGCTGGGCGCCCACCCAACCGAAGCGAAGCCAGGATGCTAGAGTGGGGGGGGGTAGGCGTGGCTTCGCTTCGGCTGGGTGGCGCCCAGCTGAAGCAAAGCCAGGATGCTGGGGCAGGTGGGCGGCTTTGGAACGGCGTACCCAGATGCCGACCTCTCAGAGCTGCTGTGGGAGAACTGCTTCCAGGTGCAGTTCGGCGCCCCCCTTACCTTGGCACTCTAGGTGGCCGCCTGAGTGGCCTCTATGGTAGCACCGGCCCTGCTCCAACATCTTATAGTCTGAAGTGCTCAGCACAAAATAAGTAAAAGTGCTTTTGTGTGATGCTTAGTACAAAACAAGTACAAAACTATCACTGCTTTATTCTGCTACTCTCATTATTTGCTTATATTTCAGGTTTAACAGTTGCTCTAGGTGGTGCTATCTGCCTGTTTTCTCTTTGTCTTACAGCCTACCTACAGTAATAAGAACACACACACAGTCACACAAGGAACCCAGTCTTTTAATCTTGACCAAACCAAATGTTCACGGTTGTTCTTGCAGCACTTATATTGTCTATATTTCAAATACTTGACATGTTTTTAAACTCCTTTCCCTCAGCACCACAACCCTAATCTGACTAAGGTGATGGGGGAGGGGAGTTTTAATCTCTCCCCTGTACTTTTTTCCTGACTGAAATCACACACCACCCCAAGCTACTATTTGCCTTAAGGGAGAAATATAATGTACATATAGCAGCTTTGGGAAGGAGTTTTTAATAAGGGAAATTGCATGGGGGAGGAGGAATTAAGAAGCCCTCCTCCATCTTCATGGTCTTCCCCATCTTCAGCAGTTACTCTTTTGTTTTAAAAACATGGGAAATCACCAACATCACGTCTAGTTTGGCCCTAAGCCACAGAGACGCCTTGTGAATCGAGCTGTAGTGAACAATATCAGGGCATGAGGTAATCATAGAATCATAGAATCATAGAATAGCAGAGTTGGAAGGGGCCTACAAGGCCATCGAGTCCAACCCCCTGCTCAATGCAGGAATCCACCCTAAAGCATCCCTGACAGATGGTTGTCCAGCTGCCTCTTGAATGCCTCTAGTGTGGGAGAGCCCACAACCTCCCTAGGTAACTGATTCCACCGTCGCACTGCTCTAACAGTCAGGAAGTTTTTCCTGATGTCCAGCTGGAATCTGGCTTCCTTTAACTTGAGCCCGTTATTCTGTGTCCTGCACTCTGGGAGGATCGAGAAGAGATCCTGGGCCTCCTCTGTGTGACAACCTTTTAAGTATTTGAAGAGTGCTATCATGTCTCCCCTCAATCTTCTCTTCTCCAGGCTAAGCATGCCCAGTTCTTTCAGTCTCTCTTCATAGGGCTTTGTTTCCAGACCTGTGATCATCCTGGTTGCCCTCTTCTGAACACACTCCAGCTTGTCTGCATCCTTCTTGAATTGTGGAGCCCAGAACTGGACACAATACTCTAGATGAGGCCTAACCAGGGCCGAATAGAGAGGAACCAGTACCTCACGTGATTTGGAAGCTATAGTTCTATTAATGCAGCCCAAAATAGCATTTGCCTTTCTTGCAACCATATTGCACTGTTGGGTCATATTCAGTTTGCGATCTACAACTATTCCAAGATCTTTCTCGTTTGTAGTATTGCTGAGCCAAGTGTCCCCCATCTTGTAACTGTGCATTTGGTTTCTATTCCCTAAATGTAGAACTTGGCATTTATCCCTATTAAATTTCATTCTGTTGTTTTCAGCCCAGCACTCCAGCCTATCAAGATCACTTTGAAGTTTGTTTCTGTCTTCCAGGGTATTGGCTATCCCACCCAATTTTGTGTCATGTAATAAGAGTTCAAGTTCATTCTGTTTGTTTCCCATGCTCTGGGCATTAGTATATAGACATCGAAGACCATGTTTTTTATAGTCTGGCTTTGTTCCTACATTGTTGCAGACACTATTTTGGGACACTATTGGAGCTGTTCTCTGTACTGTGGTGCATTGGCCTTCATCCATTGTTGCCTCGAAATTTACGTCTCAGGCCCCCGTAAGATTCAGTTTAAAGCCCTCCTGATCAAGTTCTTCATGCTGTGGCCAAACTCATTTTTTCCAGCCCTTGTGAGGTGCAACCCATCCCTTGCCAGCACTCCATGTTCCAAGTAGCGTAGCCCGTGGTCCCGGAATCCAAAATTCTCACGATGGCACCACCTTCGAAGCCAGACTTTCATCCAGAGTATTTTTCTTTCCCTTTCTAATCCTCTTCCAAGAACCGGGAGGATGGATGAGAAAACTACCTGGGCCCCAAAGTTCTTCAGTTTCTTTCCCAGAGCTTCAAAGTCTGAAATGATTTCTTCGTAGCTCTGCTTGGCGACATCATTTGTTCCCACATGGATGGGAAGAAAGGGATATGTGTCCGTGGGCTTTATGAGCTTCGGTAACCCTTCAGTCACATCTCTAATCTGTGCTCCAGGGAGACAGCACATCTGGCGAGTCCATGGGTCTTCACGACATACTTGGGTTTCAATCCCACGCAGCAGGGAGTCTCCCACAACGACTACTCTTCTCTTCTTCTTGGTTGACCTACCTTCTGCCTCTTGGTCACTGTTGCATGGTGTCTCCTGTACTTCTTCCTCTGCAAACTGTCCTTCAGTCTCATTCTCCAGAAGCTAAAAGCGGTTGCTTAACTCTAATGGTTCCACCGGTGCAGAATGCCTTCTAATTCTTCTGCTCCTAACTGTCACTCTTTTCCAGGGAGTTTCCTCTTCATTGGCTTTCCTCCCCTCAGCATACTCCACTTCTGCTTCAGCTGGCTGTTCTTCTTCAATCTCATGTGCTTCTTGTTGCTGTTGCAGTTCCACCGTTCAGTCTAAGAACTCCTCGACTTCTCTTATTCCTTGGAGGGTGGACACTCGCCGCTCAAGTCCTCTCACTTTTTCTTCCAAAAGTGCCACCAGCTTGCACTTGTTGCAGGTATACGCCATGTTGAGCTCAGGCAGAAACACGAACATTGCACACCCTTTGCAGGTCACCACCTCTAGGGACTCCTTTCCGTCCATATTGTCGATTTCTGCTTTGGTTTTTTTTCCTTTTTGATTATAGTAGAATTGCCTTTGCTTTGTTGTGTCCTCTCTGAAGGTACACAACTATATGAGTATGTCTTAAGGGAAAGTAAGATCTTTTGGTTGTTGTTTTTTGGGTGGTGGTGGTGGTTTTGTGGGTTTTTTTTCTCTTTATGTTTTTCTTTGTTTTTCCCACCTCATATATATATATATATATATATATATATATATATATATATAATTTTTTTTAGAGGCCTCCCCCTTAACCTCCCCTGCCAAACTCCCCCTGTCAAACTCCTGTTTGCTCTTCCTGTTCGCTCGCTCCCTGTGAATCTGGCTTACTTTATAGCTCCTACTTGAGCTGGGCCAGCTGCTCTTCCCTGCTTCTGCTCAGCTCCAAGTCAGGAACCAGAATGAGGTCACTGAAAGGCCAACAACAATCAACAGCAATCAGGCACTGATTGCTGAGCCCAACTGACAATCAGGCCACTCCCCCTTCAGCTCCTGCAGCAACTATCCACACCGACCCTCTTCACTCAGCACTCAGGAGCACATGGCAAGCACACGGCCTCTTTGAATTGGCAGCCTCCTGGGTTTCCTTGAGGCTTCTCTTCTTCCCCTTTCCTTGGTCTCCTGTTCCCCTACACTTCCCCTGTCAAACTCCTGTTCGCTCGTTCCCTGTTCGCTTGCTCCCTGGGAATCTGGCTTACTTTTATAGCTCCTACTTGAGCTGGGCCAGCTGCTCTTCCCTGCTTCTGCTCAGCTCCAAGTCAGGAACCAGTAATATTAAGGGCAACATGTTCTTATTGTCTTGGGTGGAATTTAAGGGAAGTAGAGAACTGTGGAATATCATCACTTGATTTTTCTGAACATTGTCCTATATACTTTTGGGAGAGGTGCAGCTTTATGCATTCTTATATGAAATATGGGTAAACAATATCTAAGATGCACCCTCCTACATACCCGTTTAAGAAGTGCCTAATGCCGTTAAAATGGCAATGAAAAGTTTGAGGGGGGCCCAAATGGTGGGGAGCAGGACAGAAGGGGCTTGAATTAGCTGTTACCTTAATTGCCCTCACTACACTTACCCAGAAGGGTAACTAAATCCTGCAGTGTTTTTGTTAGGCTGCAACAGGTTTAAGTCGAAAATACATGTTTAATCAGCTTGCATGCAGAACAATTATTGAAATTATGTCTGCAGTAGAAATGGAAAGAGAAAAAGAATGTAAAGATGATAAACTTTTCAGGGTTTTTTATTCAGACATTGTGATGACATAATTATTTTTAGTTCCTCTCTCTAAATGTATGGCATTAGGTTCTATGCATAGAGTTCTTCCCAGTTCCTGCACTTAGGTCTTAGCTAGACCTAAGGTTTATCCTGGGATCGTCCGGGGTTATTCCTGTTCATGTAAATAACACACAGGATATCCCGGGAGCAGGCAGGGATGACCCCGGGATAAACCTTAGGTCTAGCTAAGGCTTTAGAGAGTGTGATGTGTAATGTCATGTCCGTTACACTTGGATCCATTTTCTTCTAAAGTGACTTCATGGCGCAATGCAGATCTTAAAAAATGGTAAAAAAAATATGTTTTTGAGGGGGACATGGACAGAGAAGGTGATTTTTTTTTCACTTCGGATCAACTGATGGGTCCCAGTGATGAGCTTTTTGTCATTTTCTATCAGGGTGGATTTGATTTAAATCAATTTAAATTTAATCATGTGACCCCCCCCCCCCAAACTGCACTCTATTCATTGATTTTTTTTTAAACTTAGCACTTAAGAGGTAAGGGATTGATTCTGCGTACATAGATTTGCAAAGGAACAATGGGATTGTGACAAAAATTCAGTTTTGAGAACTGTAAAACCAAGCACCTGTGATAATATCCTCTAGATAGAAAAATTGCCCAATTATCTTACAGAAACCTCTGGAAGAGGATGACATTGTGAATGGATTAATGGAATTCATTTACCAAAAAATTTAAACATTGCATGATTATACAATATACAGCCTCATGCTACATAATTAAAAACTAATCCTTATTTCATGATGAATAACCTTTGGACTATAATGTATCTTGAATAGAAAACTATCTTTAGATAGATTTTTCCTCAAAAAGCATTTTATAAAAAAAAAATCCGATTTAAATTAAAAAAAAATCATTGATTTTTATCCACCCTGTTTTCTATCCTGCGTGCCAAATATGACTTGCCAGCTATGGTTAAATGGCAATACTTGCAATTGCAGCATTTGTTAGGATATAGATTTGGCCCAGCTGGTTTTGTACCATCAGAGTCTGCCATTATTGGAAGCATTTATTGAGGCTGATCAGGCAAAGCGACTCATGATAAATGTTTATATACGTACTTGTTATTGTGGCAGGAATGAAACAGGAAACTGGATTGCCCAATTCTGCATAATCTGCCCACCTATCCAGTAGACCTGTCATGTGCCTGGGGCTTAGGCTGCATCTTATTCAGCAAAAAGTATTGTTTCACATCTCTTTAATAAGGTATTGTCTCATTCAGCTAATTGCTGATGGTGCACTGAAGTTAATGCTCTTTATAAACATATGTTTCGGCAATGTCCAGTAGATGCTTCTTTTTTGGAGGAGGTTATTGTATGGATAAGTTTTGTACTGGAACAGTCTTTAATATTCACTGGTACACACTTTTTAAATCATTTACCTGCTTCATGGAAATTAACCAGTGGCCAGCATAAATGGATTCTCTGCACCCTCCTAACAAATAGTATAACACTGGAAAGATAAACACTCGCCTCCTTTAATGCAATGGTTTGGGGACCTTATAATGGTTTCAACGTTTGAACAGGTGGCATATAGATGGCACTTTCAAATAGATACTTATTTGAATATCTGGTCTGCTTTTGTTGTGACCTATGTATAATTGTATTTTCATATATATGCATTCCATATGTATTAATTGCTATGGATATATAAAAATTTATGTATGTATATTAAAAAAAACCTCAAAAAAGAAAAAGAATGACATAATTATTGTTAATAGTTTTGTATGACATGCAATTTGCTGTCATTTAGCACTATACACTATACTATCTAGGAATTTTTGCCTAAAGTGATGATGCACATTAATGACAGATTTATTAGTTTATAGTAACTGAAGACAGTATAGAAACAGACAAGACTAAACTCATCCAAAACTAAACTTTTCAAAATATCGAAGAGATGAAGTAGCTAAGGTGACACCTCTTGCTGCACCAACGTCTGTATCAACACTTGAGGTTCAGAGAGATACTCTTCAGACAGGAATAATTAAGAAAATATCCCTGGAAGTTTACAAACCTTCTCCAATAGAATTTGGTCCAAGGAAAGGGGTCACTTCAAGTTTTTTCTTAGTCTTAATTCTTTGGAACTTCCACTTCCCACATTCAGACTCATCTCTACTACCTAAGGGCCATTTTATACACTATGTGGCGGTACACCCAAGTTTCTTACCAATGACAGGGGGAACAGACAGTCCCAGTCATGTGTGTTCACAACACGTGTTTGCTGCATTTAGATGTTGCATTTCAAAAACGTAATGTGTGGCGAGATCCTGCATTTGAGGCAAACAGCAAACAATCTTTACAGTAATAATTTTTACATTTGATTTGATATTGTTTCTCATTCTTCAGCACATTTGTTCTTTGACAAAGTACATTCTTTGATTATCCAAACAAATTCTGCAGTTCATTTGTATCTATAGTCACTCCTGATCCAGAAGAAAGGTAACGCTGACTTCGGTGACCTATTATTTCTTATTTGAAAGAGCTACTGCTACAATTAATGCAATCACTAGGACAGCCCCACCAACTGAGACCAGAATGGTGATTACTATCATTCCTCCAGCTCGTCCTTCAAACATCACATCGGCTGATTCATAATTGGTCACTGGAAAGCAAAGGAAAATGGAATTTAAGAATTAAAGCAAGGCGGATTTACAAAGAGACAAAATCCATTTTATATCCCTGTTGGGTTTGTAAATTATACTCATGTATAGTAACTAATCAAAACAGCATTCAGTTATTCAGATAAGACTTTTTTAAATATACATACGCATAACATTTTGCCAGGGTATCAGGTGTCAAGAGCTTAAATTAACAAACATTCATTTATATACAGACAGACCCAACTTGCATGCCACTGTCACCAATTTCCAGCATCACCTTCAACAAAGCAGTTTTTCTGTGGTTAGAGCTGGTAAGTAACGAGAGGGCATTTGTAGAGCTGGTATTAAAATAGTGGCTAAGAAATGGAACTCTGAGAGTTCGCTGCTTCAAATCTCTCCACCACAGGCTCATTAGATGGCCTTAAGCAAGTCACAATCTCCAGTCTCAGACCCCACCACATCTGCAAAATGAGGCTGATAATACTGTCCATTATCACATGGCTATTGTAAGGACTACTGGTTCGCATGCAACGTATGTCTGCCTGAGACTTGAGATCTGTTGGAGGAGCCCTTCTCCACATCCCACCAGTGCAGGAGGAAAGGAAAGGACCCTCTTGTGCAAGCACTTGAGTCATTGCTGACTCCTAGAGGGACGCCTGCTTTCGCTGACGTTTTCTTGGCGGACTTTGTAGCCGGGTGGTTCGCCATTGCCTTCCCCAGTCGTGGTTACCTTTCCCCCAGCTAGCTGGGTACTCATTTTACTGACCTTGGAAGGCTGGAAGGCTGAGTCGACCTGAGCCGGCTGCCTGAGAACCAGCTTCTGCTGGGTTTGAACTCAGGCCGTGGGGAGAGTTTCAGCTGCAGTAACTGCCGCTTACCACTCTGATGGGACAAGGGACAGGGCTTTCTCTGTTGTGGCACCCCGACTGTGGAATGCCCTCCCCTTGGAGGCCCAACTGGCGCCAACACTGATTTCATTTCGATGCCAAGTAAAAACCTGGCTTTTTAATAAAGCCTTTAATGGTTAAATTCACTAAGATGGCACATTGTTTTAACTGTTTAAATTGTTTTTACTGCTTTTAAATTTTATACTGTTTTAACTTGGTTCATAGTTTAATTTGTTTTTAGCTGTGTATATTTATTGTTTGCTACTGTATGCTTTTATCTGTATGCCGCCCTGAGATCCTAATGATATAGGGTGGGATACAAATGTTTTAAATAAATAAATTATAAATAAATAAATATTGAATATGAGCAGGATGAGCGAGCATATATGATGGTTCCCATGTCCCCTTCTTCCACTGCGATAAACCAGTGATGCCATGTTCCTGGCTTGTTTACATGCTCGCTGAACTCAAAACTCTAGGTTGTTGGGTTTGAACCCATGGGAAGTTGGTTTTTTTTTTTAAATGGAAGAACGTTTATTCATGTGAGCCCCAACCAACATGTGAAGTGGTACAGCTGACATAGAGATTAACCACCTCTATGAGAACTAGGCCAGTGAATCAATTACAAGTGCATTCCTTTTCTTTCTCAAGACTCTTGAGGTCATTAGTACCGCTATGAATCAAAGACCACTTAAGATACATTGCAGTGGAAACCCCCAAAACTCAGTATCTTTCACAAACCAACCAAATGGAAACTTGTTCTACTATCATACATTTGCTTAACCAAGCAATTACCTTTTATCTGGTCGATGTTTTGTGTTTTAAGATTTATCTGTTTGACTACTGAAACTCACCATTTCTGGTCTGTATTGCTGTTGACCAATCTGTATGAGCTCTTATTGCAGACTTGTCATCCAAAAAAAAGAAGTTCACCCTTGAAATGAGAATGAAAAGTTGAAGGGAAATGTATACACGTTTCAAAAACAAATAGGGACACAGACAGTTCCATTGGTTCCATTGTAATATTTGGACTATGTTTCATAGCAATGTTCAACCTTCCTTCCTGAAGAAGTAGCCTCATCCTCCGTTACTAAAATTGACTATGGTTACACATGGCTGACATCCAAAACTCTGGCCAAGAACTTACAACAAAATGTCTGTGTTACTTAGGAGAGAAGGTTGCTTTTATGGCCCTCTGTAAAAATCCAAGGGTTATGATGACCTTGAATTACCATTGACATATAGGGTGGATTCCTGCATTGAGCAGGGGGTTGGACTCAATGGTCTTGTAGGCCCCTTCCAACTCTGCTATTCTATGATTCTATGATCTTTGCTTCGCTATCTGCATAGTCACAAATATCACCTGAAAACCACTTGCCTTTCTTGAAATGCTAGTCTTCTGCCAGTACCAAACTTGAGACATTTTCACACCTAAAGCAAAAACTCAGAATGACATGACACATCCCATACACCCCTTCCAATTTTGACCTTATTACACTTTTATCAAACCCAGGTTTCTCATCTTGCTCATGTTCATTTAACATTGATTATGTGCTAGTAGTCAGGAACTGGCATCCTTTGTTCAAATCTGTTCCTCAAAGGATGCTACCTATTTCCACTGGAGCCAACACAGAGACAAAGGAACATAGGTGCTGGCAACAGGATTTACTGCGAACCCCAATGCTATGGGTTGTTGTCAAACCCCCTTGGTAAAACTCACTGCTGACCAGGAGCGTTCTGGTCATGCCACATTTTTGTTTTGTTCATTGTTTAGCACACTGTTGTCATGAAGGGCTGAACTAGACATTACTTGCTGTGGGGTGTACTGTAACATTCCTTGGAATTGTCTTTTTAATGAAAAGCAGCCCTGGGAAATTGAACATTTGAACGGAGAACAATGAAAGACTGGGGGAGACTGGCTACTTAGCTCCCCGCATTCTTCTGATCAGAATTCCTCCCCAACTGCTTTTCCATTCCATTTTTGAACAGAAAAATGCAGGGCAGTGGAGTCGGCACATAAAACCTCCGACTCCTTTATTCATGGCACCTCCGACTCCTTTAATTATATATTGATGTAGGAAATAAATTTCCTATATATTTCTTACATCGACTGCAAGCACGCAACTTTTTAGAACCCTAACCTGTTAAAGCCCGGGTCTAAAGGCTATAGCTAAGACATTCTGGGTTTTTTTAAATTTTATTTATTAAAGAAGCCCAAAAATGAAAACAATGAGGTTATATTTTTATTTATTTATTTAATTGCATTTATATCGCCCCATAGCCGAAGTTCTCTGGGTGGTTTATCAAAATACTAAAGAGTATGAAACTATAAAACTATATGAAACTATATGAAACTATAAAAGAAAATCAGGAACAACTTTCTCTACTAGTTCAAAATCTAAAGTATATACTTTGATATCAAAGTCAAAACTACAAAAAAGTAAAAAACAATTGAACACCTAAAACAACTTAACAAATGACCATTTTAAAAGAAATGAACTCAATTAGATACATAAGTAACATAAACCTTTTTCGAGATTAAAGTATCGTTTGAATATAAAATTCAAGTGAATATACATATCGCAACTCTATATAAAATTTAAATTTATTAGGAGTAGGAGTCGGTACATTTTTACCGACTCCGACTCCAGTAACCCAAGAATTGCTTCCGACTCTGACTCCACGACTCTGACTCCACAGCCCTGGAAAAATGGCTGGCAGGAAAAGGTTTAAGCACTCCCTCCCAACCACTGACCTTTCTGAAACTGCTTTAAAAATAGTCTAGAGAAAGTTTCACATAACTATTTAGCATAGTCCTAAATAAGAATTTTAAAACAGTAGCAGAAGGCCCTCAGGTAGGGTGACCATATGAAAAGGAGGTCAGGGCTCCTGTAACTTTAACAGTGGCATAAAAAAGGGGAATTTCAGCAGGTGTCATTTGTATATATGGATAACCTGGGGAAATTCCCTCTTCATCACAAGAGTTAAAGCTGCAGGAGCCCTGCCCTCTTTTATATCTGGTCAAGAGGGCAGGGATCCTGCAGCTTTAACTCTTGTGATGAAGAGGGAATTTCCCCAGGTTCCCCATATATACAAATGACACCTGCTGAAATTCCCTTTTCTATGCCACTGTTAAAGATACAGGAGCCCTGTCCTCCTTTTCATATGGTCACCCTACCTCAGGACGTTTCAGAATCAGCAAAACAAACAAAACTAACCAGAACCCAACCTAGTACATAGATCATAGTCTAAACTTGTGACCACAGCTTTAAGAAAATAATCATTGCTCCCTTTAGGGGAAAACAGGACAAAACAACATACATTATCCTATATAAAATGGTAGCTTAACAACTGCCAAGGTCAATGGGTGAGGGAAGGATGGAGATTTCTAGTCCTTTCCCTACCTCACTCCCATAATTTCACTCAGGTGAAATAAATATATTTTCACATGCTTCCTGGAAACTCATAGAAGAAGGCCTTATTTTCATTGAGCTGGTAAAGCTGAGTTGGAGTGTAGCACCCCAGACTGCAGGTGAGGACTCGCATGACTGAATTCTTCTCCAAATAAAAAGATTACTTCCACATACAAAACTAGACATCAGGAAGAAAGGTTGTAGCTCAGGAGTCTCCCCAACATTCCAATTTTCTATGTGTATAGAATTGTTTTGGTATGGAGGAACATTCTAACACATGAACCCCAGTGCAACTTGAAATGGTACAACCCAGACACAAAGTTATCACCTCTAAAAACTAGGCCATAAAGGCTGAAAACAGATATTACTAGCAGTTGCATCTTTTTTTCCTTTTTTGACTTGGAGTAGGTGCAAGAAACCAACCTGGATCTTCAAAGCTCCCAATCCCCCCCAGATCAGGTCCCCTGCACGTACTTTAGAGGAAAAATGGGGAAAAGATACAGATTTAAAGTAATGCCTGTTTTGGCCCATAGTGTGGCTGGCTTGAGAACATTATGAAAGGTACCACATGGCATGTTACCATGCTCATTTGCATACTCTTAGTGTTCATAATTACCTATAAAATGTGGATGGCTTCAGGGCTTGATTGCAGAAGGGGCCTTTAGTTTGGCGGCAAAATTCTGCTCCCACCTGATAGCCTATAATGGTGATCAGCTCATATTGGGTGTCGTCCATGTCCATGATCAGAAGATCCCTGGTTACTCTGCATGAGACACTCTTAAATTCACCAGCAAAATATGTTGTGGCCTGTGGTGTTTTACGGAGATTTTCAATCTGTTCAGTTTCTGTCACACCTTCAAAAGACAGTGTAAAATAATATAATCATGGGTCCATTACAGCAAGAATCAGAGTCATTTCAAATATGCAGAAACAGGAGATAGTAGTTCAGCTCCTGTACAGAACCAGTTCAGGTAGCAGGCTATGGAGTGAATGTTGGAATGTGAAGAATAAACTTTAGGGACATGGAAAGCTAGCATGCCGTGGAGAAAGCTAGCCTCCTACTTATCATGCTGGCTTTCTTCTTCTTCTTCTTCTTCTTCTTCTTCTTCTTCTTCTTCTTCTTCTTCTTCTTCTTCTTCTTCTTCTTTTTAAAACATGGATCATTGAAATGGAAATTTCTATCTCCTCCTTCAAGAATCAACTTTTTGAGTGGGCTGAAACTGCAGGAATTCTGAAGTCCAATTTTCTTTCCCAGCAAAGTAGTGTCTAGCAAGGACATTTTCAACCTTTCTAAAACCACAACAACTAACAGAAAGAGGGCTAGATTGATCATTATATGTACTCTACAAAATAAGGGCTTTTGCTGAACATCTGTAATACAGAACATTCTATAGGGTGCAATATAATGTGGACGGGAGACAGAATAGCTGTGTGCACTTCTTTGTGACCTATGTGTGAACCCCAACAAGTAGAACATTGTGACCAATTAACAAGGTAATTGATGGGGACTAAAACTTCACAGAGCTCCCATTTAGGTCCTACATTGCATACCTAGATACCACTTTAAATGTCATGACTTCTCCCAAAGAATTCTAGGGATTGTTCCCATTCAGACAACATGCTAAACCCTGCTGCTTAACCACAAAATGGTTAACGGAATGCATGCATTCCCTTAACCATTTTGTGGTTAAGCAGCAGGGTTTAGCGTGTTGTCTGAATGGGGCCTTTGTAGTTTAGTGAGGTGCTGAAAGTTCTCTGCTAGAGAGCCCTGGCCCCTCGCCCTCACAGAGTTATAAATCCCAGGTTTTCCTGGAAAGAGGAACCAGCTATAATTTAGATATGACATTTGTTCAATCAGGCTCTGAGCAGCAGAAGTGGATCAAGGGCGTAGACATTTTCCTGCATATAGGAGTGCCTTTCTTTACATTGCAAATGAGTAAAACGTGGAACGAAGGGCCAATTTCAAGCCCTAAGCCAATGGTTCTTCTCTGATGTAAAACTTCCTTGGGTCTAAAGCTAGGCTAAAGTACCAAGTGATGTTCTCATTTGCGGTTACAGATACCAGTGTTTTGGGGAGCAAGAGCGATAAGGAAGCATAACACAGTTCCTATTTTTCATTCCTCAAATGCCCTTATCACAAATGGGGACAAAGAGAGAGAGAGAGGAGAAAAAGCACATAGAACTCCGTCACTCAGTTCTCTGCTTCATGAGGAAGCCCCTGAAAAATGGTCCAAGGAGCCCTATCTTGCTAGGCATTTGAAAGCAAAAGTAATAGGTGTTTGGAAGGCCTGCAGAGATTGACCCAGGAGGAGAAGGTATGGGGCATAGGGTAGGGTGGAGCAGAAATGCTAGCTAGAGTATTTATCTTGCGTTCTTTGCCAGCAAGTTTTACTTGTCTGTCTAGTGTCACCAGACAGATACAAGAAGGGCAAGGAAAACATTTCCATAGCAAGGTCACATCCGCTGGTGTTATTTGTCCCTTTCTCCCACTGGATGGCAGTTTTAAAACCTGCTTATAAAATTTGGGATAGAAATGTTAAGGTGTAAACGGAAATAAATATGTTATTGGATTTACTCCTTGTCTTTCAAGCATTCTGCATTTCAATGTCCTTCTGTTGGTTTATATGGGCACCATGTAGAAAGCTGATTTTTAAATTCTCTCAGCCACATGGATGAAACTGACACAAAGGGACATGCAAGAAAGGTAAACTATTAGTAGATAAAAATAATAATTTTTATCTACTAAAAATGGTAAACTATTAGTAGATAAAATTAATCATTTTTATCTACTAATAGTTTACTTGTATGGCTGCCTTCTTATATATTGATTGTACCCCTGGGTTTCTATTGGCCTCTGATCCAGATTGCTGGCCAAGCCCCTGTGTGCTTAACTTCAGGAATCCTACAAGACCCGATGTTCCCAGTCCATTCATCAGGGCCCCCTCTTTAATTACACTCTTTAATTTGAATTTCTGTTCAGTCTCATTCTTTACAGCCTAGTACCCTCAATTCCTCATTAACACAACATTCCCATCAAAAGAGGGAGGGGAGCAGTCTCTCTGTACTTCAGGAGCTTAACAAAGGAAGGGGACATAGCAAGGTATTAGGAAATCCCATGTAGCCTTCCAGTGGCTTTAGGGATCTACCAACAGCTATGTATGCCTCAAAAAAGGATTAGGGTGGTGGCAGTGCAGGCCGGTGGCTTTGATGTCAGTGGGGAGGTGTATCTGCTTCAGTTTTCAGCGAGAACGTTAAACGACCTATCCAAGGTGCTTTGAATTAACTTTTCCCCTTTTGCACCTTGCGCCTGCCTCCACTGGGTGGTAGCATTGAGTACCACACACCTTTATGTTGTTTGCTACTGAGTTTTGCCCAAAGCAGACATTTTGAAACAAATTTGGAGGTTCCTGTGTACTGTAGAGAAACATCTGAGAAATTTTAACACAAGGAAAAAGAATTTTGATCAGATTAACATTTTTTTTAAAGGCAGGATTCCATTCATTCCTGTTTGCTATACACTGTTACATTAGGGTGACCATATGAAAAGGAGGACAGGGCTCCTGTATCTTTAACAGTTGCATAGAAAAGGGAATTTCAGCAGGTGTCATCTGTATATATGGAGAACCTGGTGAAATTCTGTCTTCATCACAACAGTTATACCAGATTTAAAAGAGGGCAGGGCACCTGCAGCTTTAACTGTGGTGATGAAGAGGAAATTTCACCAGGTTCCCCATATATACAAATGACACCTGCTGAAATTTCCTTTTCTATGCAACTGTTAAAGATACAGGAGCCCTGTACTCCTTTTCATATGGTCAGCCTAGTTACATCAAACATTACATTCATACATACATACATACATACATACATACCACATACCTGGCAATGTGGCTGAGTCAGGAACAAGAGCAACTGCTAATCTGACTTTGGCTGGAGAAAACTTTGAGGAAGAAACACACTTTGGAACGTTAACGATAAAGTTGGTGCTCATGTAGGTGGTTAAAAGCATGCTGTTGTTAGGAAAGAAATCCAGTGCTGAAAAATGAAACAAACAGGAATATCAGGACGCAACACTTCTCTAGGGAGCCGTGTGATGCCTCATTTCTCACAAAGCCTGAAGAAATGAATAAAGTTGATTTTAATCAAGTGCCTTTTTCAAAGCAGCTTTGCTTCAATAATAGCCCCAACCTTGCAAATGGTATTCCACTAGTATTCACACCAAGCAGGCTCTATGCACTGAGCAAGCTCCCACGTCCACAACTCCACCCACTCCTCCGTCAGCATGGGGATAAGAATGATTGTGAACTTTCAGTGGTTTTGCTCCTGAAGATCAGCCATCAGATCAGCCATCAGAGAGGGGAGCTTCCATATTGCCTCAGAGTCTTTCTACATAATGCTTTTATTGTGTGCTTGTGATGCTTTGTAAACATTATCATGTTTTTTTTCCCCTAAGAAGAAAAGTCAGCTATTTTTCTTAATGGTGATATAGAAGCTATATGCAAGTGTGCAATTCTGCTATGCTACAGCACCGCCTACTGGTTGTGTAATACAACATATAGAAAGGAAGAAAAGAAATCCTGGGGGGAAAACATGTGTAAAGGAGCTGATCTTAATTTCTCAAAGAATCCGGAAGCAGAAACCTCGGTAAAGCTGCAGGTTAAAAGCTTCTTGCGGAAAAGCCCTCTGGTACAGGGCTTTTTCAATGGCATCAGTTCACATGTCCAGTAGCCAGCCTCAAGCGATGAGAAATTGAGCAATGCACACGAATGTGTGTGATGAAACAGTAATTAAGGAAGCTAAATTCCTTCAACTGGGCTGACTTGGAGCCATGGCTTTCAAATATCTTATATTCATGAGACCCTTTCCACATTGTCTTCTCTGCTGAGGAACATCACCATGTTGTAGAAGATCTGGAAATATTCTATACTGCTTGGTCAGATCATGCAAGGCACTGACTAACCAGACAGGCCTCCCCACTGCCTGCCTAAATTGAAGGCCAAACTAGACACAATTGGGGGGCTATGTTTGCTCTTGCCTATTCACATCCAAAATGGTGGTTGGAATTTATTTCAATTAAATTGAAAGGATGAAAAAGGCTGAACTTTGTGCTCCATTGCCTCAGGTATTATTTTCCTAATCTGGCTCCAATACTAGAAGTGAGTCCGGACAGAAAAGTGCTTGAAGCAAATGAGTGGAGGGATGGATGGTGGGGAGCAGGAAAGAATTCAGCTCTCCTCAGCTATGCACTCCTTTTGATGAAACAAGTAGACCCACCCCATTTTAGAAATGAAATGTGGCTGCCCCGGCCAGATTTGGGCCTCAGCTAGACCTACCGGTCTAGCACAACAGAGGGGTGAAGATCTCGCAAGGTTTTTATCACGAGATCTCCCCCTCTGTTTACACGTGGCGCGCGACGACCTCACCAGGAGACGACATCGTGCCTGCCATTTTTTTTAAAGAGGAAGGAGCGCATGAGCACCCATGTGCAAAAGGTAGGGTGTTTTTTTTTTAAAAAAATATATATTCCCCACTCACCCCACCCCACCCCCAATGGGCACAGAGCTCCTGAGGACCTCTGCGCCCCGTGCGTGGGTCACAGCTCCTCGTGAATAACTACAAGGAGCCAGGACAAACTGCAATGGCCACGCACACATTCAGCAGTCTTGGGATCATCCCGAGACTGCGGGAAAAAGCGGGCCTAAAGGATCATCCCTCCCTGATCCCGGGATCCCCTGTGCATCATGTGAACGTACAGGGACAATCCTGGGGGTTGCCCAGGGATAAAGCCCCTTCTAGCTATGGCCTTAGTTAGGCCTGGAACATGCTTGTTGCTTTACTAAAGTAGGCCTGGAATATGCTCGTCGCTTTACCTGTCCTCCATTACTGAGGAATCCTGCTAAGTTTCTGAGAAACTCCTCGGTTCCTGGCCTCCCCGGCAACCATCTCGAAAATCACTTGCCTACTTCATTGGTTTTGCTTTCTACTTTTATTTAAGCCAGGATTGGGTTCAGCACCTTGGATAGCTTCTTTAAACCTGGAGCAGATTTACTGCCCCAGGACACCTGAGGCACCAAAGCGATTCCAGACTCTTTCACAGACATCTGGGCTGTCTTCAGAGGTAGCAAGATGGGGGCCAAGGAGGCACCAGTCAGATATGCAGACCTAACGCTAACAGTCACTGCTTTTAAAAATGGAGTTCATGCCTTGTTTCAATGCACATTTATAATTCCCTGGGGCTCCTGGGAGCACAATTACGCATTAAAAACACATGTGACTTGTTTTAAAGGGGCTTTCAGTGGGAATTTGGTAGTGTCCGTGGTGGCCAGGGGTGCAGCCCATAGTGAGCTCTGGGGGAAAGGGGGGGACGGAGTTGGCTCAGGGACCTTTCAGAGTTGCCCATCCCTGCTATAGAACATCACACCTGTGGAAGGTGAAATTTTAGCTCTGATCAAATTTTCAGCAGGGCATTGGTAGGGAGGAAAGTGCTAAAACTTTCCCTTGCCTCTCACTTTTCCCTCTGCTATGCCCCCACAGATATTTCCCCTCCCAGCCAGGTTCCAAGACCACGTCAAGCCAGGGAAAGCAGGGATGTTGTAGCCAGTAAGGAAAGGCCTGCACATTGTGGAATGGTTAGACACTGAGGACACACCCATTAAGAAGCTAGGCAAGAGCTTAATTTTAAACAAGAACAGAACAGACCCAGGAAACTCCTGGCTCCACCCAAATGAGTCCAGTGCCACCTAGTGGCTAAACATTAGCCACACAGACTTCTCTAATCAGGTTCCCCACCCACCCTGCCCCTCTCCGGATACCCTCCCTCAATTTGAACAGCAGAGACAACATACGGATTGAGAATTCATCGTTTGCAGCTGGGTGACTAGTTCTGGTTTAAGATGTGGCTATGGTCAATCCTTTGATGATGGACCTATTTCAGAAAATCAATTGATATATCCCTAGGTTTGTAAACTGTCTTTCTAAAATTATACTCCAAATGCTTTACTTTACCATGTAGAGTTTATTATACTGTCACAAAATAAAGTGAAAGCAGCAAATGTAACCCACAAATACCATGACCAATAAAACACAGCCAGCTCTTTCACAAAAAACGATTCTGTAGTCCCAAGAAGCACTGGCACAACGGTCTTAAGGTGGGATTTCTCATGGGAGTGAGTTCAAAGAGTGAAGTTATTCACTGTATAGAACATCAAACAACAGTTTGCACAGTTGCAGGGCCAGATTAACAACAACAACAACAACAAAGGTGGCAACCCTACTCTGGACATAGACAAGCAAAAAAGCAGAATCTTACATGGCTTGGGACCGCAATACCTGCTGGAACGCCTCTCCCGACATGAACCTACCCGTACACTGCGCTCAACATCTAAGGTCCTCCTCCGAGTGCCTACTTCGAGGGAAGCTCAGAGAATGGCAACAAGGGATTGGGCCTTTTCAGTGATGGCCCCCCAACTGTGGAATGATCTCCCTGATGAGGCTCGCCTGGCGCCATCGTTGTTATCTTTCAGGCGCCAGGTCAAGACTTTTCTCTTCTCCCAGGCATTTAACAGCATTTTACAATGCTAAGTTTGTTTTTTAATGGACTCCAGAACTGTTGTTTTTTAAATGGATACTCTTGTTTTTATACTGTTGTTTTTATGTTTCTGATGTTTTTTAAATTTTGTATACTTTTTAATGTTTACTGTTTTAACTTTTGTGAACTGCCCAGAGAGCTTCGGCTGTGGGGCAGTACATAAATGTAATAAATAAATAAAATAAATATTACATCAAGCTGAAAATAGCACTTTCCCATAACTAATCACCTCTATTTAAAGATGTTTCTGAATCTCTGCAGAGAACTTTTTAAAAAACAAACAAACAAACAAACCCTTTAGCTGCCCCATCAATATATATATTTCCCTTTACCCATCCAAGCAGACCCACTGCAGCAACAACTACCAGTATTTCTTCTTCTCCTCATTCTTTTTTGGAAAGAGCAATAGAACGGCACGTTTTCCTTCAGCATTCAGACTTTCAAAATTGAAAGTTTCTTATTCTGTTTCTTGATTTGTCTATTTATATCTCTGAATATTTATTACAAACAACACAGCTTCTCCGTTATTGCTTTATCATACAGATGTCCTTGCTAACCTTTTACTCCTATCATGAGGCTTTCTGGTCATTTTTCATTCCTTAGCAATCATCAGTTATAGCCTTCAAAGTTCCAATAGTTTCTCAGACTTAGGCAATGCAACTCCACTGAATTATTAGTTGTGATTCCCAGATTTCTGTAGTGCCACTTTTCTGTAGAGTACAGCCGAGTCAATTTCATTATCACAAGGACTGATTTCTCTTAAGGTTGCCAATGCCTTTGAGTCCCCCTGGGGCTTTCACATCTTTATGAGAAGCAGAAATTGAACCAGTGAGGCTTTTCTTGGCATCCAATTCCCACCCTTATTTCTTGCCATGGAAGATATAGACTGAATGAATCAGCAGAACCTGGCCCTGGTGAGAAAAGTTCATGGACTAAATATTTCACAAGGAATCATCTACATAGACGGTAAATTGCTATAAGAACATTTATTTGCCCATGAAACCCCCTCCGCACATATGGAATGTCATAAATAATCCTCACAGCCTCTGAGATGAAACTTAGTATTCGTTCCTGTTCATCCAAATCAAGGTGATACACTAGTGCAGCCTTCTTCAACCTGGTGCCCACTGGCCAGGGGAGATGGGACGTTTAGTCCAACTCATTTGGAGGGCACTGAGTTTGGGAAAACTGCATTAGCTGCATGCATGTTCAAACCATTGCCAACTCACTCATGCTTAAGTCGGAAAGTAATACTTACTGATTTTTTCAAGGTCTGACAGTGGAATCGCCCATCCTAATCCCAAACTGCCAATCAAAACCAAGAGTCCACTCAGCTTCATGTTGGAAATGTCCATAGCTCAAGTTTGTTTTATTTTACTTATTCTGGTCGATACTTTGCCTTCCTACATATAGCATCCAAGTCGACCTAATGTGGCATCTGTAAGCACAGGTACTTGGGCTGCATGTTTTCTGCTTGGGGGGGGGGGAAATGGGAGGGCCTTACTGGGACAAAAATGAAATGTCCCTGGGAAACAAGGAAAGCAAGACGATCAGGTGTTGCATAGCCAAGATAGGGTGCAAGGTATGTTGGGCAGCGAGGCAAGAAAACAGGAACTAAGGTATTAGGAATTTACACTAATCTATAAAGCAGATTGCAGGAATGTAAATAAAACGTTTTATGGGATCTGGGTGAAGCAAGAGATGCCTCTTGCCGTATTCCTCACGGTGTCCATTGTTTCAGAAAAATACTACAATTTCATTCATTCTGATAACGATTAATCTTTTTTTATTGTTTCCTAACACCAATAAATAAAAAACACTATGGCGTAAAATATGATACATATAAGCACAGTGAATCCACAGATGTACAAGTCATCTTTTTCTCGTCCCTTCATAAAGTTTACAAAAGGTTCCCATTCAGTTATAAATCTTAAAATCAATTTTTCTCTCATAATTGCCATGAGTTTCGCCATCTCCGCTAGCTGTTGTGGGCACTATTTTGCCCTTCCATCTTTGGGCATAGAGTAATCTTACTGCTGTCGTCATATATAAAAATACAGTCCCATGGTTCTTTTTCATCTGCTCATCCATCAATCCCAAAAGAAAGTATTCCGGTTTCAGTTGGATATTAATTTTTTGGATTTTTTGGATTACAGAATCATTCGTTCTGATAACAAGAGTACAACAATAGAACAACAGTTTACTCAGAAGTAAGTACTGTTGAAGCCAATCAGATGTATTTTTGAGGAAAACTGCATATAGGATTTCAGGCCTCACAGAACAGGTACTGCCCGTTTCAGAGGTTGAGAACTTCTACCACTGTTTTGCCCTGTCAGCACATCCATTCGAAGCCACCTAACAATATCAAGGTAATGGCTTCATTATTTATATATCCACCTCATCTTTGTACACGGCACTTCACAACATCGGCAAAAGAAAAACCATGACCCTTCCCCAAGAAGCTTATGGCTCCGGCTATCACCTAATGCTTCCATCAGGCTGCAGTAGCGGGAGTAAGGACATTCTATTGTCTATTGAAAACAACAGAATGAAATTTAATAGGGATAAATGCCAAGTTCTACATTTAGGAAATAGAAACCAAATGCACAGTTACAAGATGGGGGATACTTGGCTCAGCAATACTACTAATGAGAAGGATCTTGGAATTGTTGTAGATCACAAGCTGAATATGAGCCAACAGGGCGACATGGCTGCAAGAAAGGCAAATGCTATTTTGGGCTGCGTTAATAGAAGTATAGCTTCCAAATCACGTGAGGTACTGGTTCCTCTCTATTCAGCCCTGGTTAGGCCTCATCTAGAGTATTGCGTCCAGTTCTGGGCTCCACAATTCAAGAAGGACGCAGACAAGCTGGAGCGTGTTCAGAGGAGGGCAACCAGGATGATCAGGGGTCTGGAGACAAAGCCCTATGAAGAGAGACTGAAAGAACTGGGCATGTTTAGCCTGGAGAAGAGACGATTGAGGGGAGACATGATAGCACTCTTCAAAGACTTAAAAGGTTGTCACACAGAGGAGGGCCAGGATCTCTTCTCGATCCTCCTAGAGTGCAGGACATGGAATAACAGGCTCAAGTTAAAGGAAGTGCAAAAGCAAAGAAAACCCCATGGGGGAGTAAAAAGAAGCCAAAGCCAAAGGTAGAACCAGGCAATCTTCAAAACGGGATATTTACAAAAGTTTATTTACAGTGCATGTTTATTTACATGTGAATAACTCCATATCTGATGTGTCCTTTCGCCCACTGGAGAACCTGAAGAAAGCCATACAGTTCATTAATACTGATAAATATTCGAATCATAGAATAGCAGAGTTGGAAGGGACCTACAGGGCCATTGAGTCCAACCCCAAATCCTCCCAGAGTGCAGGACACGGAATAACAGGCTCAAGTTAAAGGAAGCCAGATTCCAGCTGGACATCAGAAAAAACTTCCAGACTGTTAGAGCAGTACGACAATGGAACCAGTTACCTAGGGAGGTTGTGGGCTCTCCCACACTAGAGGCCTTCAAGAGGCAGCTGGACAACCATCTGTCAGGGATGCTTTAGGGTGGATTCCTGCATTGAGCAGGGGGTTGAACTCGATGGCCTTGTAGGCCCCTTCCAACTCTGCTATTCTATGATTCTATGATTGTATTGGCTCTGTTAAGAAACCAGCTCATTTTGGCCTCTCTTCTTGCTGAACTGTTTCCATCCTGGGCCTCTGGAAGACCTGGCGCCTGAGTTTGCTTTTCTCCCTCCTCCTCCTCCTCCTCCTCCTCTTTTTCTGTTGAGTTCTGTGGTGTCTCTTAGAGCATCATCCGACAGGGGGGGAAATCATGGTTTCCCAGAGAAGAAAGAGGAAGTAAACAAAGACCACATGGCCCATTCAGCAGGAAATGGTGGCCATGTGGTCAGATTTTTTGGGGGGGGGTCTATTTTGGGACAAAAAGGAAGCAAGAAGGAGCAGGAGGCATGCAGGAGGTGGACGGCATTGTCTAAAGGATGCACAAAAACCCGTGAGTGGCAGTAGCATGACAGATATGTAGGGGACCGTTGGCAGATAAGTAGTTTTTGTGGAAGGTTTAAACTACTGATATCCTATATCTTTTACTTTAATTCTTTCTATCTTTAGATCTTCTAGCTCTGCAATCTCTTCTTTAAAATAGTGTTTCTGAAACTTGTTGAACTGAAGAGCTTCTTGGGATGTGATGCAGGGGGCGTGTGTGCTGAGGTGTGTCCCCATTCTGCTAGCATAGCGGTGCGGTGACATATTCTATACCTCTCTTAGGAATAGAGGATTGTTCTGCTTGCCATTATTCCAGCTCTCTCAGAACGAGAGGGCGCCATCCCAGCTGCTTCTTGTGCTTCAGAAGCAGTGGGCCATTCCCAGAATCCACACACGCAGGAATGCCTGCTGGGGCCCTCACGTTCAGATGCACTCTTTGAGAAACTAGGCTTTAAACAGATCAATCCACAAAGCATGCTTGATCTTCTCAGGGCTAGATAAAAGGTAGGGTGACCAACTGTCAGGATTTCCCCGGATTTGTCCTGGTTTTTGTTCTTTCCATGGTGTCAGGGGGGATTTTCTATAATTTTCAATAATGTCCTGGAATGACACACCTTCCCCTTTAAGGCTGTCATTTATTTATTTATTTATTTCATTTCATTTCTATACCGCCCAATAGCCGGAGCTCTCTGGGCGGTTCACATTAGCATGGCAGGAGGGAATGACATGCTTTCTTGAGGCACATCATTCCCCCACCCCGAGCTCCAATTGAGGTCTTAAAGGGGAAAGTGGGTCATTCGTGGGCATTATAGAAAAGGCCCCAATTGGAGTGGATGGTGGTGGTGAAGAATGAAATCCTTTCCCCTCCTCCACTCCAATCGGGTTCTTTAAGGTGGCGGGGGAATAATGTACTTCTGCAGGACTCAGAAAGCTGCTTCCCCACACACACACACTAGGTGTCCTCTTTTTTGGTTTCCCAAATATGGTCACCCTATAAAAGGCCATGATACATAACCACTCCCAAATCATTTTACTATTCCTCTCACATAGACACACAGTCCTGGCAGCAAATATCTTAAAGGTCAAAGCATTTCTCCTTAGGTTAATGTCCATAGTTGGACTGAATGCTGGCAAATGCAGCTGATATTTTTGAAATGCCTCTCAGATGAGTGTATATGATCCATAGGTGGCCTTAGGAAGGTGCAGCAGGTGTAGTTACTAAGGCCTTTTGCCTGGGTCAGGTATTGCTGCTTCCAGAGTTGTTGAACAACTTGCTGGTTGAACCAGTAAAACAGTGTTCTGTCAGGTAACCAGTGTTGAGACCAGAAAAAGAAGTACAAGCCGGTTTTTGGAAGGCGCCACCCACAATTTGCCAGCTTCTACCATGGCTTTACCTTTCCCCCACCGTATTGTTGTCTGGCTCTGAGACCCAATTCCAGAGTTTGGAGAGGACCCCAGAACCAATGAGAGGCTGAGAACACGCCAGAGCACTTCTCTGCTTTGATGACTTGTGCAAATAATCCATTCTTTTTAAAAGAAATCTTCAAGTGTCCATTTAATTTTATTTGTTAAATTTATACACTACCAAATTGGCAAATGTCCTTGAGGAAGTTTTTAAACCATTGAAAAATGACTCTAAGCATATTAAAATGATACAATATTGGAAACATTAAACATTAAAATACCAAAAATATTAAAAACATTAAAGAACCAGCAGTAAAATTAATAATCAGAGCAGCAGATTAAAGATCAAGTGTCTGCTTGGAGAGGAAAGTCTTAACGTGGCTTCTAAATGTATACAGTCCATGATGTGATGATGATAAGATGGCTCCACCATTTTCCATGATAGGCCTACCCAGGGTCGCTCTCCTTCTTTCCACAGATACGTGCACAAGATCGCACCTTTATATTCTGCATTTACCTGACGTAACAACCCCCCCCCCAGTTCCATACCCATGCATGCTAATAGAGTGTAAAGACCAGGTGAGGCTTTTGCTTAAAGGTTTCCACCTTTTTCATCCTCCTTGGCGTGCCTCTTGTTGGCCTTGGAGTACTATCTTCTGCCCCACCCACCGCATGCTCACTTATGCTGGTTCTGTCCTCAACTCTGTTAGAAAAATTGTGGATTACAACCCAATTAAATCAAATAAAAGGCACCCGGATGCAGTTTCGAAAGGAAAGTTTATTTTCCACCTCAGGTACCAAAAATCTCTTTGCACAAAGGTCCCTCTCCCTTGCCAATGTAGAGGAAAAGGGCCCGGAACAGAAGTTTACGTTTCATTTTATACAGGGGGGAAACATTGTACACAAATAATTGGTTGCTAGCTCAAATCGTCACAGCTGATCCTCCTCCCTGTTTTCCTGACATGCCCAGATGGGGAGAGACCCCTGTTGACCTTGCAAAACTCCATTATCACCTGATTCCCTTAGTGATGAATCCTGGGACCTTCCTGCCATGTATTCCATTGTCTTTAACTAATCCCTGTCCACCACTCCCTCCCTGGTTCCTCCCCTTCGCAATGTCCCCTGGGACATTCCTGTCCCACCTTGCCTACGTGGCAGAAACTTCCCACTTCACCTTCCTTCCATCCAATCAGTATTCACTGTCCCTTCCCAAATTCCCGCCGGAGCATGCGGAAAGGAAGGTGAAGAAGAAGCCCCCAGCCCTCAAGATGGTGCCTGACATTCCTTTCGATGGGTGGGCTTCCTACCTCTTATTTCTCTCCCTGATTTCCTGCTGAGCTGTGGGGAAATGAAATAAGGGGGGGGGGGTGTATGCCAGCTGCGCAAGCAAGCGCCTGGTGATTTAACCAGCAGCTAGGGCCCGTCCTTTACACCTGAGTAAGCGACCTTACCCAAATAGGTAAATGGGACTTTTCTCTCCTACCTGGGAGCAGAGGGTCTACTTGTCTAAATCACTTAGAAATCACCCAAGGATGGCATTTTGGGAAAGGGAAATGAGGGACCTTGGAAGAAGGAGGGGAGAGAAGAAATGGGCAAAGGGAATAGTGGGAAATCAGTTATTTTCCCATAACAACTCCACCAAATTCCATCCTAGTTCTGCTCCTTTCTGCCAGATCTCTTCCCCCTCAGGCTGCACTCCTGAGCTGCTAGGATCTGGTCTGGCTCTGCTTGGCAGGATGGCATTGTCTTGATTCTCTTATTTGCTTTGTTTCACTCCTACCCATTCCCCCTTCCCCAAGTCCACCTTTTCCCTTGTTGTTCTACTTTAGGCTATTGAGTAGTACAATTTGAGTCCCTTGGCAGGAGGACAGGAAACAAAGGCGACAGCTAGACCTAAGGTTTATCCTGGGATCATCCAGGGTTCGCCTCTGCCTGAGCACTGGATCCCCTGTGTGTCACCTAGATGAACAGGTTTGACTCCTGGACGATCCAGGGATTAACCTTAGGTCTAGCTATGGCCAAAGATAAAAGCAAAGATGCTTTTAAAAGTTTAATATGCTGTACATTTTAGGTTCCAGAGAATACTTTCTGTCTTTCCATTTAATTATCTCCAAAGATACTGTTCGTAGGACAAAAATGAGTGCTGAATTAAAGTGCATGGGGGTTCCCTTTGTCAAAACAGCTTATTCTGAGATATATTTTGAATGCATTTGTACTTGGGTAGTCTGATTGGACAAGGGAGAGGGCCTTCTCAGTGGTGGCCTTCTGAATGTGGAATGGTCTCCCCAGTGAGGTCCTTCCTGGTGTCAACATGGTCATCTTTTCATTGCAAGGTTTACACCCAGGTATTTGACAGCATATGAGATGGCTTTAAAATGTTAGTTGTTTTATTGGCTCCTGGTAGTTATTGTTAAATGTTTTTCGTTGTTTCAAACTGTTTTAAATGGTTTTATATTAAGGGCGTAGTCCTATTAATTGTGCCCTTGGTGATGGAAAGCTTCCAAGATGTCTGCTCATCCAGTACAGGGCAGGAGGAGCAGTGGAGGTGACCTTTGCCTCCCTGAAGATTTCGATGGGACATCTAGTGAGGGCGCTTTGGAGAGGGAGGAAAGGAGGAGGATCAGAATAACTCAGATCCTGGCCTTTCTGGTCTCCTCCCCTCCCCACCTATTGGAACACCCCCTTTCCTCCTCCTTCTCCTCCTCCTCCTGCTACCCCAGAGGGCAGCTGGTGCGATTCTTTCCATGCCAGCTGCTTGGGGTCAAGGGAGGACAGTTGGATCTCTGACTCCTTTTCTGAGGTCAGAGTGCTTTCTCCAACCTCAGAAGGGGGAGCAGAACAACCCTATGGGCCCTGGGATGCTTGACCAGGGCCCATAGGTTTGCTCTCTAAAGGTTTTATCATGGTATTTTAGGGTGTTAATTTTTGTGAATGGCCAAGAGAGCTTCGGCTGTTGGGTGGTATAGAAATGTAAGAAATGAATGAACTGGGGAATTCATCTAGTGTAAAGTGAACCAAGTGGCCTTCTAACCTAATAATTATTGAGCCAGAAAGTGTTTCGAGTGCACAGGTAAATCCTGTCCAGTCCTACCACTCCACCACTGCCCCCATCTTTCATTCCACTTTCAAAGTCAATAAGTTCCACAAACTGGTTTAGCTACATGCCTTGAAAACCTATAATCTTTGCCTAATCTTATTTAAGTGCACAGTGTTTATTGCTAGAGTCCTTGACGTGTTCCATAGCATTCGCATGACAATGAAATGAGGTGGGACGTGAATTGGCTAGAAGAAATTAGTGGAATTCAACTAGAATTCACAAACCCTCCACCAGCAAAGACCTTGGTAATGTCACAGCCACATCAGCTACATCTCGACAGAAGAGCAGCTACGCCTTGACAGAAGAGAAGCCATGTTTGATCAATCTGATTAATCTAAATAGAAAGGTCAGACACTGGGCATTGCTAAACAGCTGAACAACAGCTTTTAGAAATTGTCTGTGTTTCACAAAACCACACATATGGCAGCTTTTAGAAACCGTCTGTGGGCTTGGCTAGACCAGGGGTTAGCCTGGGTTGACGCCGTGGCTCCCGGGGTCAACCCTGCCTGACTCCGGGGTAACGGGCACCACTTTGGGCCCGGTATTTCTGCAATGCCAGGCTGAGCCCGGGACTGTGGAAGGTCTAGCCCATTCCGTGGCTTTTCCTGGCTACGCCGCTTACTCGTGTGTAGCCGGGAAAAGCCACGCATGGGTGCTGGGCCCATCGGGGCAGGGGGAGAGATTGGAGCCGGGGGGCAGGAGATCGGAGCTGGGGGTGGGGGAGATTGGAGCCAGAGAGCAATCGGAGCCACAGAGATGGGGGGAGGAGATCGGAGCCAAGGGCAGGGAGAGATCGGATATAGGGAGATCCGGGGGGGGGGGGAGATTGGAGCCGGGGATGGGGGGGAGATCGGAGCCACAGAGAGATCAGAGCCAGGGAGATCAGGGGGGAAGATCAAAGCCGGGGGCAGGGAGAGATCGGTTCCAGGGAGATCCGGGGGTGGGGATCGGAGCCAGGGGGGGAGATCGGAGCCAGAGGTGGGGGGGGGGGGATCGGAGCCAGGGAGATCGGAGCCGGGGGGGAGATCAGGGGCAGGGGGGAGCGGGGAGAATGATTTTTTAAAAAAATATATACTTATCTAAGTACACGAGCGTTCGTGTGCTTCCGGCTCCTTTAAAAATAAAAAAAATGGTGGACACGACGGGACTTTCCTGAAACCTGTCGCATCTGACATGTGGATAGGAGCGACAGCCCACGCTACTTCTAGCGCGGCCTGGCCCCTCCTCACCACCAGATTATCAGGTAGGTCTAGCAAAGCCCTGTGTTTCATAAGACCCCCACCCACATATGCAAACCAAGAGTCAACAGTAAAGCTAGACTTCCCCTTTTTCCTTAGCTGCCTTGGTAACAGGTCTGCTGCAGGAAAGTTGTAGTCAGCTAGAATTTCCATTTTAGTTAACAAGGTTTCTGCTCATGCTCTAGTTGCTTCTGCCGAACTTGCTAATAATTTATTTTTTGTGAACCGCCCAGGGAGCTTCAGCTATTGGGCGGTATAAAAATGTAATAAATAAATAAATAAATAAATAAATAAAAGCTGATTGTATCCAATATTGGGGCAGAGAGAGGGTCTTGGCATCTTGGCTGAGTTGCCCCTGTTTCTCTCCACTCCAGCGATTCCCTTGACCCAAATAAAAGTCATGTTGTACTGGAAAGTGTCTTCGAGTGTTTGGGCCAGCACAGTAATATTAGATATATTGGCATCTGTTGAAAGTTTGAGATTGTACAAGGCCTTGACATCTTCTGGTCTGTTGCACATTTTTTACATGTTAATAGTAGCTTTCCCCTAAGTCCATTTGTGTTGACTGCTGTTCCCATAATTCTCAGCTGGCCTAGCCATTGGTTTCTGATGGATTGTGAGGATTCTGGGGATAGTGAGGATTCTGGGGAATTTCCCAGGTCACTCTGTAAAATGGTTAGATGACTCGGGCAATTGATATAGCACCCAAGTGCCCTTCCCATCTACGCAGAGTCTCTATAGCAACTTGATATACACCTAAAGGCAACAAAACAAGAGGGAAGATAGCTTGAATGCAGATGGAAGAAGGTTTGTAGCAAGTTTGACCAAACAAATGCTAGAGCTCATTGATGGGCCTATTCTGTGGCAGTGAAGACCACCTTGGGAGGTCTTCTGCCCTGATAGGCCAAGAAACGGAGCATCATCAGACGAGCGCTTTATCACACGCTTGTTCCAGCCCACTCACGTTTTTTTTTTTTTGCATGTTCTATAGATGCCGCCGTCTGCCTCCCGCAACGAAATGACCTGCCATTTCCTGCTGTGCGCAGGAGAAGCCGCACCATGAAAACGCCCACCGAAAAGGCCACATGGTCATTGTTTACTTCCTATTTCTTCCTGTGTGAAGAAAGAGGAAGTATTGTGGTTCAGAAGCAGGGAGTATAGTAAGGAAATGTGATTTCCCCCCTGTCTGATGACACTCATAGTTTTAAATAAATAAATAAAATATTGAGGCTATTCTGTGGCAAAGAGAATTCTTTTCCACAACCATCACATCTTCTCAGCGACATCCACTGGAGCTTTTTCAAGAGATTCACGGCCTGCTGTGATCTGTACCAGGAGGGGATCTGCACTAGTATATGAAACATTGTTTTTACAGTCATTGAACATTTTGTTTTTGAACGATTTAAAACGTAGCAGTTTTTAAAACGTTTACTTCCATTTCTCTTTCCGTGGGAACGCATTCCTTTTGGCCACACTAAGAAAAGAAATCCGTTTGTAATTTCCCCTCCCACTTTCTCTTCTCTCCAAGACAATCCTCCACCAACCAGCAGCCTCCCAAAAGTCAAACTGGAAGTGGCTGCAAAAAAGAGGCTTGAAAGAAAAAAATACGGCTCCAACTTTGGGCGCGGAAATTACATAAACATGCCCCCAGGAATGTGATTGGCTAATTAAGAACTACAGGAAACTCATTTAATATGATGAAATCGGCCACATCATACCAAATAGAACAACTTATTTCAGAGAAGTTCAAAATAAAAACCAGAGGACAGACAACAATAAAACATCACAAACTATACGTCATGTGGTGAAATACTACCAAACACACACTTAAAAACGGTAAGACACGTTCTAACTTGACTAGTGTAGATCCCCTCCATGAAAAGATGGTTGAACCTCAGTAGCTTGCTGTGAGATGGTTGTGGGACAAAAATCCAAGATCCTCAGTTGAACAATACCTTTATTAGGGCCAGTCAAAATGCCATAATAATAATGTACATAATAATGTACATGTTTTTAGAGTTCTCCAGGTACAAAGAACAGAATTGGGGAAGACCTCCTAGCCTGATTAAGTGTTAATTTTAAGAAATGCATGGGCATACAAAAAAAAAAAGAATATTTTTTAAAAATGACCTAACACACACACCCAGCAGTCTGCAAAACTTATAGATCCATCCCAGCATACCACCTTGTTCTGCTGCCTGTGAAGACAGGGCCTATGACAAAAGTTTCAATATGATTTTTGGAATAATTAGTAGAGGGGAGCATTGTACACAGCAAGTACTGCTGACAGAGGAGAAAGAACTCCTTTCTAGACAAGTTGCAGGTAGGAAGCTCAGCACATTCTTCCATGTTTGACTGCTGGCTGTTTATTTTCTAGAAGTGCCATACATTTTGTACATATTGCTCAGAAGTATAACACAGGCGGCAGGTGGCTACTAGGAGGAGGGCTTCCTCCGCTGTGGCATCCCGGCTGTGGAATGAGCTCCTCAGAGAGGTCCGCCTGGCACCTACACTGTACTCCTTTCGTTGCCAGCTGAAGACCTTTTTATTCACACAGTATTTTAACACTTAATTTTAACTTAAATTTAAATTTTACTGTTCTAACTCTGTATTTTAATCTCATATCAATTTTGCTGCGTGGTTTTATCCTGGTTGTGCTTTTTATACTGTATTTTGTATTTGTGTTTTTAGACTGTTGGTTGTTTTATTATGGTTTTAATTTTTGTGAACCGCCCAGAGAGCTTCGGCTATTGGGCAGTATAAAAATGTAATAAATAAATAAATAAAATTAAATAAATAACACACCACACAGAACCAAGTTATATTTCTTCTTGTAGTGAACGATACAGGATTCACAGACTAAACAGGTGAGCCATGCTTTTCACTGCAAATTTTATTATTGCAAAGTTTTCAAACTGCAAATGTGGTACATTCATCTGTAAATTTACAATTTCTTGATGAACAATGCAATACATTCCTTGAAGAACAAAATACATAGTTTTAAGGTCTGGGTCTTTCAGGTATGACTCCTGCACCATTCGCTTGTGTTGAGAATGCCTTGCATGAAATGGGCTTTGCCACTTCTTGGGATTAAATCCCTGTGTGTGTGTGTGTGTGTGTGGTAATTAAATCACCAGCAGGAATCAGTGACGATATCCACAGAGAATCCAATTCATATAGACTTTGGGCTGGTCTGCAAATGGAACAAAAGATTGCAGAGAGCAGATGCCATTTTGGAATGCTCCTCCATACAAGACTCCGTGTGACTAAAACCAAGCAATTATACCACTACATTCTGGACTAGAATTTCTCCCCATCTCTGTTAATTAAAGAAACAAACAAAAAACAACAAGCTTCAGAGGAGCATTTAAAAAATAAATAAATGAAGGACTTTACCACTTCAGACTGCAGGGTGAAGATGCCATGACTATCCCATGCATTTACCATCTTAATCTGGTGCATTTCCCACAAACTTGACCTTGTGTAGCAGCCAACAAGTTGCAACAAAAAGTTGGCCCAATTTGCACGTCACCCCAACAAATGGGACTGCTGAGGCATGCTGGCCAATCGCCCACTACAATATAAGAAATAACTATAATAGGAATAACTACATTTCTGGCTTGTTGGGGAAGAGACAAGAAAGAGTTCCTGGTTCGCACGTCACAACAAACAGCCCTGGTACAAAGAGCTGTTTCCACTCACAGTGGAAGCAATAGAGCAGTGTGCACCAGCATGCTTGCTTGTTTACAACAAAAAGCCACCTCAGTTGCTGTGATGTGTGAACTGGGCTGTTCAGTGCAACACCTAGACACAGTCTAGACAGTACAAGAGTGAGCAATTATAAGTCTTGGGCTCTCACACTTCCCCCTCTTGTGCCTGCATGGAGGAGCTGAAAAGCTTCTGGTTTTAATTTTAAATTGAACACGGTTCCCCATGACATTGTGGAGCTGTGGTTTATTTAAACTATGGTTAATAAGCACAAGCCAGGATCATCGTGGCTTGTTCTCATTAAAACATCACTTTCTGAATTCAGACTTCCAAAGAGAGAGGGCATTCATATTAGAGAACCATGTTTTTCTGCCACCTCTGAACTGAGCCATAGATCAATATAAGTCAGAGTAAGTTATGATTGCTTCTTTCATGGTCTGAAATATGTCACAAAAAAGTAAAGTGAAAGGGGGCCAGGCGAATTGCAACTATTAACTAAATATTTAAAGCAGTGTTTTGCTCACTCTTCAATAACAAGCTTTATTGCTTGAATTTACATAATCCAGCATGTTTAAATGCCTTTCAATTCAATGTTATTCTGGAATTATCGTCACTTAAGAACCATTTTTTTAAATAATAAAAAGTGTTGTTAAATGAAAGCATCTGGATAGTCAATAATTTGCATCATGATTTTCAGGCAGAGCCAATAGCAGCTTAGACTTTTTAAAATGAGGCATATTATAAAACATGGAGTTAGGCTGGGCACAGATTAGACAGGCTACCATGTCGACAAAATGACATAGAGATTCTCTTGCTAGGTAGAACACTGCAGATGGTGTTCTCCAACTAAAAAAAAAAAAGTTATCCTTGGAATCAGAAGACTGCCATGTCAGAAGAAAATCAGCACTGATTTTCATTCAGAGAGAGACAGAGAGAGAGACAGAGAGAGAGAGAGGCACTCCAACACACAGAAATGGGAAACCACAATTTCTGAAATAGTTTTCAAGTGCTGTTCCATGCAATTCTACCAACACTACTGCTCAGCTGTTACATTTCACCCAAAGACAGAGTGAAGCAGCACAAAACACAGTTGTTTACAGACCTGTGGCCATCATCTCATTTACCATCAAATTATGGTACCCTTAGAAGTCTACAGTCATGAAGTCTGCATTTGTAAATGTTAAAGCCTTCATAGTCTCTACTGCAACCAAATTTAATACACTGAACGGCTGCTTCGTAAAAATGACATGTGCTAAATAAACCAAGCCACATCACTTAACTGGAGTTTTAGCTCAAACCAACAAAGCCATTGCACATCTCAATGCTAGAATATTCATTGGAGGGATCAGAATCAAGTCTGGAAGAATATCTACAGTGGATAAGAGAAGCAGCTAGTGTTCTAGCTCAGATGTTTCTTGTACTCTTGCGACAGTCTGTTGGACAGTTCGAGATTCATATCTGGTCTCAGTAGGAATCTCTTCTGATGGCCTAAAGGGGAAAATGCAGAAAGAAAAGCTTCAGGGAAAGTTTTATTTATTTATTTTATTTATTTATTTATTTATTTATTACATTTTTATACCGCCCAATAGCCGAAGCTCTCTGGGCGGTTCACAAAAATTAAAACCATAATAAAACAACCAACAGGTTAAAAACACAAATACAAAATACAGTATAAAAAGCACAACCAGGATAAAAACCACGCAGCAAAATTGATATGAGATTAAAATACAGAGTTAAAACAGTAAAATTTAAATTTAAGTTAAAATTAAGTGTTAAAATACTGAGAGAATAAAAAGGTCTTCAGCTGGCAACGAAAAGAGTACAGTGTAGGTGCCAGGCGGACCTCTCTGGGGAGCTCGTTCCACAACCGGGGTGCCAAGCGGAGAAAGCCCTCCTCCTAGTAGCCACCTGCCTCACTTCCTTTGTCAGGGGCTCACGGAGAAGGGCCCCTGTAGATGATCTTAAGGTCCGGGCAGGTACATATGGGAGGAGGCGTTCCTTCAGATAGCCTGGCCCCAAGCCGTTTAGGGCTTTAAATGTCAATACCAGCACTTTGAATTGGGCCCAGACCTGGACTGGCAGCCAATGAAGTTGCAAAAGGACTGGTGTAATGTGATCTCGCCGGCCAGTCCCTGTTAGTAGGTGGGCTGCCCTGTTTTGTACCAGCTGGAGCTTCCAGACCGTTTTCAAAGGCAGCCCCCCACGTATAACGCATTGCATTAATCCAAACGAGAGGTTATCAGAGCATGGATAACAGTAGCTAGGCTATCTCTGTCCAGATAAGGGCGTAGTTGGTATATCAACCTAAGCTGATAAAAGGTGCTCTTTGCCACTGAGTTCACCTGTGCCTCAAGTGACAGTTCTGGATCCAAGAGCACCCCCAAACTACGGACCCGATCCTTTAGGGAGAGTGCAACCCCGTCCAGGACAGGGCAAACATCACCTCGCCAGACAGATGAACCACCCACTAACAGTACCTCCGTCT